>NC_052150.1:95326145-95649071 GCF_902713615.1 Scyliorhinus canicula
TTTTTGCTTTACCACTCATCTTAGTGTCGTCTGCAAACTTGGACACATTGCACTTGATCAAAGTGCAGTAAAGTACAGTGTTACTCATTTCATGTGTATTGTTTACAGGAATGATGTGCAGTATGTTTTAAATTCTCAAGGAAAGGGGATGTAATGTTGTGCAGTAACAGTGCATATAACAGTGTAGAGAACAGTATATATAACAAGGATATACGGCCTCCAACCACTTGGTGTTATGCAAGAGGAACAGGACACTGGAACTGGACAAAACCAGTTACAGGTGTTGTTAGTAGCATGGTTAGAAGCTCCACAGTTTGGTTAGCAATCGTTTAGTGTACCCACAGTTTATTCAACATGAAATAACTGGGGCTGGTTTCTCCACTGTCGGTATGCTTCATTTTGCCGGCAGCCCGGGGGCTTCCCGACGGTGTGGGGCTGCTCCACAATGGAAAACCCCATTGACCAGCCGGCGAAATGGAGCATCCCGCCGGCCTGCTGAACCAGAAATATGGCGCGGCGGGACGGAGAATCCAGCCCTTGGCCTTGAACTAGATGTTCTGCCGTACACTGATTAATTTATTACCATAGTACACAAAGAGAACAAGGTATATGGGTGAAATGCGGCCAATCAGGACTAGCTTAGTGGTTAAAAACTGGGCCGAAGGGCTTGTTTCCAAGCTGTAAATCTCTATGACTCTATAACTCACTCTGTTTCCGGAACATGTTGGTAGGGCAGTGAAGTGGGTGCCGAGAAATGTGTTGATGCTTACTGTCCATTTTACATTTTTGACGTTAAAAACATTAAAGGCCTTAATTATGAAAGGATTCAGTGCTTTTTATTCTTCATTTTCTTCAGGTGATTTTACAATCAAGCTAGACATGCAGGGCTACAATTTCTCTCTTTCTGTGCAGCCCAAACAATCAATCCCAAGGCAACTCCTGCTTGCACAGCAGTATACAAAGAAACTGTGTGTTTCCACAAAATCAATTATAGCAGCTGACACTAAACTCCAGGAGATGATCAACTCAATGCTACAGGCTGAAGATAAGCATCTTGAAATGGTGAAGCATGTGAATGATTCCTACCAAGAGCAGACACGATGTTTATCGAATGCTAAAGATAATTTCATGGAAGTAAAGCGAGCAAAAAATCTGTCAAATGTACACAAGGGATTAGCCGATAGAGTACTTAAAGACATAGCAGAACTAGCAGGCATAGAAGTCTGAAAGTTAAAAACTGATATATAATCAGGTCATCTAATACATTGTGGTTTCATGGCGACAAAAATTGCCATGGAATTTGGTTATCCATTTGGACTTTGCCTTCTGTCACTATTTTCCATTGTTTTCCTGCCCCCCGCAGTTTCCTTCATTGAAATGAATACCTGGGTCATCAACATCGATACAAGCTGATTGCAAATGATATTGGATTTCTATCTACCCACACACTCCCCCCACCCCCGCCTCACTAAAAACAATTCTTTAATTTCCACCTACAGTATTTCATACCTTGAACACACGGCCGGTGGGAAGTAAATGTTCTTACTCAACCAATATAACTCTGGGTGAGGTACTGTAAAATAATGTAAATGTATCTGCACCTCAAGTGTGCAATGGGTGAAATGTGTAAGGATTAAATAACCTCAAGTCAATTGGTTTCACAGATCTCTGTTGTCAGTTTAACAGGCAAGTGTACAACGTCAGGAATGTTTGGGAATTACAAAAATGTAATTCACTTGGCATTGGACAAACTTCTGACACCTTTCTAAGAGAACATGGGGTGGGATTCTCCGGTACCCAGCGGGGTGGGGTGTCCCGGTGGGACGGAGTGGCGTGAACCACTCCGGTGTTAGAGTGGTTTGCGCCCTGTCGGCCGGCGTGGAAGGCCTTTGGCGCCACGCCAGCCGGGGCTGAAGGAACTCCGCTGGCCGGCGCAGTTCCTCGCATGCGCAGGAGTGTCAGCGGCTGCTGATGTTATCCCCGCGCATGTGCAAGGGGGGTTCATCTACGCGGAGGCTGACGCGGCCGGCGCGTAAGAAAAGAGTGCCCCCACGGCACAGGCCCGCCCGCGGATCAGTGGGCCCCAATTGCAGGCCAGGCCACCGTGGGGGCACCCCCCGGGGCCAGATAAACCCCCCCCCCCCCCCACCCAGGACCCCAGAGCCCACCTGCGCCGCCAGGACCAACCGGTAAGGGACCTAGTCCAATTTACGCCGGCAGGACCTGCATATTACGAGCGGGACTTCAGCCCACCGCGTGGCATTGACCAGAGCTTCAGGGTACTGCCCGGGCATGACCCTTACTGCCTCCTGGAGGCTGTAACCTGTGTCCACGGCGGGTTATCTTGGTCAGATTCCCATTTGTCAAAAACTGTTGTAAGCCCCATTGATGTGACCTGGGGAAGGGGGGATTATCTAATGTGGGAGGGGGAACCCTAATGATATTACAATATATAGTAAGGGGTTCCTGACCTTTCATGGAGCGAACCCTATTACATCATTGGTGGGGGCTGGGACAATCGGAACAGGAAATCCCGACAGTGCAAAAGCTGCTTGGAACTCCTGTTGGATTCTCCATGGGATGCCCTCGGCATCATTCCCGACCGTTAAAATCAGGGGCAGAAAATCCCCCTAAGTGATTGTTCCCATATACTTTGTGGTAAAGTGAACTCTTTGTTAAGTATCTTCTTTTTAGATCTGCCTTTATTATTACTTAAATTACCTGTTGACAGAGGGTAATTTATTCATTCATTAATATTGAGAGGAATTCACCAATATTCATTAAATTCTCAGGTTAAAGGAAAAATTAATTATTTAATTTTATCCACAATAAAATAGCTGGGAGAGTTTTCCATCCCCGCCATAGCTTTTTGTAGCAGGAGAGGTGGCCTGCCATTGGCCTGCGGCAGAATCTTCCAGTCCCGTCACTGTCAAAGGGCTTTCCTGGTGGGGCAGCTGGAAAGTTTCGGCTCTTGTTAATAAATCAGGCTGAGTAATTGATCAGATTTATTTGTGATATAGTTATTGTTGGGTTTCCAGGTTCACATATACTCCAGGGGAAATATTTCCTCTGTCCACCATTTGTAGCCATGTCAAACACAATTAATTCTCGCAGCTGTCAGAAGAGGAAAAAATGTGTTTGTGTAGTGGCTTTCCAAGCGGCATTGACTGCCTCCAGGGAATCCAAGATTGCAATGCAAAGACGCTTTTCCCCCTTTCTTTGGCATAAATTGCCTATAAACAGATGGAACAGTCTTCCCAGGTTCTCTTGAACTTGATAGTGATGAATTGGATGTCATCCACCCTGGGTGAATAACACCATTTTAAGAAATATGTTTGTGAAGCAATATCACTTTTAACAACACTGCTATTTTTATCTTATGCACATACAATAAATACTTAATAGCCAACTATGAAGAACATTATCCTGTAATTGTACAAACAGTGTTGCTGAGAGTTACACAATCACATAATTGCGTTTGGGATATTGTAAAAAGGTTACATGCTCCAGATTTTATTTTTACTACTAGCTTAACATCTGTTGTATAAAACAAACCTCATTATGTTTGAAATAAAATGACAATTAGTACTTTTTTCTATATTTCTGTACATTCCTTGACTGGACTATTAATTTTTTTACGTTATTACAACAAGAAGTAGCTGTGGAATGTAAATCACTAACTATGACCTGAATTACACGTAAAGTGGTTAGCAGGTTCAATCTGTTCAGGCAATAGTGTATTTCCCCACAATCCTGCCATTCTGTCTCATTTCTTTCCTCCATCTGTACTGATATAGAAACAGGAATAAATATTATAACAATTATATAAATTACGCTCAAAAATGATCTTCATGCAGTGTGTGAAACATTATTGGGTGGAAATTGGCATGTATGTGCCTATTTTCTGGGTGTCAGTTTAGCAGTGTGGCTTCCTCTGCCCAATCTGCACCAACGTTGGCCCCACTGGGAAATTTGCCAGACCCAGTTTTTAAGGCTACTCGGGCGTCCACCTGAAATTGGTGCTAGATTGATGTTAGTGAGGGGCCTAATGCCTACAGAAGAGCTTTCTTGCAAAAGAAACAATATTGTGGGTTTTTGTGTTCACTCTTTATTGAGTATTCATGTTAATGTGCAGTATTGTACTCGCCACTCAATGAGACATGGTTGAACTTGCAGGCTTAGCTAGTCCTCCTTCTATGCATTGTAAAGGACATTGTCTGAAATTACTCTCAGCTGGACTTCAATCGTGGCCATGGTGTGAGTGGTCACACACAGGGCAGCTCCTGTTTGAAGGCCCAGTAGAGCTCTTTTTACCCGATACTGGGTGGAATTTTGATGAAAAGGTGAAGGTGAAGTTTTTTTTTTAGAACAGTACAGCACAGAACAGGCCCTTCGGCCCTCGATGTTGTGCCGAGCAATGACCACCCTACTCAAGCCCACGTATCCACCCTATACCAGTAACTCAACAACCCCCATTAACCTTATTTTTTAGGACACTAAGGGCAATTTAGCCTGGCCAATCTACCTAACTCGCACATCTTTGGACTGTGGGAGGAAACCGGAGCACCCGGAGGAAACCCACGCACACACGGGGAGGACGTGCAGACTCCGCACAGACAGTGACCCAGCCGGGAATCAAACCTGGGACCCTGGAGCTGTGAAGCATTTATGCTAACCACCATGCTACCGTGCTACCCCGCTCCGGTTTGGAGGAGTAGTTTCCCCCGGGAGACGTACATCTGCTGGTGATCAAACCTGGCAGAAGACAGTGAGAGACCAGGCTAAAGAGTTGGAGGAGGCCTGTACTGCAGCAGCAGTAAGCAAGGTGATGGGCGAAGGGCTGGTGCAAGCTGGAAGGCCCCAGATGGAGCTTTCAGAACCCAGGGGGAAGGGAGACACATCTATAAAGCGTATTCAAGGATTGATTACTTTGTAGTGAGTCGGGAGATTTTGGTTGGTGTGGAGGGGGCAGAGTATGCAGGAATTGTTATCTCGGACCATGTGCCCCACTGGCTGAAGATTCAGTTTAGAGCGGGATGGGAGCAGAGGCCAGGGTAGAGGTTTGACTCGGGGTCGTTGGAGGATGGGGGTTTTTGTGACAAGGTGCGGGCACCGATTAAGGAGTATGTGGAGTTGAATCAGAATGAGGAGGTGTCCTTGCGGACAAGGTGGTGATGGAAGATCAGACGCCAATACTACAGGAGAGGAGGAGCGGTGGTCTGACTCAACTGCGCAGCCCGCAGGTTGTGCTGAGACACTTTCATGGACACCGGTGACTTTTTATGTTCAGGGGCTACCTACTGCTCCCATTATGGGAGCCCTGCGGATCACTGGTGTTCCTTGGTTTCTTTTTGCACTTTGTTTGGTCTATGTTTGTCTGGGGGCGGGGGTAGGTGGAATTGTATGATGGCTACTATGTAACTCATAGAACCATAGAATTTACAGTGCAGAACGAGGCCATTCGGCCCATTGAGTCTGCACTGGCCCTGACAAGGAACACCCTACTGAAGCCAACATATTTACCCTAAGGGCAATTTAGCATGGCTAATCCACCTAACCCACACACCTTTGAACTGTGGGAGGAAGCCATAGCACCTGGAAGAAACCCACGCAGACATGGGGAGAACGTGCAGACTCCACACAGACAGTGACCCAGCTGCAAATCAAACCTGGGACCCTGGCGCTGTGAAGCCACAGTGCTAACCACTGTGCTACCCTGCTGCCCATGAGTTTCAACAGTTTCCCCTTTGTTATAGTCCAGGCTGAAGAGATTGATCATCTGCAGGCCCCTGGTTTCACTGACTTTATTGTGTGGAGCACTGGAAACACATAGGCCAGGTACAGAAACTGCCAAATAAGGCCCCAACTGAATTGATATTGGCTATCTGCAAGAGCACTTAATTCAACATATAAATTTTTATTGCCATATGGACTTTGCAATTACCCACTCGCATTTACACAAAAGAACAAGACCATGCTATGAGTATGTAATGAATTTCCAGACACAGGTGATTGCAGCAGGATGAAGGACAGCAAAATAAGCCATCAGACTCCATAATGGGCTATTAGCTGGACAGATGAGGGTGTTTCAGAGAACAATGGATCTTGATTGAATCACCCTGGATAAACAGGAATATCCTATTTTTCCCATTAACAAGTTGGGGTCTGGATGGGAGAATGGACCTCCGGCCAGTTGTGGGTGTATACCTATGACTCAATGCTAGCAGACCAGTATAAAGGAAGGAACTTCGGAACAGATCTTCAACGATAACCTGGGAGTCCCACAGTCACAACCTTCTCCAGAAGATGGGCCGCTGGGTTTCGAAGCCCAGAGAAGATATCCACATTGAGTGATTGTAGCCTGGCCAGTCTCTTTTACCAAGTGTGGGTAATACCCAGAGCTCAGCTGTGAGTCTGAGCTATACTTTGTGTGAGTGAGAGAATTGTGAATAAAAATGCTGTGGTGATCCACCAGTGTGTAATTGTGTGTGTGCCTGTATTAGGGGATGTACAGCAGTACCTGTATTACAGGTTCGTTGGTAGCCCCTGCCGGCTAGCTCCGCCCACAGGGAGCCGTATAAATATGTATGAGTTCTCCTGAGCTGCCATTCTACCAGCTGCAGTCGAAGGATAAACATTTCCCGGAGTCATCCAGCCACTGGCCAGCACCAACACCGCCAGCACCGACGCCATCGACGCCGACACCGCCTGGGCAGATGTCGCCACCACTGTTGCGTCGCTCCCAACGAACCGTCAGACCACCGGACAGACTTAACCCCTGACGGGCACTGGGTTGCAAGATGGACACTTAATTTTTTTCCCCCTCCCCTCTGTAAATAATTCATGTATTCTGTATATAGTTCCATGTCACCCCCGCCGGACTCATTTTTAACAGGGGATGAATGTGGTGATCCACCACTGGGTAATTGTGTGTGTGCCTGTATTAGGGGATGTACAGCAGTACCTGTATTACAGGTTCGTCAGTAGCCCCTGCCGGCTTGCTCCGCCCACAGGGAGCCGTATAAATATGTATGAGTTCTCCTGAGCTGCCATTCTACCAGCTGCAGTCGAAGGATAAACATCTCACGGTGGTAATAAAGCCTCTCTTGTACCGATTTGAGTCTTTAAGTGCAATTGCTAGCGCATCAAATGCGTTAAACTGTGAACCTGTTTTGTCCTTTGTTCATCTCGCCAATAAGGGCACCCGGGTGAAATGTTTTGATTAACACGCTAGTCGAAGTATCTGAGATTTTACAGATACAACATGTGTCTTCACAATAAGTGGTGTGAGATTTCACAAGGATGAAGTTGAACTTTTGTAATGTAACTGTTGTTGGAAATTTCCAGGACCTGCAGCGAACTTGTCAATCATGTGACCTGTAGCAGCTAGATTGTTGGGTCAACAAAGTGGTCACAACAGTGGTTTATCACCCTGATTTACGTATGGACACATGAAACTTTTAAATAAAACATGTGTTTTAAAAAGAGCCAGACAAACCAAAGATGGCTGAGAATAAAAGTATGAGAATGTAACCCAGTGGCTGCCTGAAGTGTTCCTGTGCGGATTATTCACAGTCCTGAGAGAGAGACAAATGAATGCCGCACCCTTTTTCAGGCAGAGACACTTCAAAGGAAGAGACAATGCAGCATCTCCTGTGTAAATAAAGGAAACTGACTGCCATCTCAGCAGAAACTACTACCATCCTCTGAGTTATATTCCTGACAAATTTGTGGGTTTCCCCTTCCAGGGCTCGGTTGGGAGCTGGGCTAAAAAGCCAGCTGCAAACTGATCAGGGTATATGGTGCTAGGGTGTCAGAGTGTGGGCCACAGAAACAAGAAAAAACAGCAGCCAGCCACCCCTGCAAAGGCAGCTTGCAGGAAAAAGAGGTTTTTCTCTATCTCTCTGGTTGCTGGGAAGGAAGTCAAACTCAGCAAAAACCACAAGCTAAAGGAGATTGGACAGCTTTCCAGCTACCCTGCAGAATCGAATGTCTCAAAACCAACTGCAACTCAGTTTGTGCTAGTTTGGTGATACAGTTCCTCTGTGCTAGTGTTTGCTGTGAGGATCAAAGCTTAAGAACATTGACTGCTATCGCTGCCACTTGCATGTAAAGTCGCTTTCTGATTGCTGGAAGCAAGTCAAATTGATAAAGAAGCAAGTCAACTCCCCTCTGCTGTACTACAGAACCGAGAATCTCCAAAACAATTACTCAGCTGCTGAAGTCACCACGACCGGAATTAGGCATCTTAACGGCTGCAACATTGTAGGATTTTCATCATTCTTAATTTCTAGCATCTAATATATATATGGATTTTATTCTTTAACCATAATTTAAAATTCAGTGTTTCAGTTTTGATTTTCTGTTGGCAAATTAACAGCCCCCCCGCCCCGGGAGTTTATTTTTAAATCAGTTTGAAGGAATCAGCCTGAACCTAAGATGACACTATGTTTAAACAAACCATTCATTGCTTTAGCTGATCTGTACTAGAGAAGGAAACTTTTATTCTCTGATATTATGATATGATGTGCAGATGTCTGTGTTGGACTGGGAAGGTCACAGTAAGAAGTCTTACAACACCAGGTTAAAGTCCAACAGGTTTATTTGGAATCACTAGCTTTTGGAGCGTAGCTCCTTCATCACCTGATGCACAGCTCCACAGCAGATGAAGAACAGAGTTCCACAGTAGATGAAGATACACAGCTCCACAGCAGATGAAGAACACAGTCCACAGCAGATGAAGAACAGAGCTCCACAGCAGATGAAGAACACAGCTTCACAGCAGATGATGAACACAGCTCCACAGCAGATGATGAACACAGCTCCACAGCAGATGATGAACACAGCTCCACAGCAGATGAAGAACAGAGCTCCACAGCAGATGAAGATACACAGCTCCACAGCAGATGATGAACAGAGCTCCACAGCAGATGGAGAACATAGCTCCACAGCAGATGAAGAACACAGCTCCACAGCAGATGAAGAACACAGCTCCACAGCAGATGAAGAACACAGTCCACAGCAGATGAAGAACAGAGCTCCACAGCAGATGGAGAACAGAGCTCCACAGCAGATGAAGAACAGAGCTCCACAGCAGATGATGAACACAGCTCCACAGCAGATGAAGAACACAGCTCCACAGCAGATGAAGAACACAGTCCACAGCAGATGAAGAACACAGTCCACAGCAGATGAAGAACAGAGCTCCACAGCAGATGAAGAACACAGCTCCACAGCAGATGAAGATACACAGCTCCACAGCAGATGAAGAACACAGCTCCACAGCAGATGAAGATACACAGCTCCACAGCAGATAAAGATACACAGCTCCACAGCAGATAAAGATACACAGCTCCACAGCAGATGAAGAACACAGCTCCACAGCAGATGATGAACACAGCTCCACAGCAGATGAAAATACACAGTTCCATAGCAGATGAAGAACACAGCTCCACGGCAGATGAAGATATACAGCTCCACAGCAGATGAAGAACACAGCTCCACAGCAGATGAAGATACACAGCTCCACAGCAGATAAAGATACACAGCTCCACAGCAGATGAAGAACAGAGCTCCACAGCAGATGAAGAACAGAGCTCCACAGCAGATGAAGATACACAGCTCCACAGCGGATGAAGATACACAGCTCCACAGCAGATGAAGAACACAGCTCCACAGCAGATGATGAACACAGCTCCACAGCAGATGAAGATACACAGCTCCACAGCAGATGAAGATACACAGCCCCACAGCAGATGAAGAACACAGCTTCACAGCAGATGAAAATACACAGCTCCATAGCAGATGAAGAAAAGAGCTCCACAGCAGATGAAGATACACAGCTCCACAGCAGATGAAGAACAGAGTTCCACAGCAGATGAAGATACACAGCTCCACAGCAGATGAAGAACAGAGTTCCACAGTAGATGAAGATACACAGCTCCACAGCAGATGAAGAACACAGCTCCACAGCAGATGAAGAACAGAGTTCCACAGCAGATGAAGATACACAGCTCCACAGCAGATGAAGATACACAGCTCCACAGCAGATGAAGATACACAGCTCCACAGCAGATGAAGATACACAGCTCCACAGCAGATGAAGATACACAGCTCCACAGCTGATGCTCTCTGCCATGGGCCTCTGTGATTAGGGTATGTCCCTCAGCGAGTGGGCATTGGACATGTCCCTCTGTAACTGCGTCGTGTCTCTTTGTGTCTGGATATTGTCGCTCAGCGTCAAGCCATAAGAACATGAAATGAAAATCGCTTATTGTCACGAGTAGGCTTCAATGAAGTTACTGTGAAAAGACCCTAGTCGCCACATTCCGGCGCCTGTCCGGGGAGGCTGGTACGTGAATCGAACCGTGCTGCTGGCCTGCTTGGTCTGCTTTAAAAGCCAGCGATTTAGCTGAGTGAGCTAAACCAGCCCCATAAGAACTAGGGCAGGATTGGATTGGATTTGTTTATTGTCACGTGTACCGAGGTACACTGAAAAGTATTTTTCTGCAAGCAGCTCAACAGATCATTAAGTACATGGGAAGAAAAGGGAATAAAAGAAAATACATAATAGGGTAACACAAGGTATACAATGTAACTACATAAGCACCGGCATCGGGTGAAGCATACAGGGGTGTAGTGTTAATGAGGTCAGTCCATAAGAGGGTCATTTAGGAGTCTGGTAACAGCGGGGAAGAAGCTGTTTTTGTGTCTGTTAGTGCGTGTTCTCAGACTTCTGTATCTCCTGCCCGATGGGAGAAGTTGGAAGAGTGAGTAAGCCGGGTGGGAGGGGTCTTTGATTATGCTGCCTGCTTTCCCCAGGCAGTGGGAGCTGTAGATGGAGTCAATGGATGGGAGGCAGGTTTGTGTGATAGACTGGGCGGTGTTCATGACTCTCTGAAGTTTCTTGCTGTCATGGGCCGAGCAGTTGCCATACTAGGCTGTGTTGCAACCAGATAGGGGGGGGCGGTTCTCCGCTCCGCGGATCAAGTGCCCGCGCTGTCGTGAACACCGTCGCGTTTCACGATGGCATGACCAGGGCCCGGGCATGACCTATTCTGGCCCCCACAGGGGGCCAGCACGGCACTAGAGCGGTTCACGCCGCTCTAGCCTCCTTACGCGGCACCAAATGTGCGCCACGCCAACCCATGCATGCGCAGTTGGGGCAGCTCAATCCTGTGCATGCACGGGGAACTTCTTACGCGCACCGGCCCCAACGCAATATGGCGTGGGTGTTCAGGGGCCGGCCGCGGCAGAATGTAGGCCCGGGGGGGAGAGGCCGGCCCGCCGATCAGTGGGCCCTGAACGTGGGCCAGACCCCTTCGGAGGCCGCCCCCGGTGAAGGAGCCCCCCTCCCTCCCACACAGGCCGCCCCCTGAGTGTTCCCGCAGAGTTCCCGCCGGCAGCAACCAGGGGTGGACGGTGCCAGCGGGACCCTGTCGTGTCGGAGCTGCCGCTCAGCCCATCCGGGCCAGAGAAACACCGCTCGCCATTTGCAGCGATTCTCCAAGCGGCCCGGCGCGATTCGCGTGGCGTTGGTTTCGGGGGGGGGGGGGGCTGGGAGAATCGTGTGCAGGGGTCAGGGCGGCGTGGCGCAATTCGCGCGGCACCCCGGCGTTCTCCCACCCAGCCGGGGGAGGGGGGGGGTAGATTACCGCCCAGGATGCTTTCTATGGTGCATGTGTAAAAGTTGGTAAGACTTAATGTGGACATGCCAAATTTCCTTAGTTTCCTGAGGAAGTATAGGCGCTGTTGTGCTTTCTTGGTGGTAGCGTCGACGTGGGTGGATGCTGACAGGGGTGTGTACAGTACTTTGCTTCCTGAAGTCAATGACTAGCTCTTTAGTTTTGCTGGCAGTGAGGGAGAGATTGTTGTTGTTGCATCACTCCACTAGGTTCTCTATCTCCCTCCTGTATTCTGACTCGTCGGGGGCTAAGTACGCAGCCTTGCGGGGCCCTTGTATTGAGGACTATTGTGCAGGAGGAGTTGTTGTTCATTCTTACTGATTGTGGTCTGTGGGTCAGAAAGTCGAGGATCCAGTTGCAGAGTGGGGAGCCAAGTCCTAGGTTTTGGAGCTCTGATATGAGCTTGGCTGGGATTATGGTGTTGAAGGCAGAGCTATAGTCAATAAATAGAAGTCTGATGTAGGAGTCCTTGTTGTCAAAATGCTCTAGGGAAGAGTGTAGGGCCAGGGAAATGGCGTCTGCTGTGGACCGGTTGCGGCGGTATGCGAATTGCAGTGGATCAAGGCATTCTGGGAGTATGGAGGTGATGCGCTTCATGACAAACCTCTCGAAGCGCTTCATGACCAACCTCTCGGAGTAGGCCATCTGACCCCCTCAAGTCTGCTCCACCATTCAATGAGATCATGACTGATCTTTTTGTGGACTTCGCTCCACTTACCCACCTGCTCACGGTAACCTTTTATTCCTTTACTGTTCAAAAGTTGATCTACCTTTGCCTTAAAAACATTTAACGAGGTAGCCTCAACTGCTTCACTGGGCAGGGATTTCCACAGATTAACAACCCTTTGAATGAAGACGTTTCTCCTCAACTCAGTCCTAAATCTGCTCCCCTTTATTTTGAAGCTATGACCCCTAGTTCTATTTTCACCTGCCTGGAAACAACCTCCCTGCTTCTATCCTATCTATTCCCTTCATAATTCTATATGTTTCCATAAGATCCCCCCTCATTCTTCTAAATTCCAATGAGCATAGTCCCAGTCTACTCAGTCATTCCTCATAAGCCAATCCTCTCAACTCCAGAATCAACCTAGTGAATCTCCTCTGTACCCCTCCAGTGTCAGTACATCCTTTCTCAAGTAAGGAGAACAAAACTGCACACCGTACTCCAGGTGTGGCCTCACCAGTACCCTTTACAGCTGCAGCATAACCTCCCTGCTTTTAAGATCCATCCCTCTAGTAATTAAGGACGAAATTCCATTTGCCTTCTTAATTACTTGCTACATCTGCAAACCAACTTTTTGTGATTCATGTACAAGGACACCCAGGTCCCTCTGTATAGCAGCATGCTGCAATTTTTTATCATTTAAATAATAGTCCATTTTGCTGTTATTCCTACCAAAATGGATGACCTCACAATTATGAACATTGAACTCCATTTGCCAGACCCATGCCTGTGGTGAATGTGATTCACACCGGATTATAATCTGTACATACATGTGTCTATATTGTAAGTGCAGTTGCACTACCTGACCACCAGGGGGAGTAGCTCTGGGAATGCTCGAGAGTTGTACTGAGCTTCTCCCTTGGCTCCGCCCAGGACTCCTCCCCCGGGAGCTGCTGTATATCGATCAGTGCCACAGGGTCAGCCGGCCAGTTCACCGAATGTTCAACGGCTAACAGGCTGGCTCTGTTGTAAGTATATTAAAACCGCTATTCTAATCCTACAAGCACGTGTCCGTAGAATTGTTGGTTCCAACAATGCCCAATCACTTAAACTATCTATATCCCTCTGCAGAGTTTCAGTGTCTTGTGCACACTTGGCTCTACCACTTATCTTCGTGTCATCTGCGAACTTTGACACATTACACTTGGCCTCCAACTCCAGATCATCCATGCAAATTGTGAACAATTACGGACCCAACAATGATCCCTGAGGCACATACACCATTAACCACTGATCGCCAACCAGAAAAACACCCATTTATTCCCATTCTTTGCCTTCTTGCTTTCTGTTCATTAACCAATCCTCTATCCATGCTAATACATTAGGCGTAACGCCATGCACTTTTATCTTATGCAGTAGTCTTTTGTGCCGCACCTTGTCGAATGCCTTCTGGAAATCCAGATACACCACATCCCCCTGTTCCCGTTGTCCACTCGTAATTTCGTCAAAGAATTTCAGTACATTAGTCTTTCTTGAACCCATGCCGCGTCTGCCCAATGGGAAAATTTCTATACAGATGTCTCGTTATTTCTTCCTTAACGACAAATTCAAGCATTTTCCCCACTGCAGAAGTTAACCGGCCTATAGTTACCCAGCTTTTGTCTACCTCCTTTTTTAAACAGTGGCGTCACATTTGATGTTTTCCAATCTGCCGAACCACCCCAGAGTCAAGCGAAATTTGGTAAAGTACCACGAGTGCATTTGCTATTTCCCCCGCCATTTCTTTTAGTCCCCTGGAATGCATTCCATCAAAGCCAGGAGACTTGTTTACCTTTAGCCCCATTAGCTTGCTCGACACTACCTCCTTTTTTTTAAACAAACAATTTTAATGAGGTATTTTGGCATTACAAGCATCAACAGTATAAAAACAATGGACAAAGAACAATAAACATAGTGCAAACACTGACACCCGTCCCTCCAAGACCCGCCTATTTAACCCCCTATTCTACGCTACCCTAGCCACCTCCCCCTGCTGACGATTAATTCTCCGCAAAGAAGTCGATGAATGGTTGCCACCTCCGGGAGAACCCTAACACTGACCCTCTTAAGGCAAACTTAATCTTCTCCAGGCTGAGAAAGCGCGCCATGACGGTTAACCAGGCCTTCGGCTTCAGAGGCTTTGAGTCCCTCCAAGCTAATAATATCCGTCTCCGGGCTACCAGGGAGGCAAAGGCCAGAACATCTGCCTCTTTCTCCTCCTGGACTCCCGAATCTTCCGACACCCCAAAAATCGCCACCTCTGGACTCACTGCCACCTTTGTTTTCATTTCTCTGGACATGATGTCCGCAAACCCCTGCCAAGTTTTGGACACGCCCAGAACATGTGGACATGGTTCGCTGGTCCGCCCGTCTTCCACCTGTCTTCCACCCCAAAGAATCTGCTCATCCGGGCCACTGTCACATGGGCCTGGTGTACCATCTTGAATTGGATCAAGCTGAGCCTTGCGCATGCAGTGGTCGCGTTGACTCTGCTCAATGCGTCCACCCATAAGCCGTCCTCCATCTCTCCCCCAAGCTCCTCCTCCCACTTACGCTTCACAAACGCTTACATTTGTATCCCAAAAACCGGCCAAATTCCCCCAAAATCGCCATGATCTCACCCATCCCTGCCCCTGGATCTGCTTCTTATAAGAGCAGGTCGTCCGCGTACAGCAAGACCCTATGTTCCACCACCCTCCCCCCCCTCCCCACCCCCCAACTAGCCCCTTCCAACCCCTCGAAGCTCTCAGAGCAATTGCCAGTGGCTCTATAGCTAACGCCCAGTGGGGAGAGGGAGCATCTCTGACTTGTCCCCCGGTGCAGTCGAAAGTAGTCTGAGGTCGTCCTATTCGTCCTTACATTAGCCTCTGGGGCCTGATACAACAGCCTGACCCAGTCGATAAAGCCCCTACCGAACCCAAATCGTCCCAGCATGTCCCATAGATAGTCCCACTCCACCCGGTCGAACGCCTTCTCCGCATCCATGGCCACAACTACCTCAACCTCCCTACTCTCTGGGGGCATCATAATCACATTGAGAAGTCTTCTTATATTGGCCACCAACTGCCTGCCCTTGACAAACCCGGTTTGATCCTCCATAATCACATCCGGCCCATAATCTTCAATCCTGGAGGCCAAAACTTTGGCTAGCAACTTGGCATCCACATTAAGCAGCGAGATCGGCCTATATGACCCACATAGCTCTAGGTTCTTGTCCCGCTTCAATATTAACAAAATAGTGGCCTGTGACATCGTCGGGGGCAGCACCCCTCTATCCCTCACCTCATTGAAAACCTTAACCAGCAACGGCCCTAAAAGCCCCGAGAATTTCCTGTAGAATTCCACCGGGTACCCGTCCGGCCCTGGGGCTTTACCCAACTGCATTGCCTTCAAGCCCTCAACTATTTCTTCAGCCCCCAGCCCGTCCACCAGCTCCCTGCCCACCCTTGGGAAGGTCAGTCCGTCCAAAAACCATCTCATCCCTTCGGGCCCCGTGGGGGGTTTCGAGCGATAGAGTCCACTGTAAAAGTCCCTGAACGCCCTGTTTAGCCCAGCCGAGACACCTACCAGATTCCCATCCCCATCAACCACCTTTTCTATTCCCCTGGGCACCTCCCTCTTCCTAATCTGCTGTGCCAGCATTCTGCTGGACTTCTCCCCATGTTTATAAATCGTCCCCCTCGCCTTTCTAAGCTGCTCCACTGCCTTGCCTGTGGACTGTGGTGAATGTAACTTGGTAATTCACACTGTATCTTTGTAAGCGCAGTAGCGCTATCCGACCACTAGGGGGAGTAGCTCTGGGAATGCTCAGGAGTTTGTACGGGGCTCCACCCTTGGCTCCGCCCATGACTCCTCCCCCTTGTGCTTCTGTATAAACACCCTTGTCCAGAGTCAGCCTGCAGTTCACCGAGAGTTCATAAACGGGTAACAGGCTGGCTCTGTAGTAAGTAGATTAAAACCACTGTTCATATCGGAAAGCATGTGTCTGGTGAATTGATGGTTCCATCAATTTAATCTACTTAAGAACAGTCAAGATCGATCATGAAATCGGCCTTCAAGCCTGGACGCCTGGAACTCGACCCACAGGATGCAGAGGCAAAAGAAATCTTCTCCCACTGGCTGTGGTGCTTTAAGGCCTACCTGGCAGAAGCGAGCACAGCCAAAACGACAGAGGAACAGAAGTTAAGTCTACTGCACGCGAGGGTGAGCCACAGAATCTCTACGCAACTAAACTCAGCCGGTTCATATACTGCAGCGCTAGCGGTACTCGATAAGATATATGTAAGGCCCATAAACGAAGTTTACGCACGCCATGTGTTCACGACTCGCCGCCAGCGGCCTACAGAATCACTCGCCGAATTTTTAAGGGAACTCAATAATTTGTCAAATGACTGTAACTATCAAGCGGTTACCGCGGCTGAACACAGAGAACTTGCTGTACGCGATGTTTTTGTAGCGGGCCTCAGGTCTAATTATGTGCACCAACGACTGCTGGAAAAGGGGGCCCAAGACTTAGAAACAACTGTGGAAGCTGCTACCACGATGGAGGTCTCCTTCCGCAGCCTTAACTCGTTCCCCACGGACCCCGCGACCCAATCATGGGCCCCCGACCAGCGACTCCCCCAGGCCTGTGCAACGCGGCCGCCCAGCCACCATGCTGCCCCAGCCAGCCACTATGCTGCTCCAGCCTGCCATTTCTGCGCCCGAACCAGCACCTGCGGCAGCACTGCCCGGCCCGCAACGCGACCTGCAGCAGCTGCGGGCGAAAAGGCCACTACGCAAGAGTGTGCCTCGCAAAAAGGGCCCCAGCTTCCAACTCCCCAGCGGCACGAAGTAGTCGCTCCCCACACCCGCAGGCCCGCGGGGCCCGAAACGCTGCGGCCTATGCTCCGACTCCGCCCCCTCCCGCCACGTGCGATCCATGGGGGCCGCCATCGTGGCAAACCTCCACCATGCAGCCGGCCACGTGCAACTCATGGGGGCCGCCATCTTGGACGCCATCTTCCTCTCCGCCCGCCATGTGCGATCCACGGGCCCGACCTGCATCTCCACGCTCGGACAACTTATCGGAAGAGTACGACTACGAACTCAGAGGGCAGTCATCACGGGGCCACTCCAGCACAGCTGATCGAGCTGCCGACTACCTGCAACTCAGCGCAGTCACTCTGGACCAATCACGCCCGAAGCATCTGCGAAATTCGATGGCAGAGGTCCAAAACAACGGGTACAAAACGCCATGCCACTTCGACTCCGGGAGCACTGAGAGCTTCATACATCCAGACCTGGTAAGACGCTGTTCGCTCCCCGCTTTCCCCGTGCGGCAAACTATCTCGCTCGCTTCAGGCTCCCATTCGGTCCAGATCCAGGGGCGCACCGCCGCGACACTCACAATCCGAGGCGCTAGCTACTCAAAATTCCAACTCTACGTTTTGCCCGACCTCTGCGCGCCACTCTTATTAGGCCTAGATTTTCAATGTAACCTTAAGATCCTCACCCTCAGCTTCGGCAAGCCCCTGCCCCCACTCATTATCTGCAGCCTCACTAATGGGGTCTCAGTGTTCCAACGAGCAATGGACTGAATGGTGGACCAGTACGGGCTGCGGGCCATGTTTCCGTACTTGGACAATGTCACCATCTGTGGTTACGACCAGCAGGACCACGACGCCAACCTCCACCGTTTTGTCCAGATGGCACAGAAACTGAATCTCACATATAACAAGGAGAAATGCGTTTTCCGCACAAGCAGGCTAGCCATCCTCGGCTATGACGCTGCGAATCCTTCCCCCTCCTCTCTTCGCCAATCTCAGAAAGGACTGTAAACCCGTAGCCACTCGTAGCAGGTGATACAGCCTGCAGGATAGGGTATTTATCAGAACAGAGGTCCGAAGGCTTCTCAGTGAGGGGATTATAGAGGCCAGCAATAGTCCCTGGACTGCTCAGGTGGTGGTCGTTAAGACCGGGGAAAAATTCCGCATGGTTGTCGACTATAGTCAGACCATCAATAGATTTACGCTCCTTGACGCGTATCCCCTCCCCAGGATTGCAGACATGGTAAACCAGATCGCCCAGTACCGGCTCTTTTCCACGGTGGATCTGAAGTCTGCATACCACCAGCTCCCAATCCGCCCGGAGGACCGCCACTACACGGCATTCGAGGCCGATGGCCGCCTCTTCCATTTGCTCCGGGTCCCTTTCGGCGTCACTAATGGGGTCTCAGTGTTCCAACGAGCAATGGACTGAATGGTGGACCAGTACGGGCTGCGGGCCATGTTTCCGTACTTGGACAATGTCACCATCTGTGGCTATGACCAGCAGGACCACGACGCCAACCTCCACCGTTTTCTCCAGATGGCACAGAAACTGAATCTCACATATAACAAGGAGTTTGGGGGTGAAGATAGGTGTGCCAGGTGCTCAGGGAGTCCAGCGAACCATGCCCATATGTTCTGGGCATGCCCGGCATTGGAGGAGTTCTGGAAGGGGGTGGCGAGGACGGTGTCAAGGGTGGTGGGATCCAGGGTCAAGCCAGGATGGGGACTCGCGATCTTTGGGGTTGGGGTAGAGCCGGGAGTGCAGGAGGCGAAAGAGGCCGGTGTGCTGGCCTTTGCGTCCCTAGTAGCCCGGCGAAGGATTTTGCTACAGTGGAAGGACGCGAGGCCCCCAAGCGTGGAGACCTGGATCAATGACATGGCGGGCTTTATTAAGCTTGAGAAGGTTAAATTCGCCCTGAGAGGATCGGTGCAAGGGTTCTTTAAACGGTGGCAACCTTTCCTCGACTTTCTGGCTCAACGATAGGGTACTGGGACAGTAGCAGCAGCAACCCGGGGGGGGGGGGGGGGGGGGGTGGGGGGGGGGGGGGGGGGGGGGGGGGGGGTTGATTATGTTAGCTTATTTTATTTAAATTTGATTTATCTAATTTTAATTTATGGTTAAGTTCTCTTGTTTGGGGGGGGGTGGGGGAATGTGATACATGTGATGTTACGGTATGGGGGGAATTGTGGGTGTTATGGGGCTGTTAGTTGCATATTACTGCTTTTTGCTATACTTTTTGTTATATTTTCTGCAAAAAATTCCAATAAAAAAATTTAAAAAAAAAAAAAAAAACATATAACAAGGAGAAATGCGTTTTCCGCACAAGCAGGCTAGCCATCCTCGGCTATGTCGTGGAAAACGGAGTCCTGGGCCCAGACCCGGACCGTATGCGCCCCCTCTTAGAACTCCCCCTCCCCCATTGCCCCAAGGCCCTCAAACAGTGCTTGGGCTTCTTCTCCTACTACGCCCAGTGGGTCCCTCAATATGCGGACAAAGCCCGCCCACTCTTTAGGACCACACGATTTCCCCTGTCAGCTGAGGCACGCCAGGCCTTCGACTGCATTAACGAGGACATCGCCAAAGCGGCCATGCGGGCGGTGGATGAATCCACTCCATTCCAGGTTGAGAGCGACGCCTCAGAGGTAGCTCCAGCAGCCGCACTAAATCAGGTAGGGCGACCAGTCGCATTTTTCTCCCGTACCCTCTCCGCTTCAGAAATCCGACACTTCACAGTCGAGAAAGAAGCACAAGCCATTGTGCAGGCTATTCGTTACTGGAGGCCCTACCTCACAGGTAGGAGATTCACCCTCATCACCGACCAAAGATCGGTTGCCTTCATGTTTGACAAGTCGCAAAGGGGCAAAATTAAAAACGCCAAAATTCTGAGGTGGAGGATCGAACTCTCCACCTACAATTACGATATTAAGTATCGACCCGGGAAGCTCAACGAGCCTCTGGATGCCCTATCCCGCGGGACATGCGCCAGCGCGCAGATTGACCGATTGAAAGTCATCCACAATGACCTCTGCCACCCGGGGGTTACCCGGCTCGCCCACTACATCAGAGCCCGAAACCTGCCTTTCTCCAACGAGGAGGTAAAAGCGGTCACCAGGGACTGCTCGATCTGTGCGGAGTGCAAACCGCACTTCAATAGACCAGAGAGGGCCCACCTGGTCAAGGCTTCTAGGCCCGTTGAACGCCTCGCGATTGATTTCAAAGGGCCACTCCCCTCAACTAACAAGAACGTTTACTTTCTAAACGTCGTAGATGAGTTCTCCCGTTTCCCATTTGCTATCCCGTGCCCCGACATGACCTCCCACACAGTCATTAGGGCCCTGCATAGCATCTTCACCTTGTTTGGTTTCCCCAGCTACGTACACAGCGACCGGGGTTCGTCCTTCATGAGCGACGAGCTGCATCAGTACCTGCTCGACAAGGGCATTGCCTCGAGCAGGACTACCAGCTACAACCCCAGGGGGAACGGGCTGGTGGAGAGGGAGAATGTGACGGTCTGGAAGACCGTCCTGCTGACCCTCCGGTCTAGAAAGCTCCAAATCTCCCAGTGGCAGGAAGTCCTCCCAGACGCGCTCCACGCTATTAGGTCCCTTTTGTGCACAGCGACCAATCAGACCCCTCACGAGAGGCTCTTCATTTATTCCAGGGGCACTACCACGGGGGTCTCACTTCCGGCATGGCTGAGGGCACCGGGTCCCGTACTCCAGAGGAAACACGTCAGGGCACACAAAACAGACCCCCTTGTTGAGAAGGTGCGCCTGCTCCCGCCAACCTCCAGTACGCATTCGTCGAGTTCCCTGACGGCCGTCAGGACACTGTATCCCTCCGGGATCTGGCACCGGCCGGATCCAGTGCCCCCTCTACCCCCACAGAAGGACCCTCACACTACACCCCATGCTTCCGCCCTCTCGCGCTCCCGAGCCCACGAGCTCGCTCCACCAGTTCCGCGCACCCGCGCCGGCCAGGCCCCAGCGCACCCAGTCCCCGGTCGAACCAGGAGAGTATGAAGCTCGGATACAACCCTCCCTGGAGTCCGCCATCGTACCCCAGCACGCAACACCCATCCAGCCACCGCAAGAGGCTGCAACCCCGGTGCTCCGCAGATCACAGCGGACAGTTCGACCACTGGACAGACTGACTTTGTAGACCACCACCCCCGCCGGACTTGATTTTTTTTGCAGGGGGTGAATGTGGTGAATGTAACTTGGTAATTCACACTGTATCTTTGTAAGCGCAGTAGCGCTATCCGACCACTAGGGGAGTAGCTCTGGGAATGCTCAGGAGTTTGTACGGGGCTCCACCCTTGGCTCCGCCCACGACTCCTCCCCCTTGTGCTGCTGTATAAATACCCTTGTCCAGAGTCAGCCTGCAGTTCACCAAGAGTTCATCAATGGGTAACAGACTGGCTCTGTAGTAAGTAGATTAAAACCACTGTTCATATCGGAAAGCATGTGTCTGGTGAATTGATGGTTCCATCATGGACAACACCCGAACTCAGCCTGCAGCCTCTGACGTTCCCTTAACAGCTCCACCTCTTATCTATCTGTAGGATCTCCTTAACCAGTGGGTCCGTCTCTGCCCTGTCCGTCCTGTCCCTATGAGCCTGGATCGAAATCAGCTCCCCTCTCACCACTGCCTTCAGCGCCTCCCAGATCACTGCTTCTGAGACTTTCCTCGTGTCGTTGACCTGCAGGTAGTTCCGCATGTACTTCCTTACTCTCTCGCACACCACCTCGTCCGCCAACAAGCCTACGTTCAATCTCCATTGCGGGCGCTGGAAGCTCTCCTCACTAACCTGCAGTTCCACCCAACGTGGGGCATGATCCAAAATGGTGATGGCCGAATACCCCGTGTCCACCACCCCCGCCAGCAAATCCTTGCACAAAATGAAAAAATCAATCCGGGAGTAAACCTTATGCACATGCGAATAAAAAGAAAACTCCCTCCCTGTCGGATGTCGAAACCTCCATGGGTCGACGCCCCCCCCCCCCCATCTGCTCCATGAACCCTATCAGTTCCTTTGCCATTGCTGGTACCCTCCCCGTTTTCGAACATGACCGGTCCAGGCCGGGGTTGATGACCGTCTTAAAATCCCCTCCCATCACCAACTTGTGAGAGTCCAGATCAGGTATCTTCCCCAGTAGCCTCTTTATGAATTCTATATTGTCCCAGTTTGGCGCGTACACATTAACCAAGGCTACCAACACTACCTCCTTAGCGATAATGAGTGTTTCTAGGTCCGCACCTGCCATAGCCTCCTTGCCAACAATCATTGCCATGTTATTTGTGTCTTCCACTGTGAAGACCGACACAAAATACCTGCTCAATGCCTTGGCCATTTCCTCATTTCCTATGATTAAATTCCCCTTCTCATCCTCTAAAGGACCAATGTTTAGCTTAGTCACTCTTTTACATTTTATATATTTGTAGAAACGTTTGCTATCTCTTTTTATATTCTGAGCTAGTTTACTCTCATAATCTATCTTAGTTTTCTTTAAGCTTTTTCCGTGGCTTTCTTTTGACCATTAAAGATTTCCCAATCTTCCAGTTTCCCACTAATCTTTGCCATTTTGTATGCCTTTTCTTTCAATTTGACACTCCTTTATTTCCTTATATCAATGGCTGATTATTCCTTTTCCTACAGTGCTTCTTTTCACTGGTATATACTTCTTAGGAAAACTGTGAAAAATCTCTTTTAAAGGCCTCCACTGTTCCTCATTAGTCTCACCACAAAGTCTTTGGTCCTAATCTACCTTCGCCCTCATCCTCCCTCATCCCATTGTCGTCTCCTTTGTTTAAGCACAAGACACTGGTATTGGATTTTACCTTCTCACCCTCCATCTGTATTTTAAATTCAACCATACTGTGATCGCTCTTTCCGAGAGGATCCCTAACTATGAGATCATTAATTATTCCGATCTCATTACACAGGACCAGAACTCGGATTGCTTTCTCCCTCATAGGTTCCATTGCATACTGTTTGAGAAAACTATCGCGGATACATTCTATGGACTCTTCCTCAAGGCTGCCTTGACTGGCCTGGTTTGACCAATTGACATAGAGATTAAAATCCCCCATGATAATTCCACACTATTTTTATGGCGTCGGTTATTTCTTTGTTTATTGCCCACCCCACCATGATGTTATTATTTGGTGGCCTATAGACTATGTCTATCTCCTTACTATTCTCTTTTCTCCTTACTATTTCTAATTTCCACCCAAATGGATTCAACCTTTTTCTCTGTAGAACCTATATCATCTCTCACTACCACCCTGATGTCATCCTTAAATATCGGTGCCACACCACCTCCCTTACCTTCCTGCCTGTCCTTCCGAATAGTCTGATACCCCTGGATATTTAACTCTCAGTCATGCTCATCCTGCAACCATGTCTCTGTAATGGCCACTAAATTATACTCATTTGGGCTGTTGCCTTGTTTCAAATGCAACGAGCATTCAGGTAAAGTGCCTTTATGCTAGTTTTAATACCTTCTTTTCGAATCCTAACATCTCCATTAATAACATCTCCCGAGTTCTTCTTCCCTTTGTCCTTTTTCATAATTTTCAATGTAGTTGAACATACCTCCCCATGTGCTAACCTGCTGCTTTGCTTCCAATGAACCATTTTATTTCCCATTGTGTTATCCTTCCCTTCCCTTCCACTTGCTCAATTAAAGTCCTTGAGACTACCCTATTTATCCTTTTCACTCGAACACTGGTCCCAGACCGGTTCAGACTGTCCCAATGGTACTGATCCGTCCTGTTCCAATACTGATGCCAAGGGAACCCCACACCACTCCTTTAGCCACGTGTTTACTTCCCTAATTTTCTCATCCCTATGCCAGTTTTCACATGGCTTCGTAGTAATCCAGAGAGCCAATGCTGTTGATGCCCTCAGCCATGACCCTTTATGACTGGGTAAAGTTCTGGAGCGCCGCAGAAATGTCCATCTGCGCCTGGGACATGTGCACCTGTGGCTGGGCCCCCCTGTCCTGCAGCTCAGCTATGGACATCGCAGTGTGACCCAATCTTTGGACATCCTAACACATGGTTCTGAGTCAGGATTTGCACTGTGGACGCCACCCATGCAGTGTTGGCCTGGGGTGCCATGCAATGTCGGCACCATCTCCTGCACCTGAAAGTGTTGAACTCCTCCAGTTGTATTTGCAGGCACTGGAATGTAGCTGACATCCCCTCCTGTAAAGTCTGACCTTGAATTTGCATCTGGACCAATGATGAGATAACCTTTTCCAGAGGTGCAACATACATCTTGGGGGCAGCTGTTCCCTGAGATTGGGAGTCCTCCAACTGGCCGCTCCTCAGGGGTTTCTGCCTCCACCTGATGTGCTGCAGCATGTGTGTGGTGCTCACCAGAGGCTTAGCCAGGAGTCTGTCCACTAACATGTCCCACTGAGTTGATGGTCTCTGCGCTGGTGGATGCGCAGGTGAATGTCCTCTCCAGGTTGTTTTGAGGGGTTGGACAAATGGGCCGGCCTCATCTGATCCTGGAATACAAATGACATGGGATTGGCTCTTGCGAAGGACAGGGCTGTGGGAGATGAAATAGACACTTGAGATAAATATCTGGATTAAGTTGCTTTGGGCTCTCATTTCTTCTGTGCATGGCGATCTCCATGATAGTGACTGCTTGCTCCTCGGCCTCTCCCGTTGGTTCCATGGACCTCTCCTCAGAGGAGGTGAAGTTGTGTATCTTGAGGATGCCCCTGCCCATCATCTGATGCTCCCTCCTGTTGTGGCCTCCTTGGGAACACAGGAAGGGCATTGTGAGGCACCAGTAGGCCAGATTTTTTTTTTTGGGGGGGGGGGGGTTATAGCTGGTGGCATATGTGGGCAAGATGCCTCACCAAAGAGGGTCCAGGTTGTGGTGAGTATTCCTGGGGGCTGGGTTCTGAGGGAGAAGCTGGTTGGTCGTGTGTTGCAGGGTTACAACAAGGGTTATGGGGCAGATGGCAGGGTTAAGGGACAGGATTGAAGCCGGGGCACACAGGTAGATAGATACTCACCCAAACAGCTCAAAGTAGGTCATTCATCTTCGTTCTGCATTGCCTGCCAGTCCTCTTGCTCAGGCTGCCAGCACTTCCTGCCTCTGTCACCACATCCCAGGCTTGGTTCATTACAGATGGCCGATGTCTGCGGCCCACCCTGGGGAATAGGATACCCCCCCTCTCGTCACCTGTGATCAGCCTCGTTTCAATGTCACCATCCGGGAACCTTGGACCTGGTCTTCTTGCAAGATCTTCTTGGCTGGGATGATAGTCAGTGGTGAATGAAGTGCTTAAAGGTTGCTCCAGCTTGACAGGCTGACAAGGACATTCCTGACCCCAGCGAATCATTCGCCTGGGCAATCGGGAATCCAGCAAGATTCTCATGGACAGAGTGATAGCCTATATGCATGCTCGGAATCTCGTCATTCCAGTGTTAGGCACTCTGTTTTCCCTCTGGCGGGAGCATTTGGTTGCGGTATATGAGGATTGCAACTAAAGAAGCTAGACACTGTGCAGATAACACCAAGAGTTCCTGGGATCTTGAGAGATGAGAAGCGTCAATGTTATCATCACTGCTTCTTGTTAAGTATATGCAAAAGCTTGCTGAATCCTACTTGATTCACAAATACTGGTTATTCATACCTTGCAGGTCAAGCACAACTAAGAACTCTAAGTTAGTCATTTAAAATTGTGACATTAGAGTTTTTTTTAATTCGAAGGTTTTCAAAACGCTAAAACTTACGACATTTCACCATCGGCTCCTCATGGACAAGTCAAAGACTGATTTGTATATCTTTTTGAACTTTTATTTTTGGGCTCACTTCCCATTTCTCATACGTGTATGTCTGTTGCATTATTACCTTCTTCTCACATTCTAGTAATTAATAAATTTACTCTATCTTTAACTCAAGAATGCCTGGATCAATTGGCTCTGAAACATAAATACATTTGGACTGGAAAAAGGTATCCCTAAAGAATGGGATTCTTTTTAAATTAACCTTGTGTCCAGTTCATCCCCCCTCAACTGGGAGCACAACCATTTGGGGGTATAACAAATTGGGACTGGTGCCACGATAGTTCTTACAGAAGGGACAGAGAGTAACAAGTTTGGGGACCTCACCTAGAGAACAGTCTAAACAAAGTCCAGTGTGAAATCCAGGGGCGTGACTTTACGGAAATGAATCAAGCACTGTTTCTCGGCACTGGCAGTGCCAAGAATGACCCCGCTATAAAATGGGACTCTGCTTCATTTCCGGGCCTCGATGAGGAACTCCCTGCCGAGACCACACTTAGTCCTGTTTCCTGCACAAAGGGGCTCCGCTCACCAGTGCAGAAAGGGATCGGGCTGCTATTCTTAAATGGTGCCCTGATCTCAAGGCCCCATCACTGCAGTCTCTGGACCCCCCATCAATGCCCAGACCCACAAATAAGAGAGTCTTCGAACTGCCCGCTGTCAAGAGAGAGTGCCTTTAAGAAATAGATGCTTAAGAAATGTACCTTTAAGAAATGAGTGTTTATCAGTGATGTCAGAGTGTGGGTGGAGCTGGGCTGTCTGTCAGCTTTTTACTTCCGTTTTAGGCTGTTTGCGGCAGGGTGTGTTTTAGTTTCATTTTCAGTGTTGGAGCTGAAGCCTGACCAAGCAGGTGCCATGAAAAGACTATCACTTGATCATTTGGTGAATTCAGAATTATAAATGTTTTCAGTAGTGAATGTAAACCTGATGTGCTTCTGTTAACAAGGTGTTTCTTCTGTCTTCTGGATGTTGTTTGGGAAGTTATTGAGGATTACTTAGTGTTGTATTCTTTGTGGATTGTATTTGAATTGATGGTTGCTAAGATGTTCACTGTATGTTTCAAAAAGGTTAACTTGAGTTCATAGAATAAACATTGTTTTGTTTTAAAAATACTTTTCCATTTCTGTAGAGTGGGCTGTGTGCTCCCCATACCACAATCTATTAAAAGTTGTGGGTCAGGTGAACTCCATGATACATTTTGGGGTTCTCTAAACCTTGGTCCATAACACCGCACCCCACCTGATGAGGACAGGGCACCCCTGGGTCCAATCCCTGGCACAGACACGATGCCACCTCGGCACTGCCAATCTGGCACCATGAAATGGTGAGAGGGTGCCGGTACCTCTTTTTGGGGGGTCCCCTTGCCCATCAGGGGCATCTCCCACCCCTTGCAAGATTCAAAAGACTGCCAAAACATGTAGAGGGCAGAAGAGGAGAAATGTTTTCAGTCAGAGTATCTGCCAGTATCTGGACTGTGTTGCCTGAAAAAAAGGTGAAAGCTGATTCCATGAATAATTTTGAGACCAGAGTGGATAAACCTGGGTTAGATTCACTCAGGTATAGAGGTTTAAGGGGTAATCTGATTGGCATATTTAAAATTCTGACAAATAATTTATTAAAGTAGATACAGAAAAGCTGAACAAAGGGACTCAAGCTTAAAATTTGAGATGGCCAGTTAAATCAGGAAACGAGGATAATGTAAATGTGAAATTATTTCCCCAAGAGCTCCAAATGTTGGGTCAAATGAAATTTTCAAGACTTTGAGAATGATAGGTTTTCATTAGGCAAGGGTATCAAAGTACATTGGTCTCATGAAAATCCCTCCTTAAACCTCCATCTTTCGTTCTCAGTTACGAGCCCTTTGGGAGCCAAGGACAGTGCTCCATACGATTTCCCCCTTTCCACAGCTGAGTATGAACTGCACTCGTAATTGGAGGCGGGGTTTCCCCTGATCAAGGGGGAGCAACAATATAAAAACACAGACCCTTCGGGGAGAGGAGTTGTAGCTCCGTTGTTTTGTGTGCACCGTAATAAACCAATTGTTCATTTCTACCCTACCGTGCATTTCTGTTGTCTCTCCCATTGGATTCTACACTGGCGGCGAGGGTGAAGTGGAGCTGCTGCAGCTACTGTGTGTTATACCACCAATCTACTTCATCCAGGCCCATAGGGACCTCCATTCCAAATGGTAAGATGCTGCACTTCAGGAAAATTGATCAGTTTGATGCTGGTACTGATGACTGGACCCAGTATGTAGAACGGATGCAGTATTTCTTTCCGTCTAACGCAATTGTTGGGGATGAACATCATCCTGCTGACTGCAGTCGGGGGAGCCACCTATGCGCTCATCAAAAGCCTCACACATCCGGACAGGCTGGACTCCAAGCCTTTTGCTGCATTGGTGGCTCTGGTTGAAGCACATTTTTCATGTGGCCTCGCAGGCCCAGGATAATCAAATAGTGAATTTTTGGCGGGTTTAAGAATGCTCGCCGCCTCAAGTGAGTTAGGGCCACACTGTCTGAATCCTTACAGGACCGTTTTGTCAGTGGGCTCCGAGATGCTGATACACTAAAGAAGCTCCTTATGAAGGTTCTCTCAGCCCTCCAGCGGGCAGTGGACATCACATTTCCCAGGAGAACATGGAGCACAGGGTCCAAGAGTTGTGGGGTTTGGCAGTCCTGAACCTCAGTTGTTGAAGCAACCACTGACTGACCATTCCCAGGCCCGAAAGGCGCAAGCTTCCTTGAGACGGGACCGACCGCGGGAAGCAAGGCCGTCGCTATGGCGCACCCGGGATGATTCCCCTGAAGCGGAGCACAAGGATGGCAGCCACTGGCCACGGGCTGGATGCCGCAAACAGGGCTTGGATTCCGGACAAGCCCGTTAGGACCCTGTTCCCCACTGAACCCCTAGGTTTTACCATCCCCCTAGAGAACAAACATATATGTTGACGACCAAAAGGAAGAGTATCGGCAGTTGCACTGCGTGACGACCCCTAGGGTCGCATCCCACCCAGATTGCAGTAAAGGTGAATGGAAACCCCATTGAAATGGAGCTAGGTACCAGAGCGGCAATCTCAGTGATCAGCCTCCAAACATTTGCCATGATCATTTGATTTGATTTGATTTATTGTCACAAGTACCGACGTACAGTGAAAAGTATTTTTCTGCGGCCGAGTGAACGTACACAGTACGTACATAATAGACAGAAGAATAATCAACAGCGAACATTGACAAATGGTACATCGACAAACAGTGATTGGTTACAATGCGGAGGTTATGTAGCTGTGGGGGAGAAGCTGTTCCCATGTCTGGATGTGGGGTCTTTTGTACCATCTGCCTGATGGAAGGGTCTGGAAGAAGGCGATGCCTGGGTGATGCTGTCTGCCTTCCTGAGGTAGCGGGAGGTGTATATAGAATCAATGTGGGGGTGGCAAGCTTGTGTGATGGGTTGGGCTGAGTTCACCACACTCTGCAGTTTCTTGCGATCTTGGACCGAGCAGTTGCCATACCAGGCTGTGATGCAGCCGGATAGGATGCTCTCTATTGCCCATCTGTAGAGGTATGTGAGAGTCGATGCAGACATGCCAAATTTCTTTAGCTTCCGTAGGAAGTACAGATGTTGTTAGGCTTTCTTGACTGTTGCATCAACGTGAGTGGACCAGAACAGACTGTTGGTGATGGTGACCCCCAGGGACTTAAAGCTATCGACCATCTCCACTTCGGGGCCATTGATGCAGACGGGAGTGTGTGTCGTGTATCCAGTCTCTAGACCTCGGACCTTCGGGACATGGATGCCTGATTGGCTATACACTGGAGAGCCTTTAGCTATTGAGTGCATCACTTATATGACCATGGCATATGGAGACCAATCGGCATGTTGCCCTTGGTGGTAGTCTGCGAAGGAGGACCCAGCTTACTGCACCGTGATTGGCTGTGTCGCTTAAAGTTGGACTGGCAATGTGCCCCTGCGGGCCAGAAGAAGCGCTGGTGAGGTTTCCAGGTGTTTTTGCTGAAGACTTTGGGATGATAAAAGTGACCAAAATCAGTGTGAACAATAACGTGCAACCCAGTTATTTTGCTCCCGCCCAGTGCTGTATGTGCCATGGCCCTAGGTCGATGCAGAGGTGGGCCGTTTGGAACACTTGGGCATCATCTGCCCCATTCACTTTGCTACTTGGGTGCTAACACCTGGTGCTAAAACCCGACAGGTCCGTATGCCTGAGCAGGGACTACAAGATGGCAGTGAACCAAGTTTCTCGCCTCGGCATCAAGGACCTGTACACCAAACCCAACAGGGGAACAATGTCACAAAGCTCGACATGAGCTTCTCTGACATCTCCTCCAGGCTCGCAAATCACCAATCCAAAAACAAGTCCCCCATGCCATCCAGCCCCTTATCCACCAGCCTCTAAATCTGGCATGCAGTCTTTTAAAAAATACTTTTATTCGATTTTTAACATTTTATCCCTATAACACAGCAACGCAAAACAACAAAAAAAAACAACCCCCCTCCATCCTCAAGTACTCCAATAACCCAAAATAAAAGCCCCACTTGCCCCCTTCTCCCAGCAGCTGATAATAACCAACTCTTTAACGTGTAATATAAATAAGCCCCTTTTCTTGTGGAACCCCTCACTCACCCCCTTCAAAATAAAGTTAACCTTCTCCAAATACAGGAACTCCATCAAGTCCCCCAACCACACTGAGGAACAGGGTGGAGAAGCTGACCTCCACCTGAACTGGATCCTTCTGCAGGCAATCAGTGAGGCGAAGGCTGAAACATTTGTTCCCATCCCATCTCCTGTCTGCTGCTCCGACAAGTCCGACATCCCAAACATGGCCCCCAGTGGACTGGGCTTCAAATCTACATGCAAGATCGCCGACATGATGCTGAAAAACGACCCCCAAAATTTCTCTAACTTCGGACATACCGGAACATACGTACATGTTGGCCGGGAACCTCTCAAGCGTGTCCTCCACCCCTTCAAACAACCGGTTCATCCTCGACTTCGTCAGATGTTCCTCACGTACCACTTTAGCGGTATCAGCCCCATCCTCACACACAAGGTTGAGGTGAGAGTGGCTGAGGGTGAGAGTGGCTGAGGGTGAGAGTGGCTGAGGGTGAGAGTGGCTGAGGGTGAGAGTGGCTGAGGGTGAGAGTGGCTGAGGGTGAGAGAGGCTGAGGGTGAGAGAGGCTGAGGGTGAGAGTGGCTGAGGGTGAGAGTGGCTGAGGGTGAGAGTGGCTGAGGGTGAGAGTGGCTGAGGGTGAGAGTGGCTGAGGGTGAGAGTGGCTGAGGGTGAGAGAGGCTGAGGTGCGAGTGGCTGAGGGTGAGAATGGCTGAGGGTGAGAGTGGCTGAGGTGCGAGTGACTGGGGTGAGAGTGGCTGGGGGTGAGAGTGGCTGAGGGTGAGAGTGGCTGGGGGTGAGAGTGGCTGAGGGTAAGAGTAGCTGAGCGCGAGGCTGAGGGTGAGAGTGGCTGAGGGTGAGAGTGGCTGAGGGTGAGAGTGGCTGAGGGTGAGAGTGGCTGAGGTGCGAGTAGCTGAGGGCGAGGGTAGCTGAGCGTGAGAGAGGCTGAGGGTGAGAGTGGCTGAGGGCGAGGCTGAGGGTGAGAGTGGCTGAGGGTGAGAGTGGCTGAGGGTGAGAGTGGCTGAGGGTGAGAGTGGCTGAGGGTGAGAGTCGCTGAGGGTGAGAGTGAGAGTGGCTGAGGGCGAGGCTGAGGGTGAGAGTGGCTGTGGGTGAGTGGCTGAGGGTGAGAGTGGCTGAGGGTGAGAGTGGCTGAGGGTGAGAGTGGCTGAGGGTGAGAGTGGCTGAGGGCGAGGCTAAGGGTGAGAGTGGCTGAGGGTGAGAGTGGCTGAGGGTGAGAGTGGCCGAGGGTGAGAGTGAGAGTGGCTGAGGGTGAGAGTGGCTGAGGGCGAGGCTGAGGGTGAGAGTGGCTGTGGGTGAGTGGCTGAGGGTGAGAGTGGCTGAGGGTGAGAGTGGCTGAGGGCGAGGCTGAGGGTGAGAGTGGCTGAGGGTGAGAGTGGCTGAGGGTGAGAGTGGCTGAGGGCGAGGCTAAGGGTGCGAGTGGCTGAGTGTGAGAGTGGCCGAGGGTGAGAGTGAGAGTGGCTGAGGGTGAGAGTGGCTGAGGGCGAGGCTGAGGGTGAGAGTGGCTGTGGGTGAGTGGCTGAGGGTGAGAGTGGCTGAGGGTGAGAGTGGCTGAGGGTGAGAGTGGCTGAGGGTGAGAGTGGCTGTGGGTGAGTGGCTGAGGGTGAGAGTGGCTGAGGGTGAGAGTGGCTGAGGGTGAGAGTGGCTGAGGGTGAGAGTGGCTGAGGGCGAGAGTGGCTGAGGGTGAGAGTGGCTGAGGGCGAGGCTAAGGGTGAGAGTGGCTGAGGGGCGAGGCTAAGGGTGAGAGTGGCTGAGGGGCGAGGCTAAGGGTGAGAGTGGCTGAGGCGCGAGTGGCTGGGGGTGAGAGTGGCTGAGCGTGAGAGTGGCTGAGGGTGAGAGTGGCTGAGCGTGAGAGTGGCTGAGGGCGAGGCTGAGGGTGAGAGTGGCTGAGGGTGAGAGTGGCTGAGGGTGAGAGTGGCTGAGGGTGAGAGTGGCTGAGGGTGAGAGTGGCTGAGGGTGAGAGTGGCTGAGGGTGAGAGTGGCCGAGGGTGAGAGTGAGAGTGGCTGAGGGTGAGAGTGGCTGAGGGCGAGGCTGAGGGTGAGAGTGGCTGTGGTGAGTGGCTGAGGGTGAGAGTGGCTGAGGGTGAGAGTGGCTGAGGGTGAGAGTAGCTGAGGGTGAGAGTGGCTGAGGGCGAGGCTAAGGGTGAGAGTGGCTGAGGGTGAGAGTGGCTGAGGGTGTGGCTGCGGGTGCGAGTGGCTGAGGGTGAGAGTGGCTGAGGTGCGAGTGGCTGGGGGTAAGAGTGGCTGAGGGTGAGAGTGGCTGAGGGTGAGAGTGGCTGAGGGCGAGGCTGAGGGTGAGAGTGGCTGAGGGTGAGAGTGGCTGAGGGTGAGAATGGCTGAGGGCGAGGCTGCGGGTGCGAGTGGCTGAGGGTGAGAGTGGCTGAGGGTGAGAGTGGCTGAGGGTGAGAGTGGCTGAGGGTGAGAGTGGCTGAGGGTGAGAGTGGCTGAGGGTGAGAGTAGCTGAGGGTGAGAATGGCTGAGGGCGAGGCTGAGGGTGCGAGTGGCTGAGGGTGAGAGTTGGAGTAGGTGAGGGAGAGTGTGCTCCCATAAAATGACATAAAGAAGGTACGAGTAGGAAGTATTTGTTGAATAACAGAATATTTTTATTATAAAGATTGTATACACATAAGGAGCGCGATTCTCCGCTGCCCACGACGGGTCGGAGAATAGCGGGAGGGCCTTCCCGACATTTTTCCCGACCTCCCGCTATTCTCCACCCCCGCCCCCGGCCGCCCCATGACACGAAGCGCTGCTCACCGTTTTTTACGGCGAACAGCGATTCTCCCCAGGCCGATGGGCCGAGTTCCCAGGCCTTTACGGCTGTTTTCACGAACGCAAACACACCTGCTCTCACCGTTCGTGAAAACGGCCGCAAAGTGCCGTCCCAGACAACCATGGCACCGATTGGCACGGCCATGCCAAGGGTGGCATGGGCTTGCGACCGGTGGGTGGGCACCGATCGCGGGCAGCGGGTCCGATACCTGCGCACTATTTGTTCCTCCGCCGCCCCGCAGGATCAGTCCACGGGGCGGCTGAGGGGCATGACGGCCCGCGCATACGCGGGTTTGATGCATATGCGTGATGACGTCATCCGCGCATGCGCGGGTTGGAGCCATCCAAGCCGTGCATGTGCGGCTGACGTCATTGTGCGCGTCAGCCGCCGTGACGCTTGGCGCGCGGCCTTAGTGACGGTCGCTAAGCCCGCGCTGCTAGCCCCGCCCGGGGGGGAGAATCGGGTCCCGGGAGGGGGCGCGGAGGCTGCCGTGAAACACGGCCAGTTTCACGGCAGCCTTTACGACTCGCCGCATTTGCGGACAATCGCGCCCAAGATATTTCTATGTTTGTACCTATTGCGTAATAATTTATTGTAGTTTAATTTTTCAATGTAATAAGAATGTTTTTCAGTATTCCTGGAAGGACAAGATTTACCCAGCTGGAAATGTTTGGGAAATCCCAATGTCATTGAATGACTGAATACTCTTGAGCAGTCATTTTCAAAGTGGAGGTCGCGAGCCGTGGGTGGGTCACGGGCAGGTGTTGCGGCGTTTGCGATCACTCAAATTTACTTGCAACAGCTGCAGCAGCCAGCTTGAAACAATGCCGGCTGTGAGCGCCTTTAAAAATGGCGGCCGTGACCTGCTAACAAAATGCGGGTGCACTGCGCATGCGTGCCCGCTCATCAGTACGCATGCCGCCAGGGAGTGTTTGGACCTGAACCCGGGGTCAAAGTGCGATCGCGACATGGCAGCGGCTGACTGTGTGATGATCACCGGTGATGGCTATGACCTCGATCTCTTTTGCGTCCCTAAACATTGCTCAAATAATTTGGAGAGAGCATATATTCCTCATGATTTAATCATGGACAGAACTGAAGGTTTAGCAAGGGATATAATGAAAGCCATGGGAAACCATCACATTGTCGCCCTTTGTGTACTGAAGGGTGGCTCTAAGTTTTTGCTGACCTTTTAGACTACGTTAAAGTATTGAATCAAAACAGTGACCAGTCAATCCCTATGACAGTGGACTTCATCTGCTTGAAGAGTTACTGTCATGATCAATCAACAGGGGAGCTACTCAGAGTTTACGAACTGAGGTACAAAATCCACGCTTTAGTTCTCGAGAAATTGTCCTCTCTAGCTGATTTGTTTGCTGATGAAACTTGGATGCTAACTATGTCTTGCAGACATCTTTTCAATTCTTTAACTCATCCCATTTTCTCCAAATCCTCCCATTTTCTCCAAATCCTTTAACCTTTCCCATTTTCTCCAAATCAAATGTGTAGCAATGGGTATCAGCATGGGTCCTAGCTATGTTTGCCTTTTTATGGGGTATGTGGAACATTCCTTGTTCCAGGCCTATCCCGATCCCCTCCCATAACTCCATTACCAGTACATTGATGAACGCTTCATGCTCTCATCTGGACCTTGAAAAATTAATTAACTTTGCTTCCAGTTTCCACCCCTCCATCACTTGCACCTGGTCCATCTCAGACACTTCCCTTCCTTTACTTAACCTTTCTATCTTCATTTCCGGCAATAGACCATCTACTAATATCCACTACAAGCCCACTGACTCCCACAGCTATCTGGACTACAGCTCTTCGCACCCTACACCCTGTAAGGACTCCATCCCTTTCTCTCAGCTCCTTCACCTCCGTCGCATTTGTTCCAATGATGCCATTTTCCAAAATGGTGCTTCAAAAATGTGTTCCTTCTTCCTCAATCGTGATTTCCAACTTACAGTTGTTGATAGAGCCCTCAACAGTGTGTGGTCCATCTCCCGCGCCACTACCCTCACCCCCTCCCCTCCCTCCCAGAACAAGGATAGAGTCCCCCTCGTTCTCACATTTCACCCCACCAGCCTGTGTATGCAAAGTATAATCCTCCGCTATTTTCGCCAACTCCAGCGTGATGCTGCCACCAAACACATCTTCCCTGCACTCCCTCTGTCAGCATTCCACAGAGACCGTTCCCTCCGAGACAATCTAGTCCACTCCTCCACCATACCCAACACCTCTCCCATTACCCATGGCACCTTCCCATGCAATCGCAGAAGGTGTAACACCTGCCCCTTTACCTCTTCCATGCTTAACATTCCAGGCCTAAAACACACATTCCAGGTTAAGCAGTGTTTCACTTGCATCTCTTCCAATTTGGTCTACTGCATTCGCTGCTCCCAATGTGGTCTCCCCTATATCGGAGAGACCAAATGCAGACTGGGTGATCGCTTTGCTGAGCACCTTCGGTCTGTGCGCATTCAGGATCCTAACCTTCCTGTTGCTTGCCATTTTAACACCAGACCCTGCTCCGATGCCCACATGTCTGTCCTTGGCCTGCTGCAATGTTCCAGTGAAGCTCAATGCAAACTGGAGGAACAACATCTCATCTTCCAATTATGCACGCTACAGCCTTCCGGTCTCAACATCGAATTCAACAACTTCCGATTATTAGCTCTACCCCACCTTGACTCATTTGTTTTCATTCCATTTCATTTTATCTGTCTTTTACCATTTCTTTCTTTCTTGTCTTTCTTTATATATATTTACCCCCCCCCCCCCATCTTATCCACCTTTCCTTACCCTTGTAGCCATGCTGGCCACGCAAAATGGACACAGAGCCAAACTAAAATGGAAGACAGCAGGGAAAGCCTGTTTAGTGAGAACAGACAGCCTGCTCTCAACTAATTAGCATTTTGCAAGCAGCAAACCAGTTTTCTGGCCAGGTGCAGATCTCCAAGCCAAAGGTGTTAATGGCAAAGCGCTTAACATTCTGATGAGGCAGCCCAGATCCAGGCACACACAATGGCAACATTTCCATCTCAATGTAGCACTTAATTGGTTGTGCAAACAGGATGGCACCAGAGTAACGAATATCGAAACCACCCCCCAACATCGAGGGAAGCCCCCGCATTGGAGGATTTCGAAGGTAGCCGTTTGGAAACGTTCCAATCGGTACCGAAAGGTAGAGCCCGCCTAGAAGGGGGCAAGGACATTAGAGAGGGGTATAAAAGCAAATTCCCCACAGAGCCCGGTCTGTTAAAACTCGTGCTCCGGCTCTGACTGACATCTTGCATCCTGACTCCAGCCGTTGAGCACCAGCCGCCGAAACCGTAAGTTCAACGCTCGCTACGCGATCCAAGCCCACTAGACTCCCAAGTACCAGAACGCTTGCTGAAGGCTGCAGTACAAGACCAGGACGAAGGCCTCGTTCTCTGACCTTGCCTGTTCCTGTTAGATAAGCATTCTGTTCACTTAAGTTTAGTTATAGCTTAGTCTCTTAGTGTGTGCATGAGTATTTATTATAACTGTATAATAAATATTGATCGTTTGAACTTTACTAATCGGTGTATCGTCTTTATTACTTTGAACTTGACCTTGGAATACTTGTGACGTTGCCTATACGGCAACTGGCGACTCCAGAGCTAAATAATTACATAGAACAGAGCCTAGTAGTGTTAAGCACACGTCGAACACGGAGGCGTGTTAATACACTCCAATAAACGCGTTTTACAACCACAGTAAAACGTGCAACATTTAGTGGCGACTCCGCCGGGACACGGTTGTAAGTGGAAACCCCACACCGTCCAGGACCCTGAAATCTGAATTAGAACTCCAAATTGCAGAGAAAGAAAGAGATCACAAGTATTCAAGGTGTTCAAAATAATAAGCGAAATTCGGAAGTGTGTTTAGTGCATGCGTACTAACAGGGCTGTAAGGTAAAACTGAAAGCTTTTTGTTGCGACAAACTTTCGGTAGTTTTGTGATCGGAAAATAGCGTAAGCCGTACCCTTTTCTCGAAACACCACCCCAACAACCCCCTGTTCCAAATTATACAAAGTGAGTCAGAGGAAATGGCCATGCAGGCAATGGAACGTCTGATGGATCCAGCAAAGTTTGTGGTCGCAGCGACCAGCAGCAGTAGCAGAGTAGGCCAGTGTCCCACGTGGGAGCTGGAACTCCGCAAATATTTGCAGGGAAAGGGATGGCCCCTTTGGAAAGAGGTTTGTGCAAATGAGGAGACAGGTCCCGGGAGTATAGGTCATACTTGGTGGGAGAACCTCTCTCAAATACACAAAAAGAATCTAGGTAAAGCACGCAAGCCGATGGCGATTGTGTCCTGTTTGGCACAGTTGCGAGGCGCAGAGGAGGTCATCAGGACGCTCCGGACAGATTTAGAAGAGAGGAATAGGATGAGTAAGGTCGATGTCAGGGACGTCGAGAAAGAAAACCTGGAATTAAAAGGGAAGTTGGCAGAGAAGGATAGAGAGGTGGATGATGCCAAGAGGGCTCACCAGTCTTGTCTAGCTCATCTGAACAGTTCCCAGACCCAGTATGAGAAAGCCTATCAGGACGTGCAACGTGCCGTTCTGATAAGACAGGAATCGGAAAAGCAGGTGGAGGCATTGCAGAGGCAATGTTCTGATCTCAAAGCAGCTTTGAGAGCACTCCACGCTGCAACGACCGAACAAAGACAAAGCACAGTTGACCACGCGAAATGCAGGAAACAGATTGCGGAATTGCAATCTCTGCTTTCGGTGCAGAATGGCTTCCAAAGCACCTTTGGAGCACAGTTAGATGGAGAAAACGCCCCAGATTGGCAGGAATTAAGCGAGACAGCGCAGCGTTATGTTCAGGGAACATGTGCGCCCGCAGCTCAGCAGAAACGACAGGCACCCCAACCCCCCACAGCTCAGACCACAACCGCACCCATGAATCCCGTAACCACGCAGAGAAAAGCCGAATCAGAAGGCGCCCCAGACATAACCTACACCACCCCTTTAACAGTAACCCAGCTAAGGGACGCGTGTGAAAAGATCACTCCGTTCCTCCCCACCGCAGACCCCCACCAGTTTTTCGCTAAAGTAAAGCAGCAGGCTACCATGTACGGCCTGGATGAGAGAGAGCAGGTTAAGCTCACCGTGCTGAGTTTAGACCAAAGTGTAGTAGCAGCCCTCCCCGACCCACAGAACGTGGCAGGAGGCAGCCTAGAGGAGATGCACGCCGCCATTTTAGATGCCATCGGGTACAATAGAGGTGACCCCGTAGAAGGATTGAATAAGTGCAGGCAGAAAAGATCCGAACACCCCACAGCATTCGCAGGAAGGCTGTGGATTCATTTCAGCGCAGTTTTCGGACAGTTAGATAGAGCGCATTTAACCCGTGAAAACATGGTTAAGTGGACGCGCACAATTATCTCACACGCAACAGAAGCAGGACAGAGCGCTTGCAATAGCTATGACCCCTCAGAAGAGGCCCATAACGAGAAATGGGTCCTGAAAAGATTGTCCCGCGCTTGGGAGCAATCGCTTCAGGGAAAAGGAAAAGTTAGATCCCCAGAAGAGGCTCAGGCTGCTGCAGATATCCAAGCAGTCAGAGAGCACCAGAAGCCCGCATGGGTAAATGAAGGCAAGAGCAGCCCACAACAGAAAGGACAGGAATGCTATAACTGTGGACAGTTAGGGCATTGGGCTAAAGAGTGCAATGCACCCCAGCGATCTCAGAGAGGCCAGCAGACAGGCACTCTGAACCGCAATAAGTCAAAACCGATCCATAATGTTACAGTACAGTCAGGACCCACCAATGTGGACGAGACGAACTGACGGTGTTCGGGCTCCCCCACTTGGGTCTGTGACACACTATGGGACTCATCAGGGAGGCCCGTAGTCACAGCAAAAGTCAAAGGGAAGCCCATAGAGTTACTGTGGGACACAGGAGGATCCCGCACCACCATTAACTCCACAACCACGGCACACGCAGACACGTGGCCGACCACCTCCACCATCACACTTAGCGGGTTCACCGGACACTCGCAGCAGGGACATATCACAGCACCCGTAGCGATCCAGCTAGGGAACATTAGCACAAGGCACCCCGTAGTTCTAGTAAACCTTCCCAGGACAGCAGAACACATCCTAGGGATTGATTTTATGAACACACACAGCTTATCGTTCGACCCAGTGAACCAGTGTGTCTGGCGAATGGCTAGATCAGACAGAGCCCCAGCCACCCTCACAGTAGGAGACTACGCTAATCGGATTAGCGCAGTGGGAGAGTACTCATTCGACCAGACTACACTCCACACCGAACGACAAATTAAGGCCCTACTAAACAAACACAGGACAGCATTTGCAAGTCACCGTCATGACTGTGGCAGAATGACTGGACAAGTTCATGTTACCGGACAGGACCCCCGACCGCAAAAGCAATATAGATTTCCCCTCGAGGCAGAGGTGGAAATAGGAAAGGTTATAGGTAGCTTGTTGGACCAAGGTGTACTGAGAACGGTAGCCTCCACCAACAATGCCCCTATTTGGCCAGTGAGGAAGCCCGATGGATCATGGCGTCTGACCATCGATTATCGGGAACTCAACAAAGTAACCCCCGCAGTAGCCCCAACGGTAGCTACTAGTCCCGAGACCATGCTCAAGCAGGGTCTCAACGCCAAGTACTTCACGGAATTGGATATCAGTAACGGATTCTGGTCCATACCATTGGCAAAAGCGTGCCAATACAAATTCGCATTCACTTTTAAAACTCAGCAGTACACGTGGACATGCCTCCCACAAGGATTCCACAATTCCCCCTCCATTTTCCACCGACAGCTGGCAAGTGGATTAGAAAAATTTTCCCGACCCGAATGTCTGGTACAGTATGTAGACGACCTACTACTGCAGACAGACACAAAGGCAGAGCACATTTCGCTTCTGGCCGAACTCCTGGAACTCTTGACTGAAATTGGCTGTAAAGTTAACCCGAAAAAGGCCCAAATATTGGAAAGTAAAGTGATGTATTTGGGAACAGTCATCACGCACGGCAAACGCGAGATCGAATTCAAAAGAATTGATTCGATCGTCAAATTGCCCCTTCCCCAGAATGTATCAGCCCTCCGGTCGTTTTTAGGACTGGTTGGCTATTGTCGGAACCACATAGACGGATTCGCGACAAAAGCCGCCCCACTTTCAGACCTCCTTAAGAAAGGAGCCCCCTGGGAATGGCTTCCGCAGCATACAGGCGCTGTGGAAGAGTTAAAACGAGCCCTTAGTGCAGCACCCGCGCTGCTAGTCCCAGACCCACTTTCCCCTTTCGCCATAGAGGTAGCGAGCACCGATCTGACCCTCTCGGCCGTGTTGCTTCAGGAACGGCACGAGCAGCTAAGACCAGTGGCTTATGCCTCCCGACTGTTAGACCCGGTAGAACAAGGATTTTCAGCCTGTGAGAGGCACCTCCTTGCTGTCTTCTGGGCAGTACAGTATTTTTCATACATAACCGGACTAAACCCCATCACCATTCTAACCGAACATACACCCACACAGCTACTACTAGACAGTCGACTGAAGGACGGTTCAGTTAGCCAGATTAGGGCAGCTAGGTGGACCCTACTTTTACAAGGACGGGACATTACAGTAAAACGGACACGCACACACACATACTTAGCAGACAACCTCCAATACCCCGGACAGCCCCATGACTGTGAAATTGTAGCTCCCCTGCATAACACAGGACCCTTTTTAGCAAAAACACCCCCCAGGAAGATAGGGAACCCAAAACAAAGCCCCCAGCCCACAGACACGTGTGGACCCTTGAGGATTTATGTAGACGGTTCCTCCACAGTTTTAAATGGTGAGCGTATCACAGGATGCGGCATCTATGTAGAGGATGCGCAGGGGCGCGCTCTCGAAGAGATAGCTCTGAAGTTACCTGGTCACTTAGGCGCGCAGGCAGCAGAGCTAGCAGCCATAGCGTATATAGTGGACCACCCCGATTCTTTCCCCAGCCCAGCAGACATATATTCAGACAGCTTATATGTCTGCAATAGCCTAACAGATTTTCTGCCCCTGTGGAGGACACGAGGTTTTGTATCCGCAGACGGAAAACCCCTTCCATCAGCCCCCTTACTCCAGCATATCCTAGAGAAAGCGAAGGACAGGACCTTCGGCATAATAAAAGTTCGCAGCCACCATAGGTCATCACCCCCTGGGAATGTAAAAGCCGATGCATTGGCTAAGGCAGGTTCCAGGAGAGGACACTTATGGACCCCCCCAGCTAGCGCACCAGCTAGCGCCCCTGTGAGTGCAGTACAAGTCTCACAAACAGAGGTTAAAGATCTCGTAGCAGCACAGAAACAGGACAGAGACCTCAGGGAGGTTTTCAAGGGAAACTTTGTGCCTGCGTACGAACACTTTAAACACACACTGACCACACATGAGGGTGTGATCATTAAGGACCAACTTTATGTGGTCCCGAAGCAGGACAGGAATCAGATGATTGCCTTGTTCCATGACGGACACGGGCATCAGGGAATTGATGCAACAACGAGGCACCTCAGGCAACTCTGTTGGTGGCCTAATCTCAGGACTGATGTCACACACTACATTGAGAATTGCCTGATTTGTGCTCAGAATAACCCGGAGAGGTATTCTAAGAAGGCACAACTTCGGCATACTCGCCCAGTTAACGGCCCTTGGACAAACCTCCAGATCGATTTTATAGGTCCATTGCCCTCTTGTAGGAATGGCTATAAATACGTTCTGGTGGTCATCGACACCTTTACCAAATGGGTAGAGGCATTTCCCTCACGAACAAACACAGCTAAGACAGCTGCAAAGATCCTGACCCACCACATCTTCACGAGATGGGGTTTACCCCGAAGTATCGATTCGGACCAGGGATCTCACTTTACAGGACGGGTCATGAGGAACGTCCTGACAATATTCGGTATAAAGCAAAATTTTCATATTGCGTATCATCCACAGTCCAGCGGGATTGTGGAGCGCATGAATCGGACCCTAAAAACGACCCTCAGGAAAATGGTTCAACAGAACAATTCCACATGGGATTCAGTGCTCCCATTTGCACTTCTGTTCATAAGGAACACTGTCTCCACATCGACAGGATACACACCACACACACTCATGACCGGACGCCCTATGAAAGGTACAGAATTCCTTTTAGGACTGGACATGACAAGCCCCGAAGTGACGGCCCTCACACATGAAAAGGCAGTTAAAGATCTAGTTGAGACTGTGAGGTCTGCACAGATCACAGCCGCAGTCCAGCTAGGGAAACGCCGACAGCAACGTACTGCCTGTTTCAATAAGACCGTACACACCACAGAATTCCAGGTTGGGCAACAGGTAATAGATAGAGAAATACAGCACAGAACAGGCCCTTCGACCCACGATGTTGCGCCGAACTTTTGTCCTAGGTTAATCATAGAATTTTGGACAATTTGTCATGGCCAATCCACCCAACCTGCACATCTTTGGACTGTGGGAGGAAACCGGAGTACCCGGAGGAAACCCACGCAGTCACGGGGAGGATGTGCAGACTCCACACAGACAGTGACCCAAGTCGAAATCGAACTTGGGACCCTGGAGCTGTGAAGCAATTGTGCTATCCACAATGCTACCGTGCTGCCCTTAAGAAGTTAACCTACACTCCCTTATTCTACCCTAATCCAAGTACCTATCCAATAGCCGTTTGAAGGTCCATAAATTTTCCGACTCAACTACTACCACAGGCAGTGCATTCCATGCCCCCACTACTCTCTGGGTAAAGAACCTACCTCTGACATCCCCTCTATATCTTCCACCATTTATCTTAAATTTATGTCCCCTTGTAATGGTGTGTTCCACCCGGGGAAAAAGTCTCTGACTATCTACTCTATCTATTCCCCTGATCATCTTATAAACCTCTATCAAGTCGCCCCTCATCCTTCTCCGTTCCAATGAGAAAAGGCCCAGCACCCTCAATCTTTCCTCGTATGACCTACTCTCCATTCCAGGCAACATCCTGGTAAATCTCCTCTGCACCTTTTCCAAAGCTTCCACATCCTTCCTAAAATGAGGTGACCAGAACTGCACACAGTACTCCAAATGTGGCCTGACCAAGGTTTTGTACAGCTGCATCATCACCTCACGGCTCTTAAATTCAATCCCTCTGCTAATGAACGCTAGCACACCATAGGCCTTCTTCACAGCTCTATCCACTTGAGTGGCAACTTTCAAAGAACAATGAACATAGACCCCAAGATCTCTCTGCTCCTCCACATTGCCAAGAACCCTACCGTTAACCCTGTATAAATCTGTAATGTTATCTGTTTATAACCCCAGCAGTTTTTTGGCTCCAAAATATTCCGGTCCCTACTCAATTTCGGACAAAATTAGCCCCTCCGTTTACAGGATCAAATATCCTAATGGGAAGACCGCGTGGTTCCATATAAACCAGTTAAAGGCATATGGAACACAGGCCAACCATGCTCACCATGTCCTGCTGGATGCAGCAGAACACTTCACCCCGCCCACCAGAGACACTTTCCCACCATCCCCCTCACAGACCAGTTCATCCACGGACTCGCCCACGACTCCGCCCACAGACCACTACAGACCACGCCCCGACACGCCCACAAGCTGCCACAGCAGAGACAGCAGGACTGACACTGACTCTGAAGACAGCGACAGCACACAGCCATACAGCCCACACTGCACCAGCTACGACCCCGACTCCATTGACCCCATGGAAGTCACCTACCTCAAATATCCAGAACCACCACCCGACCCCGACTACCCCGACAACACACTCGACACTACACAATGGCACAGGGACAATTCCTACAGACTTGTCCGCAATGATGAAAGTGACCCCCGGTCACACAATTCCAAAGTTTCATGCCTGACCCACACAAGGGTGTGGGATCCGGGAGAGCAGGACGACACGGTGTCTGACTCCCGACACGGCAACCCCTTTGTGACCCTGTTCACAGAGGCAGAATCAAAGTGAGGTGTCCAGATGATGTAAAATAGGAATCGTTTGAGGGAAACGATGTCCTTTCTGATGGAACCTGCACGTATGTTTGTCTTCGTTTTATGTTTGTTTGTCTCAGGATTGTACATTGTTCAGCTGGAGGATGGACATCTTCTTTTCAGCTGAAAAGATTGTGACCACCTCACATACACGTTAGTTTGTCCGCAGATACTTTTGAGAACTTCGGTTTGATTGGAGATCTTTTCCAAAGTTGTAAGGCCACACGCCAAATAGCTTGTCCGCAGATATCTCTGAGAACTTCAGTGATGTCCTCAGTTGGAGCATCTTGGCTCCCTTGGTTTTTTTAGGTGCCCCTCTATTCGGCGAAATAGAGGCTGCAAGTCATGATGAACACATTCGTACCCGTTTTTTCCAGGTTACTCAGGCAGTGGACAAACGGCACTGAGGACCCGCCCTGTCTGAGAACCAACCCTTGGTCAGCCAAGCTCGGGTATGGCACAGCACGCCCTACCCGGGGATCCCATCCAACTCGTACCCGTCGCGGCCCATACGCAACTCATTCGGATGTTTGTTTCAAAGTTTGTTTTCATTTTACGTTAGGTAGCCCTTCGGCCACCATCCCACATGCTATTTACATCCGGGAACATTCGGATGGTAAATCAGCAAAGCCTGCGAGACGGCTCGCAGAAGGAAGGATTGTTAGGTGTATGCTGGTCTTTAAATTCGCTTTTTGAAAAAAAAAATGAGGGGAGTCACAGGGTGTGACTTAGCCAGTCATTTTAAAGGGTCAATTGGGTTTTGAAAGACAGATGCACTAACAAGTAAAGGTCTTAAACTGTGTATTGACAGATACTGTGCTTGATCCCAAAGGTTTCAAAGGACGAGACAGAGGTCGAAGCCAGGATTGTCAATACAGGAGGAAGAAGGAAGAGAAAGAAGAAGAACAGCAAAATGATGGAAGCCCACTTATTACTGTTTAATGTCATATGTATATGTGTGGAAACAAGACACGTTTCCCCCACAACCCCCACCGTAAATGTTTCAATTACAGCAAACCCCCAGTGCTCAGCTCTGATCAGCGAGGTTCAGACCTGGTGCACTAAATTCATGACGTGGTACTCCATGTCCTATATAATCGAATCACTGTTGGTGATCGCGATCCTCATCATACTAGTGCAGACCCTCAGGTTGAGGAAATGGAAGAGGAGAGCCTCTCGTTCCAGCACCTCACCCATCTATAGAGTTCAATCCCCCATCTTCGGATTCCACCAAACCCCTCAACCCCTCACTGATTACAACACTCTGTAAATAAAAGGTTCAGCCATGTATTATATTGTTCCATACTCGACTGCCGAGTTGGGAAGTGTGATGTTGTGGTGTGAATGGTTAAGATTTTAGAGTGATGAAATGTTAAGTTAAAGTTAAGGTTAATAGTGATAGGTAGAGGTTCCCAGTTGTAGTAATGCATGTCCCTTTGACATAGGGCCAAGTAGAGATGTTAGTTAAAAATTTTTTTCTTCTTCCCATAGTTTAAGATAGAGTAGAACAGGAACTGGCAAGAGGTCAGAACACAAGGAAGGCAAAGTACATAGGTGATCCTTCACAATAGTATGATTGTGAGGATCACAAGGAGGGAATGTAGCCATGCTGGCCACGCAAAATGGACACAGAGCCAAACTAAAATGGAAGACAGCAGGGAAAGCCTGTTTAGTGAGAACAGACAGCCTGCTCTCAACTAATTAGCATTTTGCAAGCAGCAAACCAGTTTTCTGGCCAGGTGCAGATCTCCAAGCCAAAGGTGTTAATGGCAAAGCGCTTAACATTCTGATGAGGCAGCCCAGATCCAGGCACACACAATGGCAACATTTCCATCTCAATGTAGCACTTAATTGGTTGTGCAAACAGGATGGCACCAGAGTAACGAATATCGAAACCACCCCCCAACATCGAGGGAAGCCCCCGCATTGGAGGATTTCGAAGGTAGCCATTTGGAAACGTTCCAATCGGTACCGAAAGGTAGAGCCCGCCTAGAAGGGGGCAAGGACATTAGAGAGGGGTATAAAAGCAAATTCCCCACAGAGCCCGGTCTGTTAAAACTCGTGCTCCGGCTCTGACTGACATCTTGCATCCTGACTCCAGCCGTTGAGCACCAGCCGCCGAAACCGTAAGTTCAACGCTCGCTACGCGATCCAAGCCCACTAGACTCCCAAGTACCAGAACGCTTGCTGAAGGCTGCAGTACAAGACCAGGACGAAGGCCTCGTTCTCTGACCTTGCCTGTTCCTGTTAGATAAGTATTCTGTTCACTTAAGTTTAGTTATAGCTTAGTCTCTTAGTGTGTGCATGAGTATTTATTATAACTGTATAATAAATATTGATCGTTTGAACTTTACTAATCGGTGTATCGTCTTTATTACTTTGAACTTGACCTTGGAATACTTGTGACGTTGCCTATACGGCAACTGGCGACTCCAGAGCTAAATAATTACATAGAACAGAGCCTAGTAGTGTTAAGCACACGTCGAACTCGGAGGCGTGTTAATACACTCCAATAAACGCGTTTTACAACCACAGTAAAACGTGCAACACCCTTTCTCCCCTTTGCTTCCTCATTCCCTTCCTCCCACATCTACATCTGTCACAGTTTACCTTCTGATGTTAGTTTCTCTGTTGTTTGGCCTTTCATACCTTTTGCTTAGGGGCAGCATGGTAGCATAGTGGTTAGCACAGTTGCTTCACAGCTCCAGGGTCCCAGGTTCAATTCTCGGCTGGGATCACTATCTGTGCGGAGTCTGCATGTTCTCCCTGTCTCTGCGTGGGTTTCCTCTGGGTGCTTCGGTTTCCTCCCTCAGTCCAACGATGTGCAGGTTAGGTGGATTGGCCATGCTAAATTTCTCTTAGTGTTCAAAAACGTGGGGTGGGGTTACTGGGTTAATGGGATAGGGTGGAGGTGTGGGCTTGGGAAAGGTGCTCTTTCCATGGGCTGAATGGCCTCCTGCACTGTAAATTCTATGATTCTCTCTGGGGACTGCCATTAGCACTCTTTTCCCTTGGTTTCTGCGGCTATTAGCACCCCATTTCCCTGGATTTCTATGTCTATGACTCATCTTTCATTCTCACTCCACAGTATAAATATCTTGTACTTTCTCTGTCTTTTAACTTTGGCAAAGGGTCATCTGGACTCAAAATGTTAGCTCTTTTCTCTCCTCACAGTGGCTGCCAGACCTGCTTAGATTTTCCAGTATTTTCTCATTGGTTTCAGATTTCACTATCTGCAGTAATTTCCTTTTATCTTTTCAATTCTAAATGAACTGAACCTCAAATTGCATGGGAAGGATGATGATTGCTTTCGGCACTGTGAAGCAATCACAGCTTTGCAAAAGTCATTAAAAGTTTGGCAATTGTGAGTGCAACGCCAAAATTACTACATGTTCCCCACACTGCTACGACACATCGAAGAAAACAGCATTAGTAACGAAACTGTCAATGGACTGGCAAGCCTGACTCTAAATGAAGCTGACTGAACTTCTGCGCCTCAGCTTTGACAGCACATTAAAAGCACGACACAAGTCCATGACATTGTCAGCATTCTGGAGTAGCGTCTCCAAGGAGTAGCTGGAGCTGAGAAAACCAGCATTGTGTTGCTTTTGTCCGTCACAACGACCCACATGTGCGAGGTTAGATTTTCCATCCTCACATAGATTAAGGCGGCACTAAGGAACCCGCTGAATCCTGAACCTGATATGTACATAGCCCTCTCCTCTTGTGAACCTAATTGGAGAGAGATCGTGAGGACCAAGCAGGCTCACCTCCCGCATTAATAGTAAGAGAAAATGGTGGGTCGTGAATGTTGTCCGGCATGGGTCATGAAGGTCAGTCGACATGGGTCCCGAAGGTTGGCGGGTTGGTAAAAATGGGTCCCTGGAAAAAAAGTTTGAAAAAACACTGCTCTTGAGGGTGTCAATGGCTTAATGTGATCCTGGCTGGGATTTTCCGACCCTGCGGCGGGTCGGAGAATCGCGGGGGGTGGGGGGGAGGGGCGAGAATTGTGCCACGCCACCCCGATGCTGGCTCGCTGATTCTCCGGTACCGATTTTCGGGCGCCCGCGGGATCGCCGTGGCGCTGGTCGGGGGCGGTTGAAAACTGCCCCCCCCCCCCCCCCCGACGATTCTCCGGGCCGAGTGCCCACCAAGTTCGGCCAAGTCCCGCCAGCGTGGGTTACGTATGGTCCCACACGGCGGGACCGCGGAGTTCTGTGGTGGGGGTGGCTCCATGTCAATTTATGAAATAGTACACCCATTTCTGAAAAACAGCATAGACTGTCAGGATTAAAAAAGCCCTTTTAAATCCCATGAACTTCAAAGCTGTTTCTTTTTATTGTAGTTTAAGTAAATACCTGAAGGATGTTTTTATAACCTTTTTGTAAGAGCCATGACTCACAAAGATAGCTTTGAATGGTGGGCACGTGTTTCAGAGCTCAAACATCAAATGTACATTTTTGGTCAGTTTTTCAACCAATCTTTGAAAATAACTGTCTTTTATCATTTTGAATAATAATTTGTGCTTTTCTTTAATAGTGTAATTACTGCCTCATTATATTTTCTTAATCTACATCTGAAGGCTAGATATTGCCAAAAGATATGCAGAAACCATTGTCAATTGCAACATTGTAATGATGCTGCAATGAACAATTACAAAATAGCATCCTGCTGCTTAGCATCACCAAAGCGGGTCCTTTGAGCATAGAGTCAGAGTTTTTCCAGCATTGCAAGATGCTCTTCGGCCCATCGTATCTATGCCAGCAATCAAGCACCTATCTACCCTCATCCCATTTTACAGCCCTTGGCCCGTAATCTTGTTTGCGAAAGCATTTCAAGTGCTCATCTAAATTCTTAAATGTTATGAGGGTTCCTGCTTCTACCTGCCTTTCAGGCAGTGAGTGCCAGATTCCAATCGCCCTCTGGGTGAAAAAGTATTTCCTGACATTCCCTGTAAACCTCCTGCCCATTAGCTTCATTGAAACCTACCTGTGACAATAAGCGTTTATTATTATTAAATCTTGGCCCCCTGGTTACTGACCCCTTCGCTAAGGGGAAATGTTTCTTCCTATCCATCCTATCTTAGCACCTCATAATTCTATACACCTCAGCCAGGGCCTTCTCTGCTCTAAAGAAAACAATCGCAGCTGATCTCTTGATAGCTGAAACTTCCAACCCATTCATCATCCTGGTGAATCTCGTTTGCATCCTCTCTTGCGCAATTCCATCTTTCCTATAGGGTGCCGACTAGAACTGAACTAGAACTCCTCCAGCTGTGGCCTGATGAGCATTTTATACAGCTCCATCATAACCTCCCTGCTCTTATATCCTATACCTCGGCTAATAAAGCAAATATCCCACATCCCTTCTTAACCATCTCATCTACCTGTCCTGCTGTCTTCAGTGAACAATGGAGATTCTCACCAAGGTTTCTCTGCTCCTCTGTACTTTGTAGGGTCTGACCATTCATTGTATATTCCCTTGCCACCCAAAATACACCACCTCATACTTTTTAGAGTTAAATAACATTTGCCACTGTTCTGCCCATCCAACCAGCCCATCTATATCTCCCTGTAATCCACGGCTTTCCTCCTCACTATTTACCATACCACCAATCTTTGAGTCATCTGCAAACTTTTTGATCATACCTCCTACATTCACGTCCAGATCATGAATGTATACTACAAACAGCAAAACCCAGCACTGATCCCTGCAGAACACCATTGGACACAGGCTTCCAGTCTCTGCCTCATTCCACTTAGCCAATTTTGGATCTAATTTGTTAAATTTCCCTGGATCACATGGGCTCTTACCTTCTTGACTAGTCTCCCTTGTGAGACCTTGTCAAAAGTCTTACTGAAGTCCATGTAAGCAACATCAATTGCACTACCCTCATCCACACACCTAGTCACCTTCTTGAAAAATTCAATTAAATTTGTAAGGCATGATCTCCCTTTGATAAAACCACGCTGACTACACACTACACACAGTCACCCGAGGCGGGAATTGAACCCGGATCCCTGGAGCTGTGAGGCAGCAGTGTCAACCACTGTGCCACTCAAAAATGATTTACTCTTCATAAAAACATGCTGACTCTAATAGATTGCGTTTGACTTTTCGACTTTCCAAGAGTCTTGTTATTACTTCCTTAACAATGGATTCTAACAATTTCTCAATGACAGATGTTAACTAACTGATCTATAGTTTCCTAATTTCTGCCTCCCTCCATTCTTGAATATGGGCATTACATTAACATATTTCCAATCCACTGGAACCTTTCCCGCATCCAGGGAATATTGGAATACTGTAACTATTGGTTCCATTATTTACACTGCCACATCCTTTAAGACCCTAGGATGTAGGCCATCAGGCTCTGGGAACCTGTCTGCCTTCAATCCCAATATTCTTTTTGTACTTTTTCTCTGTGGAAGATGATTGTTCTAAGTTCCTCCCTTTCTATTGCTTCTGCATTACCTGTTACTATTGGGATGATACATGGGCGGCACAGGGGTTAGCACTGCTGCCTCACGGTGCTGAGAACCCGGGTTCAATCCCGGCCCTGGGTCACTGTCCATGTGGAGTTTGCACATTCGCCCCGTGTCTGCATGGGTCTCATCCCCACAACCCAAAGATGTGCAGGTTAGGTGGATTTGCCAAGCTAAATTGCTCCTTAATTGGAAAAAAAAATTGGTCACTTTAAATTTATTAAAATAAACTACTGGGATGATGCTAGTGCCCTCCACTGTGAAAACTGAGGCCAAATATTGATTTAATGTCTCCGCCATTTCGGCATTTCCCACTATTAACTCCCCTGTCGCATCCTCCAAGGGACAAACATTCACTTTAGTTACTCTCTTCCCTTTTATATAGCTTTTGCTATCCTATTTTATATTTTGTGTTTTCATAATATTCCTTTGCTCTTTCAGTTACTTTTTAGTAACCCTTCGTTGATCTTTAAATGTTTCCCAATCTTCCATCCTGCCACTGGTTTTTGCAATATGGTATGCCTTAGTTCTTGTCTTTATGTAATCTTTAACTTCCTTGCTTAGCGATCAATGTATTTTCCCCCTCTTGTAATTTTTCTTCCTCTCTGGAATTTTTTTAGTTGGGAGAAATTGAATACCTTCTTAAACATCTGCCACTGCTTAACAACTGTCTTACCTTTTAGTTTACTTGCCCAGTCCTATAGGGACAAATCTGTCCTCATTCATACGTAATTACATTGTTTAACTCCAGAACGCTAATGTGTGACTCCAGTTTCTCACCCTCAAACTGAATTTGAAATTCTATCATGCTATGATCATTCAAAATGCTTGTTTTATTCAGCACTGGATACTCCTGGAAGATGCTACACCAGCATGCTGATGGCTTCATGGAATTTTGGTGTGTTTTTAATGTGCTATCACAGGTCAGGTACAGCAGTGCAGTATTTTCATTTGAAGTGGGCTACACGTTAATAACTGACTCTGGGTCTCATCCTCAAAAGAAAATTTTCACCCACCACTTCCCTTTCAAAATCAGAAACTTCTCCTCTCATTTGCCCGTACTTTCCTGCATATAACAGACATGGGCTTTGCATCCTTAATTGCTCATTGGTTTAGCTCACTCAGCTAAATCGCTGGCTTTTAAAGCAGACCAAGCAGGCCAGCCGCACGGTTCGATTCCCGTAACAGCCTCCCCGGACAGGCGCCGGAATGTGGCGACTAGGGGCTTTTCACAGTAACTTCATTGAAGCCTACTCGTGACAATAAGCGATTTTCATTTTTTCATTTTTCATTTCATTGGCACAATTGATAAAACCATACATTAAGAAATCATCTTTATGTTGCATTGTTCCTGAGTTAAGTTTCTTCTTTCTTGGTTGTTAACCAAAGACCTTGGAGCTCTGTACAGAGTTAACACTAGCACTGCTCTATCAAGCCCTGGACTCTCTTGAGCAGCCCTCTCCAGCAGATTCAGTTCTGAGATCCTGTCCAGTAGGTACACTGCCTGTTTATGTCTCTGGCTGTCTTATTTGAAAGAAAATGATTAACCTTCACAATCCTCTTGCCTTGCTTGCAAGCAGCTAGAAAATGGAAGTAACATGCCACCATTATTTGGTGTCAAAAAGCATGTACATAGAGGGCACTTGAGGTCAAGTGTACATGCAGGACGCGTGACCTGCTCACTGCTGTCACTTCTGGCCACAAAGACTGCACACAGCTTCATTTCCATCTCATTTAAAAGGCGGCAGCGGCCACCATTCTCCATAAAAATGTCGGTAGCAGCCATTGGGGGTTGTCTCATGATTGGGCCCACTGCAGTGCCTTGAGTGCCTTGGGACGTATTATTGCATTAAAAGTGCTATGTAAATATAAGTTGTTGAATTACATATGTATACCCTGATCCAATTATTCCTCATCTAAAGACTGCACTTGGTCTTGACATTCTGGCCAGTTGATTCTACTCGGTTGCACTTATTTCGGCACAAATTTTCTTAAATCGAAACCAGTGCATAACACCATGCAAATTTAAGTGCAAATTATGTACAATGAAAACTGAGTTTCTGTAATCTTTTACACAAGTTTTTAAAAGTTGTGCTCGATACAGGCTCTGGCCACAAATCTGGCACTTCCCAAAATTGAAGTAATCACCACTAATAGTTTCTGCTCATTAGATTCGTTTGTGGGCCTTTGTAAAAGCTCTAAGGATCAAGCCAGTTTTTGTGGGTGCAAGAACACTAAAAGATGCATCTTCTAATTTAGAAGAAAATGCTGAGAAACTGATTACTGTGGCTCAATGTAAGTAGCCAAAGGTTTTGTATTTTAAAGTCAATTTTAGACATCTAGCAGAAGGGTGGCACGTTGGCACTGTGATTAGTACAGCTGCCTTACAGCGCCAGGGAGCTGGTTTCAATTCCACCCTTGGGTGACTGTCTGTGTGGAGTTTGCACATTCTCCCTGTGTCTGCGTGTGTTTCCTCCGAGTTCACCGATTTTCTCCCACATTCCAAAGATGTGCAGGTTAGGTGGATTGGCTATGATAAAATTACCCCTTTGTGTCCATAGAGCTAAAGGCTAGGTGGGGTTACGGGATAGGGAGGGGGAATGGGCCGAAGTAGAGTGCTCTTTCGGAGGGTTGGTGCAGATTAATTTGGCCGAATGGCCTCCTTCTGCACTGTAGCGATTATATGATTCTATGTATAGAAATTAATAGCACAGCTCGAGGGGCTGAATGACCTACTCCTATTCCTTTTGGTCTTTAGGTGGCTGGTGTAAATTTGTTAATGTGTGCATCCATTTATGTAAACCAACGTAGACTATCTACAGTGAAACCTACAAAAACCTGCCTTTTTAAATCCCATGATCTTCAAAGCTGTTTCTTTTCATTTCAGGTTAAATAAATGCTTCAAGGGTGCTTTATGTGACCTTTTAGTAACAACCATGACTCAGACCTTTTCGTAACAACCATAATTCGCAAAGATAGCTTTGGATAGTGGACATGTGCTTCAAAGCTCAAATGTAAATGCTTATCCTTCATCTGTTTTTTTTCAATAAATCTCTGAAAAGAACTGTTTTGCATAATTTTCCATAATGATTTGTTTTTCTTTTAATCGTGTAATTAATGCTTCAGTCTGTCATAATAATTTGTAGGTTAGATTTTGCCAAAAACATTTGCAGCAACCATTGGCCATTGAAATATTGTAGCAATGCTGTAATTATGAAATAACATTGCACTTAATATCATCAAACATGAACAAGTTAAATTAGCACAATTATTATAGTAGCTAAAAAGCAGCAGCAGAAATTTATATAAATAAATAATTTTCCATAAATGGTTTTCAAATATTTAAGAGAAAACTGAGCATCCCTAGTTAGTCCAATTTAGAAAGCACAAATTGATGCTTTTCCCATGTGAAAAAAAACACTTGTTTCCTGGGATTTTAACTTCCTGACACATTTATTTGCAATACACCTATTTTCTGAGAGATGCAAAACATTTGTACAGTCATCAGAGTAGTGTCAAATTGGCCTAAAGTAAATGAAAGCTGTCGTATAAAAAGTCAATTATAAACCTTCACTGGTTTTCAATTCCAAGGCAGTCTTCATTAGAGCTATGGAGATGAAGGGTAGACATATTCATAGTTACTGCGATGGAGCACAGTTCTGAGGCCTCTATAAATTCCATCAACAATAAACAAATGTTCATCAATTTACCTGTGATACTTTTCAAATGGCACCTTATTGGTTCTACGCACACTGCTATAAAGCAGCATACCCTCCAACTTACAGTGAACAATGCTTGGGGCATCTGCCAGTGTACAAATAAAACAAAAATATGCACTAAATGGTAAGGAAGTAATACAAAGATCTGACATTAATTTTCATTTGTTCACATAATAGTGAATATTAAAAATCTGAATTCTCTGAACGTAATTGCATTTTAAGTCATTTTGTCTGACATATTAGGAAACTAATATGCTTTTATCAAAAAAATAAGAGCACCAATTAGTGATTCCTATGAAATATTTTAAAATAGTTTATGAACAGCAATTTATTTGAACAGAGAATGAGGTGAAAACTTAGCAGGTCTGGCAGCATCCATAGAAAGAGAAAACAGACTTAATGTTTTGAGTTCATATGACTCTTTTGCATTGGGACAAAATATGTATGGGATATATATTTTTTAAAAGGTTAAGGTGGAGGAGAAAGGTCACAATCTAAAGCTCCTGAACTCTATGTTGAGACCTGAGGGTTGTAACGTTCCTAATTGGAAGATGAGGTGCTGCTCCTCCATTTTGCGTTGTGCTTGACTGGAACATTGCAGCAGGCCGAGGACGGACGGGCATGTGTGCATGAGAGCAAGATCGTGAGTTGAAATGGCAAGTAACAGGAAGTTTGAAGTTTGGCTGAGCAAAGCTGAGCAAAGCAGTCTGAGTTTACTCTCCTGAATGTAGAGGAGACTGCATTTGGAACAGCGAATACGGTAGATCAAATTGAAGGAGGTGCAAGTGAAATGTTACTTCACCTGAAAGGCATGCTTCAGGCCTTGAACAGGAGGATGCAAAGAGGCAGGTGTCTCACCTTCCGTGATTCCAAGGGAAGGTGCGTGGGAAGGAGATGAAGAGTTGGGTGTGATGGAGGAGTGTCACGGGGGGAGCAGTCCCTGCGAAATGTTGATGGGGGAAATGAGAGGAAGATGTGTTTCATTGTGGCATCATGCTGAGTTTGAGAATGATTCTTTGAATGCGGAGGCTGGTGGGTGAAAAGTGAGGACAAGGGTGGGAGAAGAAGGGGCCAGGACAGAGGTGGAGGAAATGGATCAAACGCAGTTGAGTGCCCTGTCAACCATAAGGGAGGGATAGAGGGTTGGATGGGAGAGCCTCAGTTAAGAAAAAAGGAAGACATGTCAGAAGTGTCGTTTTCAAAGGTGGCATAATCAGATGTGATGGAGGCAGAGAATCGGGAAGAATGGGGTGGAGTCATTATAGAAAACCGGATGTGGGGAGGTGTGGTCGAGGTCAGTCTATCACCAGAAATGGAGACAGAGCGATCAAAGAAGCAAAGTGTCAGAGATGGACCATGTGATGCTAAGAGAGGGGTGGTAGTTAAAGGAAGTGGAAGCATGTTAAAGAAGAAATTGTTGAGTGACATAACGTTTAACCAGGCGGAGGAGAATGGTGGTGGATGGAGATTGTTCAGGCCCCCACTCAACGAAGAAGCAGAGAGTGAGCCCCAGGCCCTCCTGGTGGGGGATGGAGGATTTATTTGTCTCTTTATCTACCAATGCTTTTCAACTATTATTACAGTCATTTGACTAGTTTTATGTTTCAGAGTGGTCTGAACAGAGTGGTTCTGAAATGGAGTGACGCTGGAACACAGTGGCTAAATTGGGAATTTGGAGACAGTAGGAATTCGGATGAGTGGGGGAAGGACCTAATATAAAATCAATATGTAAAAATGACTGAGGAATATGGATAATAAGAGTAAAGTTACAGCTACAGGAGCTGGCCTGTGAGTGGGCAGTGCATTGGAGCAGAGCATTCCCAACACTCGGCGTCACAAGAAGATTTGAAGTCAATATCTGAAAAGTGGTGTCAGCACCAGGGAGAGAGCTGACTAGTAGGCAGCGGGTAAGTGGTTTTCTCCCCTTTAAAGCTACATTAAAAAAAAACTTAAATAAATTTCTACTGGGCAGAAATGTAAGGTGACAGTCTTTTAACTAAAGCCATGGTTGGGAGCTCAGCCCTGTGTGTTGGACTGCCTGCAGCATGTACAAATTCATAGGCACATCTTGTTATCTGGACGACAATGTGTGTGGGAAGTGCCACCGGTTTGACCAACTTGAGCTCCGGTTTTCGAAGCTTGAGTGTCAGCTGGAAGCACTCAGGTGCATTCTTAAGCTGAGAGCTACGTGGGTCGCACGTTTTTAGGTCACCCCACATTTTAAGGAAGTGCAGTCAGAGAGGGAATGGGTGACCACCAGTCAGAAGAAGGGAGACAGGCAGGTAGTTAGAAAAGCCCCAGAGTGTATCTCACTCAGGAACCGTGTTTCTGTGTTGGGAAATGTTGGCAATGACAGTTCTTCTGGTAGCTAGGTAGATTGAAAAGCAGGAACGAGTCGAGAAGACACAGCCGGAGTGAAGCACATCCAGAGTGGGAAGTTGAAACTTGGTAATTTGGTGCAGTGAGGTAATCAGGAAAGGTAAGTGGTAAGTCTAATTCTGCTGTTTTTCAGTTAAAAGTGCAGTGTGTAGCTTGGTGGCTGATTGGCTGAAGCTGCCCCCACCCTAATTGCTGAGAGGCAGTTATCTGTCAGTCACCTGAGGCCTGTTTAGGGGCACAAAGGTGCACATTGTATTCTTCTCTTTGAAGTCTAGGTAGTGAGTCACACTGGTTAGCTGAGGTCTGTATAAAAAACAGACAGAAAGCACACTCAGTAAGCTTTGCGCAAGTCGAGAAGACACATCCAGCGTGAGGCACATCCAGAGTTGGAACTTGGTAATTTGGTGCAGTGAGGTAATTTGGTGCAGTGAGGTAATTTGGTGCAGAGTGTGAGAAGGTGCTTTTTCTCTACTGTTTTGTTCTCTCTCTTCCTTCTGGCCTGTAACTTGTAATATGCAGGGAGAGAACCAGAGAGCATCTGAGACCCTGGGCAAGTTCTCCCAGTGAGCCAGAGAAGACACAGCCAGAGTGAGGCACAACCAAGAGTGAGTTTGAGAATTTGAAGCTAGGTGCGAATTCGAAGCTGGGTGGGAGGAGGTGCTTTTTAACCCTGGTAAGTGACTGGTAAGTAGTTTTTCTTTTGATTGTCTAACTTATTTATTTTTCTTTCGTTTTTTTTAAATTGTAGTTATATAAGTTTACCTAAGGTTTAAGACATGGCAGGCGGTCCCAGACCTGTGTCATGCTCCTCTTGTGCGATTTGGGAGCTCAGGGACACGTCCACTGTCCCTGGCTCTTTCACGTGCAAGAAGTGTGTTCAGTTGCAGCTCTTGTTAGACCGCTTGAGGGCTCTGGAGCTGCGGATGGACTCACTTTGGAGCATCCGCGATGCTGAGGAGGTTGTGGATAGCACGTTTAGTGAGTTGGTCACACCGCAGGTGAAGGTTACTGAGGGAGATAGAAAATGGGTGACCAAAAGACAGAGCAAGAGTAGGAAGGCAGTGCAGGTGTCCCCTGCGGTCATCTCCCTGCAAAACAGATATAGCGCTTTGGATACTGTTGAGGGAGATGGCTCACCAGGGTAAGGCAGCAGCAGCAAGGTTCATGGCACTGTAGCTGGCTCTGCTGCGCAGCAGGGCAGGAAGAAAAATGGCAGGGCTATAGTGATAGGGGACTCAATCGTAAGGAGAATAGACAGGTGGTTCTGTGGACGCAATCGAGACTCCAGGATGGTATGTTGCCTCCCTGGTGCAAGGGTCAAGGATGTCCTGGAGTGGCTGCAGGACATTCTCGGGGGGGGGGGGGGGGGGGGGGGGGGGGGGGGGGGGGGTGAACAGCCAGCTGTCGTGGTGCACATAGGCACCGACGATATAGGTAAAAAGCGGGATGAGGTCCGACAAGCTGAATTCAGGGAGTTAGGAGTTAAACTAAAAAGTAGGACCTCAAAGGTAGTAATCTCAGGATTGCTACCAGTGCCACGAGCCAGTCAGAGTAGGAATGTCAGGATAGATAGGATGAATGCATGGCTCGAGAGATGGTGCAAGAGGGAGGGTTTCAAATTCCTGGGGCATTGGGACCGGTTCTGGGGGAGGTGGGACCAGTACAAACCGGACGGTCTGCACAGGGGCAGGACTGGAACCGATGTCCTGGGGGGGGGGGAGTTAAGATTCAAAACAGAGGTAAAAAAAACCCAACATAAGTGTACTTTACCTGAATGCTCATAGTATTCGGAATAAAGTAAATGAGTTGATGGCGCAAATCATCGTGAATGACTATGATTTAGTGGCCATTACTGAAACATGGTTAAAGGATGGTCACGACTGGGAGTTAAATATCCGAGGGTATCAAACTATTCGGAAGGACAGAGTGGATGGTAAGGGAGGTGGTGTAGCTCTGTTATTTAAGGATGACATCCGGGCTATGGAGGAGAAGGTTAAATCCATTTGGGTGTAAATCAGGAATAGTAAGGCGAAAAGGTCACTGATAGGAGTAGTCTATAGGCCACCAAATCGTAACATCATGGTGGGGCAGGCAATAAACAAAGAAATAACTGATGCATGTAGAAATGGTACAGCAGTTATCATGGGGGATTTTAATCTACATGTCGATTGGTTTAACCAGGTTGGTCAAGGCAACCTTGAGGAGGAGTTTATAGAATGTATCCGCGATAGTTTCCTAGAACAATATGTAATGGAACCTACGAGGGAACAAGCGGTTGGAGATCTGTCCTGTGTAATGAGACAGGATTGATTCTTGATCTCATAGTTAGGGATCCTCTCGGAAGGAGCGATCACAATATGGTGGAATTTAAAATACAGATGGAGGGTGAGAAGGTAAAATCAAATACTAGAGTTTTGTGTTTAAACAAAGGAGATTACAATGGGATGAGAGAAGAACTAGCTAAGGTAGACTGGGAGCAAAGACTTTATGGTGGAACAGTTGAGGAACAGTGGAGAACCTTCCAAGCGATTTTTCATAGTGCTCAGCAAAGGTTTATACCAACAAAAAGGAAGGACGGTAGAAAGAGGGAAAATCGACCGTGGATATCTAAGGAAATAAGGGAGAGTATCAAATTGAAGGAAAAAGCATACAAAGTGGCAAAGATTGGTGGGAGACTAGAGGACTGGGAAATCTTTAGGTGGCAACAGAAAGCTACTAAAAAGCTATAAAGAATAGTAAGATAGAGTATGAGAGTAAACTTACTCAGAATATAAAAATAGACAGTAAAAGTTTCTACAAATATATAAAACAAAGAAGAGTGGCTAAGGTAAATATTGGTCCTTTAGAGGATGAGAAGGGAGTTTTAATAAAGGGAGATGAGGAAATGGCTGAGGAACTGAACAGTGGAAGACACAAATAACATGCCAGTGACTGATAGCAATGAGGCTATGACAGGTGAGGACCTTGAGAGGATTGTTATCACTAAGGAGGTAGTGATGGGCAAGCTAATGGGGCTAAAGGTAGACAAGTCCAGAGTGCATTCCAGAGTGCTAAAAGAGATGGCTAGGGAAATTGCAGATGCACTAGTGATAACTTACCAAAATTCACTAGACTCTGGTGTGGTCCCGGTGGATTGGAAATTAACAAACGTAACACCACTGTTTAAAAAAGGAGGTAGGCAGAGAGCGGGTAATTATAGACCAGTGATCTTAACTTTGGTAGTAGGGAAGATGCTAGAATCTATCATCAAGGAAGAAATAGCGAGGCGTCTGGATAGAAATTGTCCCATTGGGCAGATGCAGCATGGGTTCATAAAGGGCAGGCCGTGCCTAACTAATTTAGTGGAATCTTTTGAGGACATTACCAGTGCAGTAAATAACGGGGAGCCAATGGATGTGGTATATCTGGATTTCCAGAAAGCCTTTGACAAGGTGCCACACAAAAGGTTGCTGCATAAGATAAAGATGCATGGCATTAAGGGTAAAGTAGTAGCATGGATAGAGGATTGGTTAATTAATAGAAAGCAAAGAGTGGGGATTAATGGGTGTTTCTCTGGTTGGCAATCAGTAGCTAGTGGTGTCCCTCAGGGATACATGTTGGGCCCACAATTGTTCACAATTTACATAGATGATTTGGAGTTGAGGACCAAGGGCAATGTGTCCAAGTTTGCAGATGACACTAAGATGAGTGGTAAAGCGAAAAGTGCAGAGGATACTGGAAGTCTGCAGAGGGATTTGAATAGGTTAAGTGAATGGGCTAGGGTCTGGCAGATGGAATAGATGTTGACAAATGTGAGGTTATCCATTTTGGTAGGAATAACAGCAAACGGGATTATTATTTAAATGATAAAATATTAAAGCATGCCGCTGTGCAGAGAGACCTGGGTGCGCTCGTGCATGAGTCACAGAAAGTTGGTTTACAGGTGCAACAGGTGATTAAAAAGGTGAATGGAATTTTGTCCTTCATTGCTAGAGGGATGGAGTTTAAGACTAGGGAGGTTATGCTGCAATTGTATAAGGTGTTAGTGAGGCCACACCTCGAGTATTGTGTTCAGTTTTGGTCTCCTTACTTGAGAAAGGACCTACTGGCACTGGAGGGTGTGCAGAGGAGATTCACTAGGTTAATCCCAGAGCTGAAGGGGTTGGATTACGAGGAGAGGTTGAGTAGACTGGGACTGTACTCGTTGGAATTTAGAAGGATGAGGGGGGATCTTATGGAAACATATAAAATTATGAAGGGAATAGATAGGATAGATGCGGGCAGGTTGTTTCCACTGGCAGGTGACAGCAGAACTAGGGGGCATAGCCTCAAAATAAGGGGAAGTAGATTTAGGACTGAGTTTAGGTGGAACTTCTTCACCCAAAGGGTTGTGAATCTATGGAATTCCTTGCCCAGTGAAACAGTTGAGGCTCCTTCATTAAATGTTTTTAAGGTAAAGATAGTTTTTTGAAGAATAAAGGGATTAAGGGTTATGGTGTTCGGGCCGGAAAGTGGAGCTGAGTCCACAAAAGATCAGCCATGATCTTATTGAATGGCGGAGCAGGCTCGAGGGGCCAGATGGCCTACTCCTGCTCCTAGTTCTTATGTTCTTATGTTCTTAACTCAAAGATTGTAATCTCTGGATTACTTCCAGTGCCACATGCCAGTGAGTATAGGAATAGGAGGATAGAGCAGATGAATGCATTGGTGAAGAGATGGTGTAGGAGGGAGGGCTTTAGATTCCTGGATCACTGACACTGTTTCTGGGGAATGTGGGACCTGTACAAGTTGGACCGGTTGAACCTGAATGGAACTAACACCCTTGCGGGAACGTTTGCTCGCGCTGTTGGGAAGATTTAAACTAATTTGGCAGGGGGATGGGATATGGAGTGGAGGAAGAGTAGGAGGTGATGCAAAGCCAAATATAGAAGAAAACCAAGTCAATCTGGATGGCAGAGTAATTATAGACAAGCTACTCTCCCTTCCCCACTGTTTTAATTGGCTGAGTCCGCCAGTTGTTTGAGGAACTTCAGCTCAGAGTTGATGAGCTGGAATCTGAGCTTCGGATGCTGCCACACATCAGGAAGGGGAGAGAGTTACCTGGATGCTGTGTTTCAGGAGGAAGTCACACCATTATTTCATTTCATTTTATTTCATTAGATTAACTACCTTGAATTCGGCCAGTGGTCAGGGACAGGAGTGTGTGACTATGAATGAGGCAGGTAGAGGGAACAAGGAGGCAGGGTTGCAGGAGCCTCAACCCTTGTCCTTGTCCAACAGGTTCGGCATTCTTGCTCCTTGTGTGGATGAGAGCGGGGATGTGGGGAGAATGAGCAAACTGACCACAGCATTGTGGCACAGGGAGCCACTCAAGTGTGGGGAGAAAAGAGAAATGCAGTTGTAATCAGGAATAGTATAGTACGGGGCATAGACAATGTTCTCTCTCACCAGAGTCCCGAAGGTTGTGCTGCCTACAAGGTGTGTGGGTTTAGGATATCTCATCTGGGCTGCAGAGGAACTTAGAGTGGGGGGGGGGGGGGGGGGGGGGGTGGTAGGTAGGTAAAGATCCAGTTGTCATGGTGGGTACCATCAATATAAGTAGAATAAGGACAGAGGTACTGCTGAGGGACTAAATTAAAAAGCAGAACCAAAAAGGTAATACTCTCCGGAATACTATCTGAGCTATAAACAAATTCTCATGGGTCAATAAGATTAAACAGGTAAATGTGTGGCTCAAAGATTGGCATGGGAGGGAGAGCTGCTGTTCAGAATGGTAGGAAGGAACTTTCATTATCAGGGAATCCAGGTGGCTCGGGAATGGGAGGCACTGCCCAAGTTAAACTTATCCCAGTTCGTAGAACAAATGAAAGAGGACTTTAAGAGATGGGACATGCTCCCACTTTCACTGGTGGGAAGGGCACAGACTGTGAAAATGATGGTCCTCCACAGATTCCTGTTTGTCTTTTAGTGCCTCCCCATCTTCATCCGGGGGAACTTTACTAAACGGATAAATAAGTTTATTTCAGGCTTTGTGTGGGCGGGTAAAACCCCATGAGTGAAGAAAGTGTTGCTGGAGCGCAGTCGGGCGTTGGGTGGGTTGTCGCTGCCGAACTTTTGTAATTACTGGGTGGTTAATATAGCCATGATTAGGTAGTGGGGGAGGGGTCGTTGTGGGAGCAGATGGAGGCGGCGACATGTAAAGACACAAGTTTGAGAGCACTGATAACGGCACCTCTTCCGTTCTCGCTGGCCCGATACTCCACAGGTCCGGTGGTGGTGGTGGCTCTGAGAATCTGGGGGCAATGGAGGAGATATATGAGAGTAGAGGGAGCTTCGGTTTGGACCCTGATTTATAATACCCATCGGTTTGTACCGGGTAGGCTGGATGGTGGGTTCCGGAGATGGCAAAGGGCAGGAATTAGGAGGATGGGGGATCTTTTATAGATGGGAACTTCCCCAGCTTGAAAGCCCTGGAGGATAAATTTGAATTGCCAGCAGGGAATAGGTTTAGATATCTGCAGGTACAAGACTTCTTGAGAAGGCAGGTTCCGGCCTTCCCGCTGCTGCCACCACTGGGGATACAGGACAGAGTAGTCTCCAGTACCTGGGTGGGAGAGGGGAAGGTATCAGATATCTACCAGGAACTTTTGGAATCGAAGGAAACTCCGGTGAAGGAGCTCAAGGGCAAGTGGGAAGATGAGCTAGGGGGAGAGATAGAGGCGGGTCTATGGACGGATGCCCTAAGCAGTGTTAATAGATCCTCATCATGTGCCAGGCTTAGCCTGATACAGTTCAAGGTAGTCCATTGGACATACATGACGGTGGCCCGGATGAGCACGTTTTTTGGGGTAGAGGACAGGTGTGCGAGGTGCGCGGCAAGCCCAGCAAATCATGTCCACGTGTTTTGGGCATGCCCAAAGCTCAGAGGGTATTGGCAGGGTTTCGCTAAGGCAATGTCCATGGTATTCCAAACAGGGGTGGTGCCAAGGCCGGAGGTGGCGATCTTTGGAGTGGCAGAAGATCCGGGAGTTCAGGGAGTGAAAGAGGCCGATGTTTTGGCCTTTGCCTCCCTGGTAGCCTGGAGACGGATCTTATTAATGTGGAGCGACTCGAAGCCCGCGAGTGTAGAGACCTGGGTTAGTGACATGGCTGGGTTTCTCAGTATTGAGAAAATAAAGTTTGCCTTCAGAGGGTCAATGTTAGGGTTCACCCGGAGGTGGCAGCCGTTTGTCGACTTTCTCGTGGAAAATAAAAATGGCAGCAGAAGCAGAATGCCAAAGTCGGGTGGGTGGGTGGGGGGGGTTGTGGGCAGACTGTTGTTTTATGGTTGGGGTGTGTGAAGATTTTGATGGGGCTGGAAATGTTTATTATACCATGTTTATGTCGCTGTTATTGTTGTTCTTATAAAAATTGCAACTACCCTAATAAAAATATATTTTATTAAAGTTTGGTGTGGGAGAAATAGGTTTGAATTCATGGGGCATTGGCACCAGTACTAGGGAAGGAAAGTGCTGTATCAATGGGATGGGCTCCACCTGAATCCTGTTGGGACCAGAGTTCTGACAAATCGCACAACTAGGGTTGTAGGTATGGATTTAGACTAAATAGTACAGGGGAGGGTTCAGTTGCATTGGAAATTAGAAAATCAAAGTTAAATGAGAAGGTAGAAGTGCAGGTTAATGATGAGGCTGATTGTTCTGAAAAAAAGGGATCACTGCTGTAGTGAGAAATGATATAGACACTGGAGAACAAGGCATGCAAATAGTCTGAGTAGAAATAAGAAATAACAAGGGAAAGAAGTCCCTGGTGGGCGTATCTATAGGTCCCCAAACAGTAGTTTTGCAGTGGAGCACAGTATAAACCAAGAAATACTGGGGGCTTTTAAGAAGTGTACAGCAATAATCATGGGTGATTTTAATGTGCGTATAGATTGGATTAATCAAATTAGCAAGGGATAGTTAATTGAATGGGTTAGAGATTGTTTCTTGGAGCAATATGTTGTGGAGCCAGCCAGGGAGCAGGCTGTTGTGGATTTGGTATTGTGTAATGAGGAGGGATTAATTAATGACTTCATAGTTAAGGATTCCGCACTTTTCAAAGTGCAGGTTGTGACTCGCGGGCGGGTCGTGGGTGGGTGTCAGCAGCGCTGCTGAGTGAAGGCACACATTCTATTCTTTTTATGTAATATCTTGACAATATATTATTACTTCTAGATACATAATGGAAAATATGGAAATTTGGGAAGCAGCAACATAAATTTGATTAGAGCAGAAAATGTTATTTACATAAATGTATTTGCTGGGAGATGGAAAATAATACGTATCACCAATGAAAGAAAGATTGAAGTTGCAATCAAAAACGATCTTCACACACTGGTGTCTTGGAGGTGCAGCTACATGAAAGATTCAAGAGCTCATGTGCAAGGTTGGTGGAATGATGTAAGATGGGAATACCAAACGTGTATGGAAACTGCAGTATAAAAAGTATATTGTTTATTTCCCCTAATTTTTATGCCAAGACAATCTCCATTAGAAATGTGGGCATGTACTGGGTAGCGAATGCGGAGAAGGTGCAGGGCTAGAGGAGGGAGACGGAGGCCTTGGGTGAGGATGGAGGTGGGTCCCTGTAAGGGGGGTTGAGGGCATTGGCAACGGCGCTGCTACCTTTTGCCCCAGGGAGGTCTTCAGGGAGTCCTGTGGTGGTAGCCACGCCGAAGATTTGGAGGCAATTCCGGCAGCACTTTAAGTTGAGGGCTGGCCTCAGGGTGATGTCGATAAGAGGAACCATGTGTTTGAGCCAGGGTGGATGAATGCGAGGTTCGGGGGATGGGAGGAGAGATGGGTGAAGGAGATGAAGGATTTGTTTATGGAGGAGCGGTTTGCAAGATTGGAGGAGTTGGAGGGGAAGTTTAGGCTCCAGTGTGAGGTGGGCTTTAGATACATACAGGTATGGAACTTTGCAAGAAAGGTCTTACCAAGCTTACCAGTGGCACCTTCGCCCTCATTGTTAGATGAGGTGCTGTCGGTGATGGGGCTGGAGGTTAGGGTCATTTTAGTGATTTACAGGAGGATTATGGAGGAGGATAAGGTGTCCATGGAAGTGATTAAGGCTAAATGGGAGGAGGAGCTGGGGATGGTGTTGGAGGAGGGATTATGGTGTGAGGTGCTAAGGAGAGTTAATGCCTCAGCCTCATGCGTGAGGCTGCGGTGCTTCAATTAAAAGTGGTGCACAGGGTGCACTTAATAAGGCACGAATGAGCCGGATTGAAGGGGTGCAGGATAGCTGGGAACGATGTGGGAGGAACCCAGCTTATCATGTTCACATGTTCTGGTCCTGCCTCAAGTTGGAGAAATTTTGGGGGTCATTTTTCAGCACCATGTCAGAGGTCCTACACATGGATTTGGAGCCCAGTCCCCTGGAGGCCATTTCCGGGGTTTCAGACCTGCCGGAGTTGCAGATGGCTCCGGGGATGGATGTCTTAGCCTTCGCCTTGTTGATCGCTCGCAGGTGAGTTCTGTTTTTTAATTTAAAATTAATTTAAGTAAGAAAAAATTCCAATTATGGGCAATTTAGTGTGGCCAATCCACCTACCCTGCACATCTTTGGGTTCTGGGGGTGAGACCATGTATATTGACAGAAAAGGAGAAAGGTTATTTGACCTCTCAATTCCATATTGTTTTAATAGTAGTGTTTATTTTCCATAAATTTATGGATTTTGTATTGCACAAGCATGACCAAGAACAGATGTATAGCTGCAAACTGATCACCAAATTAAGTTTGCTTTAGTCCAATTATCACTGTTGGGTAAATGTGTGGAAAGAACGGTTTTGTATAATACCTTGTACTTTTCTTTAATAATGCAGTCACTGCTCTTATTGTAGTAAATTGTCTCTGTAGGCTAAATATGGCAAAAATGCAGTGAAAAGAACTGAAAGTCCTGACAGGCTGGTGCTTCTATATAAGGCTATGTCAATTTTGGATGACCCTGGAGACTGTGCATGTGGCGTTTGCTGGCATGCTTGAAACATTTCATGAACCATGGCTACTGGAGCGCCTGAAGTGCAAAATTACCCAAGGCAAAAACATCACAAATGGGGACACTTTGCTCTCAGGTTTAATGTAAAGACCCAAATCAGACCTTATTTGCTGCCGGCACTTTAAAAAGGGGTTAACATTTGTTTACTTGATACTGATTGCTGGCACCTGACACCATCCTCCACCCCCCCCCCCCCCCGACCCCGCCCTCGTGGACCAACCAAAATTGGAACGATAATCACCATGGAAACCAGTATAACCGACGTTGAATACAAAGAAGAAAATGAGTCAATTCCTGAGCAGTATATAAGAAAGCCTATGGATGGCAAACCACTGTACCAAACGTGTGGTCCCAATCAACATGAGTGCTTAGATTTTCAGTGGATGGCATTATCCCAGATCTTTGCTCTTTCTATGAGATTTTCACAGCAGGGAAATGGTTGCAGCAATCCCTTGTGGCTACTCTAGTATATTTTTGAATGCCCCACAAAAGAGATGGAAACCCAATGGATCCTCCTTCATAGCCTCCTCACAGCTCAGATTGCCTGGCTTGACACTTCAAAGAAACAGGAAATTCAGAAGGTGAGCTCTTTGAAAGCATTATTACACCTCTCTGCAGATTTATCTTCTGGACAGGACAAGTGGGAGTTCCAGGCAAGTAGGAGTAAGACAATACAAATATGGCACTGCCTAACTGGAACCCACAATACTGTAAACCCAGACCCTGCACACTGGCCCAGGGTGTATTGGTTTGACAAGGAAGGGTTTCACTGACTGCTTGGCATTGTTCTGAGCTCCAATTGATGCCTGCAGGACTTTGGAATGCAATCATAAGGGGCTGGATTCTCCGCACTCCAGCACCGAAATCGCATCTGATGCCGGGGTGGAGAATCCAGTTTCATGCATGGAATCAGGACTGGCGGTAGTTCCTCGATTTTCTGGCTCCTGAAAAGCAGTTTACGCAGGGAGAACGCCGTGCCGCATATCCCCCACCTGCTGCCATTGCTTGAGGCCTGCCCCACTTATCTCCGCTCACACCGGCTGAAGTCCCAACAGTGTATTTCTAATATGGTCCCAGCAGTTCGGGAAACTTGCAAGGTGGCTGCAGACTCAGTCCGCGGCCGCCATGGTCAGGGACGGGCCGATCGGAGCGGAGGGCAGGTCTCATACGGGACTGGGCCTTTATTGTGCGGACAGTCCGGGTCGGGCGCGCGGCCGATCGGGAACATTATTTCTGTGCTCCAGCTCCGTGGTCTGAGTCTGCCATGGAGCACGGCATGGCTGCTGGAGGCGGCCGCCATGCGCATGCGGGGCCTCTGACCCGGAAGTGTGGGGCCTGTATCTGCAGCTGCGAGCTTCACGATGGCTCCCTGCCAGCCCCCTGTAGGGCTGTGAATGTGGCCTTCTGGCGCTAGTTTTCTGGCGTAAAAGACCACAGTTTTCACGACGGCATGGGGACATAGTCCCTGAAATGGAGAATCCAGCTCAAAGTGTCCACTGGTTCCTTCAAATCTTTCTGCCAGTGGAGGCCACCACATGATACTGATGAGAACTCGGCTCATTCTTGTTGGAACCAACAATTCTACGGACAGGTGCTTGTAGGATTAAAATAGGGGTTTTAATATACTTACAACAGAGCCAGCCTGTTAGCCGTTCAACTTTCGGTGAACTGGCTGGCTGACTCTGTGGCACGGATCTTTATACAGCAGCTCCAGGGGGAGGAGTTCTGGGCGAAGCCAAGGGAGGAGCCCAGTACAAACTCTCGAGTACTCCCAGAGCTACTTCCCCTGGTGGTCAGGTAGTGCAACTGCACTTACAATATTGATACATGTATCTACTTGGAACAGAGACACATTGGTAACCATAATGCCGTGTGAATCTCATTCACCACATTCACCCCCTGTGAAAAAAATAGAGTCCGGCGGGGGTGGTGGCTCACAGAGTTAGTCTGTCCGGTGGACGAATTGTTTGTTTCAATCTGTGGAGCACCGGAGTTGCAGCCTCTTGCGGTGGCTGGGTGGGTGTTGAGAGCTGGGGTACGATGGCAGACTCTGGGGCGGGTCTCGTCCAAACTTCATACACCTCTGGCTCGACCGAAAACTGGGGGCGGGCTGGTGCTGGCGCGTGGAACAGGTGGGGCGAGCTTGCGGAATAGGGGGCGGCAGCATAGGGAACGGGGTAAGGGGTTCCTCAGTGGGGGTGGGGGGGGGGTGCTGGATCCAGTGGGTGCCAGGTCCTGAAGGGATACTGTGTCCTGGCGACCGTCCGGGAACTCCACGAATGCGTACTGGGGTTTGGAATGGAGGAGGCGCACCTTTTCGACAAGTGGGTCAGTTTTGTGCCCCCTGACATGCTTCCTCAGGAGGACCGGGCCTGGTGTCCTCAGCCACGCCGGAAGTGAGACCCCCGTGGTAGTGCCCCTAGAAAAAATAAAGAGCCGCTCGTGAGGGGTTTGATTTGTCGCTGTACAGAGGAGGGATCTAATTGCGTGGAGCGCGTCTGGGAGGACTTCTTGCCATTGGGAGACTTGGTGTTTTCTAGACCGGAGGGTCAGTAGGACGGTCTTCCAGACCGTCGCGTTCTCCCCCTCCACCTGCCCGTTCCCCCTGGGGTTGTAGCTGGTAGTCCTGCTCGAGGCGATGCCCTTGTCGAGCAGGTACTGACGCAACTGTCGCTCATAAAGGACGAACCCCGGTCGCTGTGCACGTAGCTGGGGAAACTGAACAGGGTGAAGACACTATGCAGGGCCCTAATGACTGTGGGAGGTCATGTCGGGGCACGGAATGGCAAAAGGGAATCGGGAGAACTCATCGATGATGTTGAGGAAATAAATGTTCTTGTTAGTGGAGGGGAGTGGCCCTTTGAAATCGATTGCGAGGCGTTCAAAGGGCCTAGAAGCCTTGACCAGTTGAGCCCTGTCTGGTCTATAGAAGTGCGGTTTGCACTCTGCACAGATCGGGCAGTCCCTGGTGACCGCTTTTACCTCGTTGGAGAAAGGCAGGTTTCAGGCTCTGATGTAGTGGGCGAGCCGGGTGACCCCTGGATGGCAGAGGTCAACGTGGATGGCTTTCAGACGGCTGATCTGCGCGCTGGCACATGTCCCGCGGGATAGGGCATCCGAGGACTCGTTGAACTTCCCCGGGCAATATTTAATATCGTAACTATAGGTGGAGAGTTCGATCCTTCCACCGAAGGATTTTATCATTTTTTATTTTACCCCTTTGCGAGTTGTCAAACATAAAGGCAACCGATCGTTGGTCGGTGATGAGGGTGAACCTCCTACCTGCGAGGTAGTGCCTCCAGTGGCGAACAGCCTCCACGATGGCTTGTGCTTCCTTCTTGACAGAGGCGTGTCGGAGTTCTGAAGCGGATAGGGTACGGGAGAAAAATGCAACGGGTCTCCCTGTCTGATTTAAAGTGGCTGCTAGAGCTACCTCTGAGACGTCGCTCACAACCTGAAAGGGAGTGGATTCATCCACCGCCCGCATGGCCGCTTTGGCGATGTCCTTCTTGATGCAGCTGAAGGCCTGGCGCGCCTCAGTAGACAGTGGAAATAGTGTGGCCTTAAAGAGTGGGCGGGCTTTGTCCGCATATTGAGGGACCCACTGGGCGTAATATGAAAAGAACACCAAGCACCGTTTGAGGGCCTTGGGGCAATGAGGGAGGGGGAGTTCATGCGGTCCAGGTCTGGGCCCAGGACTCCGTTCTCCACGACGTAGCCGAGGATGGCCAGTCTGTTTGTGCAGAAAACGCATTTCTCCTTGTTATAAGTGAGGTTTAATTTCTGTGCCGTCTGGAGAAAACGGTGGAGGTTGGCGTCGTTGTCCTGCTGGTCATAGCCGCAGATGGTAACATTGTCCAGATATGGAAACGTGGCCCGCAGCCCGTACTGGTCTACCATTCGGTCCATTGCTCGTTGGAACACCGAACCCCGTTAGTGACGCCGAAAGGAACCTGGAGGAAATGGAAGAGGCGGCCATCGGCCTCAAACGCCATGTAGTGGTGGTCCTCCGGGCGGATTGGGAGCTGGTGGTATGCAGACTTCAGATCCACCGTGGAAAATAGCCGATATTGGGCGATCTGGTTAACCATGTCAGCAATTCTGGGGAGGGGATACGTGTCTAGGAGCGTAAAGCGATTTATGGTCTGGCTATAGTCGACGACCATGCAAAATTTTTCCCCGGTCTTGACGACCACCACCTGAGCTCTCCAGGGACTATTACTGGCCTCTATGATCCCCTCACTGAGCAGCCGTCAGACCTCCGATCGGATAAAGACCCTATCCTGGAGGCTGTATCGCCTGCTGCGAGTAGCTACTGGTTTGCAATCTGGAGTGAGATTGGCGAAGAGAGGAGGGGGGCGAGATGCGCAGCGTGGCTAGGCTGCAGATAGTGAGTGGGGGCAGGGGCCCGCCGAAGCTGAGGGTGAGGCTCTTGAGGTTGCACTGGAAATCTAGGCCTAATAAGAGTGGCGCGCAGAGGTCAGGCAGGACATAAAGTTTAAATTTTGAATAACTAGCGCCTCGAATTGTGAGCGTAGCGACGGTGCGTCCTTGGATTTGGACTGAGTGGGAGCCCGAAGCGAGGGCGATAGTTTGGCTCACAGGAAAAATAGGAAGCGAACAGCGTCTTACCAGCTCTGGGTGTATAAAGCTCTCGGTGCTCCCGGAGTCAAAGAGGCATGGCGTGCTGTACCCGTTGATCTGGACCTCCGCCATCGAACTTTGTAGGTGCTTGGATTGATCTAGGGTGACCGCGTTGAGTTGCGGGCCGCGTGATGAATGCCTGGGAAGGACGTAGTCTTCCAAGTGGGCGTCCGGTCGAGTAGATGCCGGTACATTCTGGCGAGCTTGATGCAGGATCGCTGCGCTGAGTTGCGGGCCGCGTGATGGGTGCCCGGGGAAGTCGTAGTTTTCAGATGAGCTTTCAGAGCATGCCGATGCAGATGGAGCCCGTGGATTGCACGTGGTGACCGGCGAGGAAGATGGCGTCCAAGATGGCGGCTCCCATGAGTCGCACGTGGCCGGCCGCATGGTGGGGGTTTGCCAAGATGGCGGCCCCCATGGATCGCACGTGGTGGGAGGAGGCGGAGTCGGGGCATAGGCCGCAGCGTTTCGGGCCCCGTGGGCCCACTGGTGTTGGGAGCGATTTGTTCTCTCTACTGGTGAGTTAAAAACTGGGGCCTATTTCGCGAGGCACACTCTGGCATAGTGGCCTTTCTTCTCACAGCTGCTGCAGGTCGCGGATCGGGCTGGGCAGTGCTGCCGCGGGTGCTGGCTTTGGCCACAGAAATGGCAGGCTTGAGCAGCTGAGTATCTGGCTGGGGTAGCAGAGTAACTGGCTTTGGCAGCGCGGTAGCTGGAGGGCCGTGCGGCACAGGCCTGGGGGGATTGTTGGTCGGGGCTCCACGATGAGGTCGCGGGGTCCGGGGGAAACGACGTGAGGCTGCGGAAGGAGACTTCCATAGTGGTAGCAGCCTCCACAGTAGTATCTAAGTCCTGGGCCCCCTTTTCTAGCAGTCTTTGGTGCACATAGTTAGATCTAAGGCCCGCTACGAAAACGTCCCGCACAGCAAGCTCCCTATGTTCAGCCGCGGTAACGGCTTGATAATTACAGTCATTGGAAAGATTGTTCAGTTCCACTGCAAGCTCGGCTAGCGTTTCTATAGGCCACTGACGGCGAGTCGTAAACACGTGACGTGCATAAACCTCGTTAATGGGCCTAACGTACATTTTGTCCAACATCACCAGCGCTGCGGTGTAAGAACCGGCCGGATTTAGCTGTGTGGAGATTCTGTGGCTTACCCTCACGTGCAGTAGGCTGAGTTTTTGTTCCTCCATTGTTCTGGCGATGCTGGCTTCGGCCAGGTAGGCTTTAAAACATCTCAGCCAGTGGGAAAAATTTCCTTAGCCTCTGCATCCTGCGGGTCGAGTTCTAGGCGTCCGAGCTTGAGGGCTGCTTCCATGATTTACTTCGACTGTTTCGTAAGTATATTAAATTTTTGGAACCAACAATTCTACGGACACGTGCTTGTAGGATTAGAATAACGGTTTTAATATACTTACAACAGAGCCAGCCTGTTAGCTGTTGAACTTTCGGTGAACTGGCTGGCTGACTCTGTGGCACGGATCTTTATACAGCAGCTCCAGGGGGAGGAGTTCTGGGTGGAGCCAAGGGAGGAGCCCAGTACAAACTCTCGAGTACTCTGAGCTACTCCCCCTGGTGGTCAGGTAGTGCAACTGCACTTACAATATTGATACATGTATCTACTTGGAACAGAGAGACATTGGTAACTATAATGCCATGTGAATCTCATTCACAATTCTAAACATGTGTTTTTAGATTGACTAGGTTGCTTACATTATGTGAGTGGTGCCGTACTTCTGAGGGAATAGCACTTGGAGTTATATTAGAAAGTGTACCTGGCTGTTTTTGGGTCGGCATGGACAAGATGGGCCGATTGGCCCCCTTCTGTGCTGTATAATTTCTATAGTTCTATTTGCAAAAGTGGCATTTGATTCATGTACACTCTTGGCCCTGACGAAAATACAGAACCAATTTAATGCCCTTGAAAGCAGTGAGTTTTCGTGAAAGACATGATATGCATTGCAAATTTATGGAAATAAAATTGTTTTGTAAATGGTGGTGTCCCAGGAAGAGGTTCCTTGGTCTGACCAAATAGGAAAATTAGAGTTGATGAGAGTTTTTCGAAATTGCAGCGACTTTACGAAATTTCTCTTCAAGGCTATAAACTCCGATTTACGAAAGCGAGGTACTCTGAACCCTACATTCGGTTGTCCCATGGCTGCCTCCAGCCGTGCGCTGCTCTCTGCACAGTCCGATCCCACAAACTCAGCCAAGCTGACATCAAAGCCCAGTCCCCGCCTTCCCCTGATTGGCTGGCTGGAAGCGCCGCCTTTGTGACACAGTCCGCCTGCCATTTGCCGTGCGGTTGAGGCTCCCGCTGTGATTGGGTGGTTCCGCTGGCCAATCCGGACGCTGGGACAGTCAGTGAACGGGTGGTGGGGAATCGAGCGCCAGGAGGAAAATCGCCCGGGATGCTGGCTGGCCGCTGCTCAGGTCCTGCTACAGAGTGAGCGTAGTTCGCCTTTGGAGCTGGACTCGCTGGTTGCCACAGGTGGGTCGGCTTCTTGTCCGGGGGGGGGAGCCGGAATGTGGGGCGGTCGGGGGCTCCGAGCTGGCTTGGGGTTGGTGGCCGGGCCAGCGAGGTTCAGAGTGAAGTTTGAGTCTGTTGTGGTCCCGTCCTCCAGGTTTGGGCTGTGTGTGTGTGTGTGTGTGTGAGTGAGAGAGAGAGGGAGCCGCGGAAGGAAGCTACTTGCCTTTTCCTGTGAGTCCGCAGGAGGGCAGCTGCTTAACTCTCGGGGGTTTCATGTCGCCTCCCTGATGACTGCTAATTGGCAAGTAAACTGTTCAATTATAATTAAAATGTGCTGAGGATTGGTAAGTGGCGACTTCCTGGGTGGATGAATTAGCTCTCACTCTCTCTCTCTCACACACACACACCCACAGAATGAGGGACCAGGCAACTGTCAGTGAAACAAAAGGCAGCGAACCAGCCCCATCGCGCACACTACTCGTGTACAAAAAGTTGCTGGCGTTGAAAGAGCGTGAAAGGCAGGGGGGGAAACCGCTAACTTCTATTGTTCGCATGTCCTTCATTATAATTCTCCTCTGACTCTGTGTAAACATCGTATTAAATACACCCTTGCCTCCGCGAGAGGATGTATGGAGTCATATAGGCGTGTACAGCTGGTGCTCGTGAAATACGAGCACTGCCTATAAAGGAAAAGAAGGAGTTTTCGTCCGCAAGTCACATTCCAATTTGTGGATGTGGACAATCTGATTTGGCTGCCAGTACTGTTGGAATTCCTTCCATTTATGGCATAAAGTGCTGTCGGGGCACCACAAAACGGCGAGGATTTAAAGTTGCAATAGTGCCTCCAAACCCCAAAAAAAAGAATGCCGGCGATACTCAACAGGCCAGGAAGCATCTGTGGGGAGAAACAACGTTAACGTTTCAGGTCGATGATCTTTCATCAGAGTAGCAATGGTGGCAGATCATTGATCTATTACCATGTTTCTCTCCTACCAGACCCAAGTATTTTCATTTTAAGCTTCCAACGTGCAGTATTTGTATATGTGTTGGGTGGGGGAGCAGTATTTGTGTGTGGGGGGGGGGGGGGGGGGGAAGAGGATGAGGTGTTGTTGACTAGTATGGGATGGACTAAATCCTGAGGAAAGAAAGAGGTAAGTTTCACAGGCGCTCAACCAGCATTATCCAAGAAGGGCAATCAATTCATTAACTCTATTCTATTTGTGAGACTTTGCTGTTCGCCAATTGCTTGTTTTATTTTGCTAAATATCAATGATTCTGCACAAAAGTAGTTAGTTGGCTACCAAGTGCTTTGCAACGTCAAAGTCTGTTAAAGTGCTATGTACGTTGATACCGAAAGAAAAAAGGACAATTTGCTCTGATAGCAGATCTGGTAGTGATCGTCTTGATGCAACTTTTGACACAGCCCACTAAAATCATTTAATCATGAGAAAACTATTTGACTACAGGATATCTGGGTTGATTCATGGTTGAATCTTTTTGTTCTGCAAGCGACTATCCGGACTAAATTCTAAAAGACATCTGTCTTGATTACACTTCTTTTGTGGCACCATCTGGTTATGTCTCTTGTGGGCTGTAATCAGGATTCAATAATTCAAAATTAAATGGGTGGTTTGAAATGAGCGGATCTGCTTAATAGTTGTGATTGCAATATGTAGTATGCTTCTACAAACACATTCATCCAGTAGGTGAGACCGGTGAGATCCCTACGAAAGATCCCGCAGGATAGTTGTTTCCTGCCAGTTGATTCTGTCTTCTGTTGGAATTGGCAGCACCCATGGATGTGAGAAACCTAAACTACATTGGCACTAAGCAAGTCATTTGGTTGTTTTATAATTGAATGATTTTAATTGAAAAACAAGTCTGACCTCCTTTACAAATGAATACCTATTGCATTTATGTGCATAGATGGTTCTTGGGAAGCAATGTTCATTTTATATTGGGGAAGGCAGTGGACGAGTGGTATCGTCGCTGGATTAGTAATCCAGAGACCCAGAGTAATGCTCTGGGGATATGGGTTTGAATCCCACCATGGCAGATGGTGAAATTTTGAATTCAATAAAAAAAATCTGGAATTAAATGTCAAAACTATTATTGTAAAACTCTATCTGGTTCACTATTGTCCTTCAGGGAAGGATATTTGCTATTGTTATCTGGTCTGGCCTACATATGACTCCAGAGTCACAACTATGTGGTTGACTCTTAAACGCAGTAAGTGTTGGCCCAGCCAGTGATTCCCAAGTCCCATCCCATGAAGGAACAAAAAAATTAGGAAATGGAAGAGTTTGCAACTCCTTGCCCCCTGAATTTGTGGCTGATGGGCAATCTAATTTGGCTTCCAGTACTGTTAGAATTCAAGAACAATTTGTATAGTGCATTAAAGGTAATGATGCTTCACAGGAGCGTTATAAATGTCCCAAATTGACTCTCATAAGTAGATATTAGGTCAGGTGACCACAAACGTGATCATGGAGGTAGGTTTTGGACTTCCGGTGATTGTCATGTAAGAGAAAGACGCACAAAAGGTGACTCCTGCCAGGGTCCTTGATTTAAAATCCATTTTGCCTATTTTTGAAGGTTTTTGTGTTTAAACCCAGCTGGCCGAACTGGGTAACGGTTAGTCAATCAAGCTATGTCAAGTCTCAACAGAAAAGCCCACTGGAACAAAACCCCAGGCTAGTAGTCCGGAAATCTGAAGGGGATTAGATGGAGGGGTGGAGGTGACCACGCCAATCACGGTAGACATGCTAGCTGTGGTGATGGCACAGCTGCTTGAGAGGTTGGAGAAGCAGGAGCACAGACAGTTTCTTCTTCAAAAAAAGAGTTGAAGGACTCTTTCAAAGTTACCATTGAGGAGGCAATGGGCCTGATCAGAGAGCAGCTGGGTAAGACTTCGAAAGCAGTGAAGGAGCAAGGTGAGATGTTGAAGTGTGTGGAGTTGGCCTTGTCATAGCATGAGGGGCAGCTTGACTCACTGGAAGCATGCTGCTCGTGGCAGAGAGCAACAAGGACCTGAAGCGAAAAGTTGAAGGCTTGGAAAACAGTTCAAAGTGATTAAATCTTAGGATGATTGGATTGCCGGAGGGAATGGAGAGCTCTAGGTCAACTGTGGGCTCATCGGGCACTCATCGAACCACTGCAATATTGACTGGGACAGACAATCAGTGTGTATCAGCCCAGACATTGGGACCAAGCTGGCAAGGCGGCATGAGGATTTCAACAAAGCAAAGGCAGTGTTGTACAACAAAGGAGTGCGATTTAAGGTGGTATACCTAACGAGATTGAGAGACACTTTGGACTAGAAAGATCATTACTTTGACATGCTGGAGCAGGCAGAGCCCTTCATTAAAGAGAAAGGACTGGAACTGATCTGAGGAGGACGATGGGGACTTTTTATCTGAAAGGTGGGATGGGTTTGTTGAAGATCTTGTACAGTGTGTTTTTGGATGTTGATGTGGGAGTGGATTTTCTTGGGTTAATGTAAGGAGGCCAGGGCCCTTGGGGGTAGTAAAAGGAGTGATGGATATGATACTGAGGGATGATTGGGGAGGAGAGGACCTAGGAATTTGCAATGAAGGGATGATTCATTACAGTGGTAATGGCTGACTCGAGGGGAGGGGGACGGTGAATGGTGGTGGTGTAAGACACCTCTGACAAGGCTATTCATCTGGAATGTGTGGGGCTGTGAAAAGGGCAAGAGCTTCCTCTTATTAGAGTTTTGGGGGCCGATGTTTTTTTACAGGAGACGCACTTGCAGGTGTGGGACCAGAACCAGGCTCCGGGGTAGGCATGGGTGAGCCAGGTTTTTCCCTCACTTTGGGTTAATTTTTAATCAATAAGGGGTTCCAGGCGGAGTTGGCCCCAGCTGATCAGGGGGGCCAGTACATGATGGTTGCTTAAACAGCACAATGGCACAGTGGTTAGCATTGCTGCCTCACAGCACCGAGGCCCCAGGTTTGATCCCGGCTCTGGGTCGCTGTTCGTGTGGAGTTTGCACGTTCTCCCCGTGTTTGCGTGGGTTTCACCTCTACAACCCAAAAATGTGCAGGGTAGGTGGATTGGCCTCACTAAATTGCCCCTTAATTGGAAAAAATGATTTGGGCACTCTAAATTTAGAAAACAAATGATGGTTGCTTAATGTAGACACACTGAAGGCCCCAACAAATGGAGCGGGATAGTTGGTGGTGTGGAGCACGGTGTTCTTGTATGCTGATGAAGGACTCTGGGCCAGCTATGGGAGACCAAGTAAGTATACTGAAGAGCTTTGGCTCCTTCCCCGGATACATGTTAAATTTAAGAGCTTTGGTCAACACTTCGGGGGTGGGGGGGAATCAGTCTGGGACGGCTGGCTACCTTTCTGTCTGGTTGGGACTAGCTTTAGGCATCTGGGGGTCCAGGTAGCTTGGGATTGGGCGCAGCTCCGTAAATTTAATTGTACCAGCCCAGCAAGGAGGAGCAAGGCTGACCTACAAATGTGGGACAGCCTTCCGTTGTCCTTGGCGGGCCGGGTTCAATCCATCAAGATGAACATTTTGCCAAGATTCCTGTTCCTATTTGTATCTTCCGGTATTTCTATCCAAGTCATTTTTCCAGGTGGGGTTGAGTGGCTTATATCATGCTCCATGTGGGCTGGAAACATTTGTGAGGGGTGTCCTACAGAGGGATAGACCGTCTGGGAGTCTTACTGGGAGTCCAACGTGGAGAAGGTATTGGGGTGGTGTGGAGACCTGGGGTCTACGTGGGTGCGGATGGAGTCTGGGCCGTGTAGATGGTTCAGTTTGGTGACGGCGTCTCTGCTATTTGCTCTGGAAAAGTACTCATCAAACCCGGGTTTGTTTTTTTAGAAAATATTTTATTTGAGGCATTTATAATTTTAACAATTTTAAACATCAATTTTCAACAGAAACACAATAATATAACCAACAAACCCCAGCCAACATAGCTTGCACAAATAGTGCCACCTTCCCCATCCTATCCTTCTATGGTTCTCCTATCCTTATTCGTCTCTCCTGTGCCTTCCTCCCCCTTGCTGGCTGCTTAATTTTTCTCAGAGAAGTTGATGAATGGCTGCCACCTCAGAGCAAACCCCTGCAACGATCCCCTCAAGGCGAGGGGATCTGAGAAACTCCACCATGTCACTAACCCACACCCCTGACGTCGGGGGCTCCGGGTCCCTCCAACCTAGTAAGATCCATCTCCGGGCCAACAGGGAGGCAAAGATCAAGACGATCCCCTTGGCTCCCGGGTCTTCCGAAACACCGAAGATCGCCACCTCTGGACTCGGAACCACCCTCACTTGTAAGACCTCTGACATGACGTCAGGAAACCCCTCCACCTTGGACGCACCCAAAACATATGGACGTGGTAAGCAGGACCCCCCGCGCAGCGCCCACACCTCTCCTCCACCTCCTCAAAATACCTATCATCCGGGCCACAGTCATGTGTGCCCTATGGACCACCTTAAATTGTATCTGGCTGAGCGTGGCTCACAACGGGGATGCATTAACTCTCCTTAGGACCTCCTTTCATAACCTGGCCTCTAACTCCCCACCCAGTTTTTTTCCACTTTCTCTTCACCTCCCCACCTACCCTATTGGGGCCCCACTCCATCAGCTCGGGACCTTCCCCTCTCTCTCACCTGTCCTCGGCACCACCTTATCATGTAGCCCCTGGGGTGGCTGATATGGAAGGTCGAAACCTGCCTCCGCACAAATTCTCTCGCCTGCAGATACCGGAACCCATTCCCCCCTGACAACTCAAACTCCTCTTCCAGGTGCGGGAAACCCTCCTCAATCTCTCCATCCCTGCCCACAGCCACCTTTAACCCCATATGCTGCCTCCACTGTCCCCAAACCCTTAGGGCCGCCACTACTACCGGGCTTATGGAGTACCGAGCCGGCGCGAATGGCAAAGGTGCCGTCAACAATGCCCCCAAGCTTGAGTCCTTGCATGAGGTCGTCTCCACCCACTCCCATACTAACCCCTCCCCCACTACCCACTTCCTGACCATTGCAATGTTTGCCGCGCAGTAGTAGTTAATAAAATTTGGGAGGGCCAGCCCCCCCCCCCCCCCCCCCCAAAACAAATCTCAAGATCTCTGCATTCACCTTTTTGATGAACGTCTTGGGAATAAAAATTGGGGGACTCTGGAAAACAAACCTCGGGAGGACCGTCCTTTTCACTGTCTGTACCCACCCCGCCAATGACAACGGGAGCGCATCCAACCCTCAAAAAATCCTCCCTCATCTGTTCTACCAGCTACCCCAAATTCAGTTTATGCAGCTGCTCCCACTCCTGCACCACCTGGATACCCAAATATCAAAGCTCCCTCCCACCACCTTGAATGGCATCTCACCCAATCTCTTCTCTGCCTCCTCGCCTGGATCACGAAGACCTCACTCTGATATTCAATTTGTATCCCAGAAACTGGCCAAATTCCTCTAATATCACCATAATACATCCAATTCTCTCTGAAGTAGTCTGATCTCGCCCAATTCGTCCGCACACTCCCCACCGGTGCCTGTTATAGCAATCAAAACCAATCCACCCATCCGTGCCCAAACTGCCCCAGGACCTGCTCATAAGTATTCCCACTCCACCCGATCAAAAGGCCTTTTCTGCGTCCATAACCACCACCACCTCAACTTCACGCCATTCTGGAGGCATCATAATTACATTTAGCAACCTCCTAACATTGGTCGCCAAGTGCAGCCCCTTAACGAACCCTGTCTGGTCCTCCCCAATTACCCCTGGGACGCAGCCCTCGATCCTTGCGGCCAGTATCTTCGCCAACAATTTGGTATCCGCATTTAAGAGGGAGATCAGCCTATACAACCCACAATTTTCCAGATCCTTATCCCGTTTTAAAATTCCGGGTAGCACTGTGGTTAGCACAGTTGCTTCACAGCTTCATGGTCTCGGGTTCGATTCCCGGCTTCAGTCACTTTCTGTGCGGAGTTCTCCCCGTGTCTGCGTGGGTTTCCTCCGCATTCCACGGTTTCCTCCCACAGTACGAAAATGTGCAGGTTAGGTGGATTGGCCATGATAAATTGCCCTTAGTGTGTCCAGAAATGGTTAGGTGGGGTTATGGCGATAGGGTGGAGCCATGGATTTAAGTAGGTGCTCTTTCCAAGGGCAGGTGCAGACTCAATGGGCCGAATGGCATTCTTCTGCACTGTAAATTCTATGAAAAAGAGGGAGATTGATGCCTGTGACAATGTTGGGGAAATCGCTCCCACCTCTTTCGCTTCATTGAAGGCCCTTACCAACAGCAGTCCCAACACCCCTGAGATCTTCATATAAAATTGCACCATATAAAATTCCACCGGGTACCCATCCCTCTAACCACACTACCACTTCTACAAGCCCAAACCCTCCACCAGCTCCTCATCCACCTTCAGGAACTCCAACCCTCCCAGAAATCTCCTCATCCCCTCCTCTACGGCTGGGGAGTCCGACTTGTACAATTAACTTTAAAACTCCCTAAACACCCCATTCGCCCGTGCTGGGTCCAAGACCTTGTTCCCTCCCGAGTCCTTCACTTTCCCAATTTCTCTCGCCGCCACCTGCTTCCTCTGTTTCTTTTTTAATTTAGAGTACCCAATTAGTTTTTTCCAATTAAGGTTCAATTTAGTGTGGTCAATCCACCTACCCTGCACATCTTCGGGTTGTGGGGATGAAACCCACGCAGACACGGGGAGAATGTGCAAACACCACAGTCGGACAGTGACCCAGGGCCAGGATTCGCACCCGTGTTCTCGATGCCGTACACAGCAATGGGGTAAACCACGACAGTTGCACTTGTTCCAGGAGAGTTTATGTAACTCGGTCAATAACGGTCTGCATAGTATTCTGATTGTTACCTTGCCATGTGTACATCAATAAATCATCGTTCTAATTAAGTCACCAGCAGTTCTGTAGATTCATTGCAAAGACAAGATCATGGAACACCAGAGAGGGGTTTTGGCGAAATACGCCAGAGATTATGGCATGGGCAACTGAATGCAGAGCAGCTAATAATGGTGCAGTTAACATTGGGGAAGCACAAGAGGCCAGTATTAGAGGAACACATACCTTGAGGGGTGTGGGCCTGGAGACAATTAGAGATAGAGAGGGGATAGGCCATGGAACGATTTGAAAAATCTAACTTTTAATTGACAGGAGGTTGAATATAGTCAGTGAACAATAGCAAAGCAGGACTTGCTGCGAGTTGACATGGGCAGTAGAGTTTTTAGATGAAGGTAAAATGTGGGAAACCAGCCAGGATTGTTTTGGAATAGTCCAATCTAGAGGTAACAATTGAGGGTTTTGGCTGCTAATGAGCGGTGAAGGTCGGCGATTGTCGTGGAGGTGGAAAGAGGGACCTTAGTGATGGTATGAATATGAGGTCAGAAGCTCATCTCCGGATCATCAAAGTATAGCCGGTTCTTGGCCATGATAGTCATATAGGTGGTGCCTTAGTGTCTTTGCAGCCGCTCGGGTGCACACCAAGGTACCTTTCAGATGATTTGTACAGTTTAAATTACTGTTAATTCAGGTATATCAATCATAAATACTACCCGCTTGATTTTTGAATATTTCTACAGAGGCTCGTTAACTTTTCTGCAGCATCTTTGTATAAATTATTCAGTTTTGCATGATATTACCAAATTTTGAAATTCTTACTGTGGGATTGTGAATGTGGTATAGTGAAGATGAAATGGACCTTTGGAGTCATCATTTAACTTGTGGGCAAATTTCATGGTCTCTTAACAACCAGAAAAGAAATATAGTTCAACAATAAAGCTTAAATCATGCCGCCTACACAAGGCTCCACCTACACAAGTCATTCTCCAACGCACATTCTGCATTTCCCAGAGTCACTGTGGCAGCATTATGGATATGTACTTAACCAGCATCATTGATATTAGCAGATTCTGCTAATTTTATAGCAGAATGTTAAATCTAATTTGTGCAGCTGTGACAATTATGTTAATTCTGCAGGGCCGGAAAAATATACACCCTATTTATGACATCATTTGTTGTGCTTCTGATTAGTAATTCTCTAAGCAGCCAACAGCACTGAATCTAGCCTTGGCAACAGTCGTAAAGTTCAGTTGTATAATTGGTAACAACGCCAACAATAGATTTCTTTGTCGACAAGATTGCTGTTCATTATTGGATGGGAACTTTTTTTTTGTTGAGAAAAACGTTTTTTAAAAATGTTGTGAAAGTTAACCTTTTGCTCCTAGACTTTGCGCTGCAGAAATTTTAATGGCTTAGAGATCAGTCATGAGGTCATGTATTGTGTTCTCTTGGACTGGGTATTTGTGCCTAGTTATGCATTAGTGATTTGGAGAGCACAATGGAAGAACAGATGGAGGTGTGGCCTTATTAATTAATGATGGCATGAGTACATCAGAGAGGGATGACCCAAGTTTAGGGAACCAGGATGTAGAAAGAATTTTGGGTTGAGATGAGTAATTATGAAGGCAAAAGTCACTTATTGGAGTGGTTTACAGGCCCTGGTATAAAAGAAAGATAATGGGAGCTTGTCAGAAAGATGCTGTAATAATCATGAGGGATTTAGATCTACATATAGATTTGAAAAATCAGATGGGCTAAGTGTGTAGATGAGGAGCTCACAGAATGTTTTGGGGATAGTTTGTTAGAGCAGCACATTCTGGAACCAACCAGAGGGCAGGTTCTACTAGACCTGGTGTTGTGCAATATTGGTAGGGTTATTTGACAACTTCATAGTGAAGACACTTCTAACGATCAGAATATGATTGAATTTTACATCCGTTTGAGGGAGAGAAGAAGAGTGCATCCAACGCTACTTTTTAAAAACTTAAATAAGGGCAATTATGAGGGCATGAAAGTGGAGCAAGTTTAAGTAAGCTGACAAATGTGCTTAAGGGATAGGTCAAAAGAGGTTGAGTGGTGTGGTGAATGTGATTCACGCTATATATCACTCCATGTATATATGTTCGTTATCTACCCGTTGTAAGATCAATGCTGTATATAGTTGCCAATATAACTCCGTGTATATATGTTCACTATCCACCATTGTAAGTGCAGTTGCACTATCCGACCACCAGGGGGAGTCGCTCCTGGGAGTACGCGAGAGTTTGTACTGGGCTCCTCCCTTGGCGCCGCCCAGGACTCCTCCCCCTGGGACCGATGAATAAAGATCAGTGCCTTAGAGACAGCCTGCCAGTTCATCTGGAGTTCAACGACGAATAGGCTGGCTCTGTTGTAAGTGTATTAAAGCCTCTGTTCAGATCCAACTACACGTGTTCGGTGAATTGATGGTTCCATCAAGTGGAAAGCGATATTTCAGAATACACAGAATAAACACATTGCAATTAGAAAGAAAAATTCCAAGGGGAGCGCCAATCATATATAGTTAACTAAAAAAAGTTAAATATGGTATTAAACTGAAAGAAAAAACATGTATTTGCATTAAGACAAGTGGCAGGTTAGAAGATTGGAAAGAATATAAAGGACATCAAAGAATGACAAAAAGATTGATAGAAGGTCAAACTAGAGTATGGGAGAAAGCCAGCTAGTAATATAAAAGTTTCTACAGATATTTAAATAAGTGAGCATTGGTTTTATAGAAAATGCATCTGTGGAATTAATGGAAAGTAGGGCTGTGGTGGATCAATTAAACAGATAATTTTGCATCTGTCTTCACTATAGACGACACACATAACATCCCAGAAATAGCTGTAAATTAGGAAATAGAGGGACAGAGTAACTTGGGGAAAATGATATCACCAGGGTAGAGGTTTTGAGTACATCGCTGGTTCTGCAAGCTGACAAAATCCCTTGGTCTGGTTGGACTTCATCCTAAGGTCTTAGTAGCAAATTAGAAAGTTAACGCATTGATTTTAGCTTTCAAAATTCCCTAAATTTGGGAAACGTTTCGCTCTATTAGAAGAAAGCAAATGTACTCCTATATTCAAAAAGGAAGGGAGACAGAAAGCAGAAAACTTTAGGCCAGTTAGCCTAACATCTGTCTTGGGGAAAATGTTAGTAACCTTTGTTAAAGATAATATATGTTAAAGATGAAATAGCAGGGCATTTGGAAAAATTCAAGACATTGGACGGAGTGAACATGTTTTGTGGAATTTGTTGGAGTTTTTTTTTGATGGAGTCATGTGCTGTGGGGGATAACCGATTGGCATGGATCGACGGTTGGCTAACAGGAAACACTTGGCCTAAAGCACTGTTGCTTTCTGGTTAGGAGGATGTGACAAAATTGTACCACGGGATCAGTGCTGGGGCCTCCGCTTTTGACAATGTATTGTAAGAGACTTTCCTGTTTATTCCCTTTGTTCACATTTATTTTATTTTATTATTTTGGTCTGCGGACCCATAATTGGGATGTGCCATGTAAGCAGAAGATTCAGTTGAAACGGCCTACTTGCCAGGGCATTGTTTCCAGGTTTTATTTGGGAGAGGAGAATCCAGACTCTGCTGGCGGTGGATCTTCGGAAACAGTTCTGGAGGGAGTCGGTTTGATTGGCAACTGGAGGGTTGCCAGTGAACCAATGTTCTGATTAACAATTGTCAGTGATTGCTTCCTATGTGCTGCTTTCTGAGAGAACTGGAAAGATGTGTTTAGACACTGATGAAAGGATCGCGCGCTCTCTCACTCGCGCGCTCTCTCACTCGCGCGCTCTCTCACTCGCGCGCTCTCTCACTCGCGCGCTCTCACTCGCGCGCTCTCTCACTCGCGCGCTCTCTCACTCGCGCGCTCTCTCACTCGCGCGCTCTCTCACTCGCGCGCTCTCTCACTCGCGCGCTCTCTCACTCGCGCGCTCTCTCACTCGCGCGCTCTCTCACTCGCGCGCTCTCTCACTCGCGCGCTCTCTCACTCGCGCGCTCTCTCACTCGCGCGCTCTCTCACTCGCGCGCTCTCACTCGCGGCTTCTCACTCGCGCGCTCTCTCACTCGCGCGCTCTCTCACTCGCGCGCTCTCTCACTCGCGCGCTCTCTCACTCGCGCGCTCTCTCACTCGCGCGCTCTCACTCGCGCGCTCTCTCACTCGCGCGCTCTCTCACTCGCGCGCTCTCTCACTCGCGCGCTCTTCACTCGCGCGCTCTCTCACTCGCGCGCTCTTCACTCGCGCGCTCTCATCGCGCGCTCTCTCACTCGCGCTCTCTCTCACTCGCGCGCTCTCACACTCGCGCGCTCTCTCACTCGCGCTCTCTCACTCGCGCGCTCTCTCTCACTCGCGCTCTCTCTCACTCGCGCGCTCTCTCACTCGCGCGCTCTCTCTCACTCGCGCGCTCTCACTCGCGCGCGCTCTCACTCGCGCGCTCTCTCACTCGCGCGCGCTCTCACTCGCGCGCTCTCACTCGCGCGCTCTCTCACTCGCGCGCTCTCTCACTCGCGCGCTCTCACTCGCGCGCTCTCTCACTCGCGCGCGCTCTCACTCGCGCGCTCTCTCACTCGCGCGCTCTCTCACTCGCGCGCTCTCTCACTCGCGCGCTCTCTCACTCGCGCGCTCTCTCACTCGCGCGCGCTCTCTCACTCGCGCGCTCTCTCACTCGCGCGCTCTCTCACTCGCGCGCTCTCACTCGCGCGCTCTCTCACTCCCGCGCTCTTCACTCCCGCGCTCTCTCACTCCGCGCTCTCTCACCCCGCGCTTCTCACTCGCCCGCGCTCTCACTCGCCCGCGCTCTACATCGCGCGCTCTCACTCTGCGCGCGCTCTCACTCGCGCGCGCTCTCACTCTCGCGCGCTCTCACTCTCGCGCGCTCTCACTCTCGCGCGCTCTCACTCTCGCGCGCTCTCACTCTCGCGCGCTCTCACTCTCGCGCGCTCTCACTCGCGCGCGCTCTCACTCGCGCGCGCTCTCACTCGCGCGCGCTCACGCGCTCTCTCTCCCTCCCTCCCTCTCCCAACACAAGAAAGAAAAACAGTAACCCCCCCCCCCCAATACAAAAGCAAAAATTATGAAAAAAAAGAAATGAGCATGAAACCACACCCCAAAGCAAAACGTAGCCCCCCCCCCCCCCCCCCCACCCCCCCCCCCCCCCCCCCCCCCCCCCCCCCTTGACCCGGGGCGCTGCTGAAGTTGACCACCCTCTAATGCTCCGCCGGAAGAACCCTTGTACCGACCCCCTCAGGGCAAACTTGACCCCCTCCAGTTTAATGAACCCCGCCATGTCGTTGGTCCAGGATTCCGCGCTCGGGGGCTTCACATCCTCCACTGTAAAAGAAACCTGCGCCGGGCTACCAGGGGTTCAAAGGCCAGAATACTGGCCTCTTTCGCTCCTGCACTCCTGGCTCCGATGCTACCTCAAATTTACGAGCCCCCAGCACGGCTCCACCACTGGAGCCAACCACCCTTGACAAGGTCCCAGCAACCCCCCTCCAAAAGCCCTCCAACGCAGGACACGCCCAGAACATTGGGGGGATTTACTGGGCTCCCCGAACACCTGCCACACTTGTCCTCATTCCCCAAAGAACCGCTCAGCCTGGTCCCAGTCATATGCGCCTATGCAGCACCTTTAGTTGGATTAAACTAAGCCTCGCGCAAGAGGAGGAGGAATTCACCCTCCCCAGAGTATCCGCCCACGTCCCCTCATCGATCTCCTCCTCCCAAGCTCCTCCTCCCACTTCGCTTTCAGCTCTTCCACCGAGGCCTCCTCCCCTTCCTGCATCACTTGGTGATTGCTGAGATCGCTCCCCTCACCGACCCACGTCCCTGAGAGCACCTATCCTGAACCCCCCTTGGCGGCAACAGTGGAAACTCCGCCACCTGCCGCCTAACAAACGCCCTAATCTGCATATACCTGAAGGTATTCCCTGGGGGGAGACCCCACTTCCCCCCTCCAACTCCTCTAAGGTCGCAAACTTCCCGTCGAGAAAGAGGTCCCCCATCGCCTGATAACATACTCTGTGCAGCTCAAAAACCCTCCGTCATCCTCCCTGGTACGAATCGTGGTTCCCCCGTATCGGGGACAAACTGAAGCTTTCACCTCCCCCTATGCCTCCTCCACTGCCCCCAGATTTTGAGGGTAGCCACCACTACCGGACTCGTAGAATACCTTGCTGCGGGGAGCGGCAACGGCGCCGTCACCAGCGCCTCTAAGCTCGTGCCCACACAGGACGCCGCCTCCATCCTCTTCTATCCTCCCCCTCCATCACCCACCTACGTATCATTGCCACATTCGCAGCCCAGTAGTACCCACACAGGTTGGGCAGCACCAACCCGCCCACTTCCCTGCCCCGCTCCAAGAATACCCTCTTCACCCTCGGGGGGGGGGGGGGTCTTCTGCACCCACACAAACCCTGTAATACTCCTACTGACCCTCCTGAAAAGCCTTCGGGGTCTTGATGGGTAGGCACTGGAAGAGGAACAGAAACCTTGGGAGCACCGTCATTTTAACCGACTGGACCCTGCCCGCTAGGGCGAGTGGCAACACATCCCACCTCCTAAACTCCTCCTCCATCTACTCCACCAGCTTCGTAAAGTTTAGCCTATGCAGGGCCCCCCAGCTCCTGGCTATCTGGACCCCCAAGTATCTGAAGCTCCTCTCTGCCCTTTTCAGCGGAAGCTCCCCTATCTCTCTCTCCTGGTCCCCCATATGCACCACGAACAGCTCACTCTTCCGCACGTTGAGCTTCATAGAACAGCACAGAACAGGCCCTTCGGCCCTCGATGTTGTGCCGAGCATTGTCCGAAACCAAGATCAAGCTATCTTGTTCCTCTTGACAAGACATTCAACCTCTTTTGTGAACCATGGTTCCCTCACACAGCCATTCCTCCCTGCCTGACAGGGACATACCTATCAAGTACACGCAGTATTTGTTCCTTGAACAAGCTCCACTTATCATTTGTGCCTTTCCCTGAGAGTTTCTGTTCCCATCTTATGCTCCCTAATTCTTGCCTAATCGCATCATAATTACCCCGCCCCCAATTATAAACCTTGCCCTGCTGAATGGCCCTATCCCTCTCCATTGCAATAGTGAAAGACACCGAATTATGGTCACTAAGGTCATCCAGGAATAAAACTTCACCTTAAACAACTTTCAAATCGCGTCCCTCTCCCACCAACTTCAAGCGGAGGATGGATTTAACAACAGTGGCTCTCTCTCGCTCTCTCTCGCTCTCTCCAGATGTAGGAACTTTTAATTCACAGATGCGACAGTACATTATAACCAGGGAAGGTCCCCAAGAACCCTCATCACCTCCGGCATCCCCCCTTGTCGGATCTGCAACGTACAACACTACGTCGTCTGCGTACAATGACAGCCCCGCTCCCTTCCAGTTCCTCGATTCCCTCAGCACCATGGCCAAGGTTCGATCACCAACGCAAACAGCAGGGGAGACAGGGGGCACCCCTGCCTCGTTCCCCCGGTAGAACCAAAAGTTCTCCAACCTCCTCCCATTCGTCACCACACTCGCCACCGGGGCATCATACAACAGCCTCACCCACCTAATAAATCCCTCACCAAACCCGAACCTCCTCAAAACCTCCCACAGGTATCTCCACTCCACCCTGTCAAAGGCCTTCTCCGCATCCATCGACACCACTATCTCCGCCTCCCCGTCCACCGCCGGCATCATTATGACATTGAGAAGCCGCTGCACATTAACGTTCAACTGCCTCCCCTTCACAAAACCCATTTGATCCTCATGAATAACCTTGGGCACCACAGCCTCCACCCTCCTGGCCAATATCTTGGCCAGCAGTTTCGCGTCCACATTGAGGAGCGAAATCGGCCTGTATGACCCACACTGGAGGGGGTCCTTATCCCGCTTCAGAATCAATTAAATTAACGCCCTGGACATCGTCGTGGGCAAAGCCCCCCCTCCCTTGCCTCATTCAAGGTCCTCACTAGCAGCGGGCCCAGCAGGTCTGAAAACTTCTTACAAAATTCCACCGGGAACCCATCGGGCCCCGGTGCATTCCCTGACTGCATACTCCCCATTGCATTGACCAGCTCCTCCAGCTCAACTGGCGCCTCCAGACCCTCCACCTGCTCCTCCCCTACTCTCGGTAACTCTAGCTTGTCCAAAAAGATTCCTCCCTCCTCCCCAGGGGGCACTGACCGGTATAATCCTCATAGAAGGTCCCTAAATACTCTGTTAATGCCCCTTGCACTCCGCACCAGACTCCCTCCTCCATCCCTAACTCCCCCTATCTGCCTCGCCGCCTCCCGCTTCCGGAGCTGGTGGGCCAGCATCCGACTTGCCTTCTCCCCCTATTCGTATACTGCCCCTTGCGCCCTCCTCCACTGCGCCTCCGCTTTCCTTGTGGTCAATATATCAAACTCCGCTTGGAGACAACGCTTCCTCAATAGCCCTTCTTCCGGGACCTCCGCATACCTCCTGTCCACCCTCACCATTTCTTCCACCAACCTCTCCCTCTCCCTTTCTCCCCCCCCCCCCTCTCCCTGTGCGCCCTAATGGAAATCAGCTCCCCCCTAACCACTGCCTTCAGCGCCTCCCAGACCACCCCCACCTGCACCTCCCCATTATCATTAGTTTCTAAATACCCCTCTATGCACCTACGGACCCGCCCACATACCTCCTCGTCCGACAGCAGCCCCACCTCTAACCTCCACAGCAGGCCTTGGTCCCTCCCCACTCCCAGCTCTAGGTCCACCCAATGAGATGGCTATCGCCGAATACTCCGTACCTACCACCCTCGGAATCAACGCCCTGCTAAAGACAAAAAAGTCAATCCGGGAGTAAGCCTTATGGACATGGGAGAAGAACGAGAATTCCCTACCCCCCCCGGCCTCATAAACCTCCAAGGATCCACCCCTCCCATCTGGTCCATGAACCCCCTCAGCACTGTGGCCGCTGCTGGCCTCTTACCCGTCCTGGACCTGGAACGATCCAGTGCTGGGTCCAGCACTGTATTGAAATCTCCCATTATCAAGCCCCCTGTCTCAAGGTCTGGAATCCGGCCCAGCATATGCTGCATAAAGCCTGCATCGTCCCGATTTGGGGCATACACATTAACCAGCGCCACCCGCTCCCCCTGGAGCCTACACCATCACATATCTGCCACAACTATCTGCCACCACACTCGACGCCACAAATGACATACTCTTCCCCACCAAAATCGCCACCCCCCGGTTCCTCTCATCCAACCCTGAATGAAACACTTGCCCAACCCACTCCTTTCTGAACCGTACCTGATCCGCCACCCTAAGGTGCATCTCCTGGAGCATAGCCACATCCGCCCCCATCCCCTTCAAATGCGCAACCACCCGGGCCCGCTTGACTGGCCCATTCAGCCCACTTACATTCCATGTGACCAGCCGAATCGGGGGGCTGTTCCCCCTCCCTCTCCGCCGGTCAGCCATAACTCTTCCTCTGCCACCCACGTGCCTGCAGTCCCCGCACGGCCCGTTCCCCACAGTGGCAGATCCACATCAGTTCCCCTTTGGCCCTTCCAGCAGCCACCGAACACCATCTAACCCAGGGGTGGGCAAACATTTCCGTGCAAGGGCCACATTCAGAAATTCACAATTTTAAAGGGCCGCATAGTATATTAAGTAAAATAATTAATATTTAAAATAGCCAAAATAAAAGGGTTTTTAAAAAAAAGCAATTAATTTTTATTAATTAATATTTTAAAGTAGAAACTTCACATGAAACACATGTTGTGCTGAGCAATGATCACCCTACTCAAGTCAACGTATCCACCTTATACCAGTAACCCAACAGCCCTCCCCATTAACCTTAAATTTTAAATTTAAAAAAAAAACCTTGATCTTGGTGGGCCGCATAAAGACCTTTGGCGTAGTTTGCCCACCCCTGATCTAACCCTAAGCCCCCCTCAATCCTTAGTCCGAGTCCAGCTTCTCTGCCTGGACAAAGGCCCAGGCCTCTTCCGGGGAGTCAAAGTAGTATTGGCAGTCTTTATAAGTGACCCAAAGGCGCACCAGCTGTAACGGGCCAAACTTCACCACTCTCTTGTGCAGCACTGCCTTCGACCGGTTATAACCAGCCCTCTTTTTCGCCACCTCCGCACTCCAGTCCTGGTAAATTCAGACCACTGCATTCTCCCACCTGCTACTCCTCTCCTTCTTAGCCCACCTCACCACATATTCTCGGTCGACGAAGCAGTGAATCCGCACCAGTACCGCCCTTGGCGGCTTGTTCAGCTTGGGCCTTCTCACCAACACTCGATGGGCCCCCTCCAGCTCCAAGGGCCCTTGGAAGGACCCCGCTCCCATTAGCGAGTTCAGCATCGTGACCACGTAGGCCCCCAAGTCCGATCCCTCCAGCCACTCCGGGTGGCCCAGGATCCGCAAATACTTCCGCCGTGAGCGGTTCTCCATTTCCTCCATCCTCGCCTGCCATTTCTTGTGGAGCACCTCGTGCGACTCCACCTTCACTGCCAGCCCTAGGATTTCGTCCTCATTCTCGAGGCCTTTTGCCGGACCTCGCGGATCTCTGCCCCCTGGGCCGTCTGAGTCGCTGTGAGCTTGTCAAGTGAGGCCTTTAGCGGTTCCAGCAGACCTGCTTTCAGCTCCTGAAGCAACGATGGAGCTGCTCCTGCACCCACTGCCGCCACGCTGCAGGTTCCCCGCCTGCTGCCATCTTGGTCTTCCTCCCTCGCACCTTTCTCTGCTCCAAAGCCAATTTTTTGACCGCCCCGCTCCTGGTCCAGTCCATCCACCGGCAGAGAGGCACAGCTGATGTCTTCCCACACCGGCAAAAGTCCGACCAGTGCCGTTACGGGCCCTTAAAAGAGCCCAAAAGTCCGAAAATAGCGGGAGCCTCCGAACGTGCGGCTTAGCTCCGCATCACAGGGGCAGCACGGTAGCATTGTGGATAGCACAATTGCTTCACAGCTCCAGGGTCCCAGGTTCGATTCCGGCTTGGGTCACTGTCTGTGCGGAGTCTGCACATCCTCCCCGTGTGTGCGTGGGTTTCCTCCGGGTGCTCCGGTTTCCTCCCACAGTCCAAAGATGTGCAGGTTAGGTGGATTGGACATGATAACTTGCCCTTGTTGTCCAAAATTGCCTCCTTCTGCACTGTAAATTCTATGAAAAAAATAATCACCACAACCGGAAGTCCCTCTCTCTCTGCTCTCCCTTTACTCTCTCACTCTCTCTCTCTCTCATCTCTCTCTCTCTCCTCTCTCTCCATCTCTCTCTCTCTCTCTCTCCTCCCTCTCTCTCTCTCTCTCTCTCTCTCTCTCTATCTCTCTCTCTCTCTCTGCTTTCCCTTTACACACACTCTCTGCTCTCCCTCTACACTCTCTGCTCTCCCTCTACACTCTCTCTCTTCTCCCTCTGCACTCTCTGCACTCCCTTTACTCTCTCTCTCTCTCTCTCTCTCTCTCTCTCTCTCTCTCCCTCTACACTCTCTCTGCTCTCTCTTTACCCTCTCTCTCTCTGCTTTCCCTTTACACACTCTCTCTCTCTGCTCTCCTTTTCTCTCTCTCTTGAAAATGAAATGAAAATCACTTATTGTCACAAGTAGGCTTCAAATGAAGTTACTGTGAAAAGCCCCTTGTCACCAAATTCCGGCGCCTGTTCGGGGAGGCTGGTACGGGAATTGAAATGTGCTGTTGGTCTGCTTTAAAAGCCAGCGATTTAGCCCAGTGTGCTAAACCAGCCCCCCCCACACACACACACACTCACTCTCTCACTCCCCCTCTCGCTCCCTCCCCCCTCGCTCACTCTCGCTCCCTCTCTGTGTCTCGCTCTCTCTCTGTGTGCGCTCTCTCTCTGTGTCTCGCTCTCTCTGTGTCTCGCTCTCTCTCTGTGTCTCGCTCTCTCTCTGTGTCTCGCTCTCTCTGTGTCTCGCTCTCTCTCTGTGTCTCGCTCTCTCTCTGTGTCTCGCTCTCTCTCTGTGTCTCGCTCTCTCTGTGTCTCGCTCTCTCTCTGTGTCGCGCTCTCTCTGTGTCTCGCTCTCTCTCTGTGTCTCGCTCTCTCTCTGTGTCTCGCTCTCTCTCTGTGTCTCGCTCTCTCTCTGTGTCTCGCTCTATCTCTCTGTGTCTCGCTCTCTCTCTGTGTCTCGCTCTCTCTCTGTGTCTCGCTCTCTCTCTGTGTCTCGCTCGCCTCTGTCTCGCTCGCTCTCTGTGTCTCGCTCTCTGTGTCTCGCTCGCTCTCTGTGTCGCTCTCTCTGTGTCTCGCTCGCTCTGTGTCTCGCTCGCTCTCTGTGTCTCGCTCGCTCTCTGTGTCTCGCTCTCTCTCTGTGTCTCGCTCTCTCTCTGTGTCTCGCTCTCTCTCGTGTCTCGCTCTCTCTCTGTGTCTCGCTCTCTCTGTGTCTCGCTCTCTCTCTGTGTCTCGCTCTCTCTGTGTCTCGCTCCTCTCTGTGTCTCGCTCTCTCTCTGTGTCTCGCTCTCTCTCTGTGTCTCGCTCTCTCTCTGTGTCTCGCTCTCTCTCTGTGTCTCGCTCTCTCTCTGTTTCTCGCTCTCTCTCTGTGTCTCGCTCTCTCTGTGTCTCGCTCTCTCTCTGTGTCTCGCTCTCTCTCTGTGTCTCGCTCTCTCTCTGTGTCTCGCTCTCTCTCTGTGTCTCGCTCTCTCTCTGTGTCTCGCTCTCTCTCTGTGTCCGCTCTCTCTCTGTGTCTCGCTCTCTCTCTGGTCTCGCTCTCTCTCTGTGTCTCGCGCTCTCTGTGTCTCGCTCGCTCTCTGTGTCTCGCTCGCTCTCTGTGTCTCGCTCGCTCTCTGTGTCTCGCTCGCTCTCTGTGTCTCGCTCGCTCTCTGTGTCTCGCTCTCTCTCTGTGTCTCGCTCTCTCTGTGTCTCGCTCTCTCTGTGTCTCGCTCTCTCTGTGTCTCGCTCTCTCTGTGTCTCGCTCTCTCTGTGTCTCGCTCTCTCTCTGTGTCTCGCTCTCTCTGTGTCTCGCTCTCTCTCTGTGTCTCGCTCTCTCTCTGTGTCTCGCTCTCTCTGTGTCTCGCTCTCTCTCTGTGTCTCGCTCTATCTCTGTCTCGCTCTCTCTGTGTCTCGCTCTCTCTCTGTGTCTCGCTCTCTCTGCCTCTCCCTCTCTCTCTGCGTCTCGCTCTCTCTCTGCGTCTCGCTCTCTCTCTGCGTCTCGCTCTCTCTCTGCGTCTCGCTCTCTCTCTGCGTCTCGCTCTCTCCCTCTGTGTCTCGCTCTCTCTGTGTCTCGCTCTCTCTCTGTGTCTCGCTCTCTCTGTGTCTCGCTCTCTCTCTGCCTCACTCTCTCTGTGTCTCCCTCTCTCTCTGTGTCTCGCTCTCTCTCTGTGTCCGCTCTCTCTCTGTGTCTCGCTCTCTCTGTGTCTCGCTCTCTCTCTGTGTCTCGCTCTCTCTCTGTGTCTCGCTCTCTCTGTGTCTCGCTCTCTCTCTGTGTCTCGCTCTCTCTCTGTGTCTCGCTCTCTCTCTGTGTCTCGCTCTCTCTCTGTGTCTCGCTCTCTCTGTGTCTCGCTCTCTCTCTGTGTCTCGCTCTCTCTCTCTGTGTCTCGCTCTCTCTCTCTGTGTCTCGCTCTCTCTCTCTGTGTCTCGCGCTCTCTCTCTGTGTCTCGCGCTCTCTCTCTGTGTCTCGCGCTCGCTCTCTGTGTCTCGCGCTCGCTCTCTGTGTCTCGCGCTCGCTCTCTGTGTCTCGCGCTCGCTCTCTGTGTCTCGCGCTCGCTCTCTGTGTCTCGCGCTCGCTCTCTGTGTCTCGCGCTCGCTCTCTGTGTCTCGCGCTCGCTCTCTGTGTCTCGCGCTCGCTCTCTGTGTCGCGCTCGCTCTCTGTGTCTCGCGCCGCTCTCTGTGTCTCGCGCTCGCTTCTGTGTCTCGCGCTCGCTCTCTGTGTCTCGCGCTCGCTCTCTGTGTCTCGCGCCGCTCTCTGTGTCTCGCGCTCGCTCTCTGTGTCTCGCGCTCGCTCTCTGGTGTCTCGCGCTCGCTCTCTGTGTCTCGCGCTCGCTCTCTGTGTCTCGCGCTCGCTCTCTGTGTCTCGCGCTCGCTCTCTGTGTCTCGCGCTCTCTTGTGTCTCGCGCTCGCTCTCTGTGTCTCGCGCTCGCTCTCGTGTCTCGCGCTCGCTCTCTGTGTCTCGCGCTCGCTCTCTGTGTCTCGGCTCGCTCTCTGTGTCTCGCGCTCGCTCTCTGTGTCTCGCGCTCGCTCTCTGTGTCTCGCGCTCGCTCTCTGTGTCTCGCGCTCGCTCTCTGTGTCTCGCGCTCGCTCTCTGTGTCTCGCGCTCGCTCTCTGTGTCTCGCGCTCGCTCTCTGTGTCTCGCGCGCGCTCTCTGTGTCTCGCGCTCGCTCTCTGTGTCTCGCGCGCTCTCTGTGTCTCGCGCTCGCTCTCTGTGTCTCGCGCTCGCTCTCTGTCGCTCGCGCTCGCTCTCTGTGTCTCGCGCTCGCTCTCTGTGTCTCGCGCTCGCTCTCTGTGTCTCGCGCTCGCGCTGTGTGTCTCGCGCTCGCTCTCTGTGTCTCGCGCTCGCTCTCTGTGTCTCGCGCTCGCTCTCTGTGTCTCGCGCTCGCTCTCTGTGTCTCGCGCTCGCTCTCTGTGTCTCGCGCTCGCTCTCTGTGTCTCGCGCTCGCTCTCTGTGTTCGCGCTCGCTCTCGTGTCTCGCGCTCGCTCTCTGTGTCTCGCGCTGCTCTGGTCTCGCGCTCGCTCTCTGTGTCTCGCGCTCGCTCTCTGTGTCTCGCGCTCGCTCTCTGGTGTCTCGCGCTCGCTCTCTGTGTCTCGCGCTCGCTCTCTGTGTCTCGCGCTCGCTCTCTGTGTCTCGCGCTCGCTCTCTGTGTCTCGCGCTCGCTCTTGTGTCTCGCGCTCGCTCTCTGTGTCTCGCGCTCGCTCTCTGTGTCTCGCGCTCGCTCTCTGTGTCTCGCGCTCGCTCTCTGTGTCTCGCGCTCGCTCTCTGTGTCTCGCGCTCGCTCTCTGTGTCTCGCGCTCGCTCTCTGTGTCTCGCTCGCTCTCTGTGTCTCGCTCGCTCTCTGTGTCTCGCGCTCGCTCTCTGTGTCTCGCGCTCGCTCTCTGTGTCTCGCGCTCGCTCTCTGTGTCTCGCGCTCGCTCTCTGTGTCTCGCGCGCGCTCTCTGTGTCTCGCGCTCGCTCTCTGTGTCTCGCGCTCGCTCTCTGTGTCTCGCGCTCGCTCTCTGTGTCTCGCGCTCGCTCTCTGTGTCTCGCGCTCGCTCTCTGTGTCTCGCGCTCGCTCTCTGTGTCTCGCGCTCGCTCTCTGGTCTCGCGCTCGCTCTCTGTGTCTCGCGCTCGCTCTCTGTGTCTCGCGCTCGCTCTCTGTGTCTCGCGCTCGCTCTCTGTGTCTCGCGCTCGCTCTCTGTGTCTCGCGCTCGCTCTCTGTGTCTCGCTCGCTCTCGTGGTCTCGCGCTCGCTCTCTGTGTCTCGCGCTCGCTCTCTGTGTCTCGCGCGCTCTCTGTGTCTCGCGCTCGCTCTCTGTGTGTCTCGCGCTCGCTCTCTGTGTCTCGCGCTCGCTCTCTGTGTCTCGCGCTCGCTCTCTGTGTCTCGCGCTCGCTCTCTGTGTCTCGCGCTCGCTCTCTGTGTCTCGCGCTCGCTCTCTGTGTCTCGCGCTCGCTCTCTGTGTCTCGCGCTCGCTCTCGTGTCTCGCGCTCGCTCTCTGTGTCTCGCGCTCGCTCTCTGTGTCTCGCGTCGCCTCTCGTGTCTCGCGCTCGCTCTCTGTGTCTCGCGCTCGCTCTCTGTGTCTCGCGCTCGCTCTCTGTGTCTCGCGCTCGCTCTCTGTGTCTCGCGCTCGCTCTCTGTGTCTCGCGCTCGCTCTCTGTGCTCGCGCTCGCTCTCTGTGTCTCGGCGCGCTCTCTGTGTCTCGCGCTCGCTCTCTGTGTCTCGCCGCTCGCTCTCTGTGTCTCGCGCTCGCTCTCTGTGTCTCGCGCTCGCTCGCTGTGTCTCGCGCTCGCTCTCTGTGTCTCGCGCTCGCTCTCTGTGTCTCGCGCTCGCTCTCTGTGTCTCGCGCTCGCTCTCTGTGTCTCGCGCTCGCTCTCTGTGTCTCGCTCGCTCTCTGTGTCTCGCTCGCTCTCTGTGTCTCGCTCGCTCTCTGTGTCTCGCTCGCTCTCTGTGTCTCGCTCGCTCTCTGTGTCTCGCTCGCTCTCTGTGTCTCGCTCGCTCTCTGTGTCTCGCTCGCTCTCTGTGTCTCGCTTCGCCTCTCTGTGTCTCGCTCGCTCTCTGTGTCTCGCTCGCTCTCTGTGTCTCGCCCTCGCGTATCCTGTGTCTCGCTCGCTCTCTGTGTCTCGCTCTGCTTCTCTGTGTCTCGCTCGCTCGTCTGTGTCTCCGCTCGCTCTCTGTGTCTCGCTCCGCTCTCTTGTGTCTCCTCGCTCTCCGGTGTCCTCGGTCTCTCTCTCTGTGTCTCGCTCTCCTCTTCCTGTGTCTCGCTCTCTCTCTGTGTCTCGCCTCTTCGTCTGTGTCCTCGCTCTCTCTCTGTGTCTCTTCGCATCTCTTGTGTCTCCGCTCTCTCTCCTGTGTGCTCGCTCTCCTCGTGTCTCCCTCTCTCTGTGTCTCCCTCTCTCTCTGTGTCTCCCTCACTCTCTCTGTGTCTCCCTCTCTCTCTGTGTCTCGCTCTCTCTCTGTGTGCCCTTCTCTCTGTGTCTCCCTCTCTCTGTGTCTCCCTCTCTCTCTCTCTGGTCTCTCTCTCTCTCTCTGTGTCTCTCTCTCGCTCTCTCTCACTCTCTGTGTCTCCCTCTCTCTGTGTCTCGCTCTCTCTCTGTGTCTCGCTCTCTCTCTGTGTCTCGCTCTCTCTCTGTGTCGCATCGCTCTCTCTCTGTGTCTCGCTCTCGCTCTGTGTCCTCGCTCTCTCTCCTGTGTCTCGCTCTCTCTCTGTGTCTCGCTCGCTCTCTGTGTCTCGCTCGCTCTCTGTGTCTCGCTGCTCTCTGTGTCTCGCTCGCTCTCTGTGTCTCGCTCGCTCTCTGGTCTCGCTCGCTCTCTGTGTCTCTCTGTGTCTCGCTCGCTCTCTGTGTCTCGCTCGCTCTCTGTGTCTCGCTCGCTCTCTGTGTCTCGCTCGCTCTCTGTGTCTCGCTCGCTCTCTGTGTCTCGCTCGCTCTCTGTGTCTCGCTCGCTCTCTGTGTCTCGCTCGCTCTCTGTGTCTCGCTCGCTCTCTGCGTCTCGCTCGCTCTCTGCGTCTCGCTCGCTCTCTGCCTCTCGCTCGCTCTCTGCCTCTCGCTCGCTCTCTGCCTCTCGCTCTCTCTCTGCCTCTCGCTCTCTCTCTGCCTCTCGCTCTCTCTCTGCTCTCGCTCTCTCTCTGCTCTCGCTCTCTCCCTGCTCTTTCGCTCTCTCTCTGCTCTCGCTCTCTCTGCCTCTCGCTCTCTCCCTGCTCTCGCTCTCTCTCTGCCTCTCGCTCTCTCTCTGCCTCTCGCTCTCTCTCTGCCTCTCCCTCTCTCTCTGCCTCTCGCTCTCTCTCTGCCTCTCGCTCTCTCTCTGCCTCTCGCTCTCTCTGCCTCTCGCTCTCTCTCTCTCTCTCCGCTCTCTCTCTGCCTCTCGCTCTCTCTCTCTTCTCCTCTGCTCTCGCTCTCTCTCTCTCTCTCTCCTCTGCCTCTCGCTCTCTCTCTCTCTCTCTCTGCCTCTCGCTCTCTCTCTCTCTCTCTCTGCCTCTCGCTCTCTCTCTCTCTCTCTCTCTGCTCTCGCTCTCTCTCTCTCTCTCTCTCTGCCTCTCGCTCTCTCTCTCTCTCTCTTGCCTCTCGCTCTCTCTCTCTCTCTCTGCCTCTCGCTCTCTCTCTCTCTCTTGCCTCTCGCTCTCTCTCTCTCTCTCTGCCTCTCGCTCTCTCTCTCTCTCTGCCTCTCGCTCTCTCTCTCTCTCTCTGCTCGCTCTCTCTCTCTCTCTGCCTCTCGCTCTCTCTCTCTCTCTGCCTCTCGCTCTCTCTCTCTCTCTGCCTCTCGCTCTCTCTCTCTCTCTGTCTCTCACTCTCTCTCGCAGGGTACATAGTCAGATAAATGTTCTGTTCGTTGAATTATAAAACTCTGCAAAATGAAATGTTACTTCTGTTGTATAGTTGCAAACCCGATGACTGTTATTAGACACAACCAGGGACGTTGATATTTTAAACAAAATCTAATTTCACATGTGCTGCGACTCGAAGTGCGGCTGGAATTGATTGCGCTGCTGTCCAGGGTGTTGTGCAATTGACTTGGATGAAGAAACTCGAGGTTCGGTTGCTAAATTTGCTAACAACACAATGATAGGTGGAAAGTAAATTGTCAAGAGGACGCAAGGAAGCAACAAAAGGACATAAGTGAATGGGCAAAACTCTGGCAAATGGAGTATAATGTAGACAAATGTGAAATTGTTCATTTTGGCAGGAAGAATAAAAAAGCTTATTGTTTAAATGGCAACAGATTGCAGAACTCGGGTGTGGAGGGACCTGGGTGTCCTAATGCATGAATCAAAAAGGCTAGTATACAGGTGCAACAATTAATTAGGAGAGCTAACAGAACATTATTATTGATTACAAAAGTAGGAGGTTATCTTTAATTGTACAGGGCATTGATGAGACCACATCTGGAGTATTGGTCTCCAAAGAAGCAGTTCAGAGAAGGTTTACTTTACTAATTCCAGGAATTAATGGGTTGTCTTAGGAGGGAAGATTGAAGATGTTAGGTTTGTAAGAGTTTAGAAGCGTAAGAGGCAACTTTATGAAAACATTTAAGACCCTTGGGGGTATTGACAGGGTGGATGTAGAGAAGATGTTTCCTCTTGGTGGAGAATCTAGAATTAGGGGTCACTTTTTGAAACTAAAGGATCGCTCATTTAAGACACAGATGAGAAGGTTGAGGGTTGTGAGTCTCTGGAACTCTTCCTTAATGGCAGTGGAAGCACAGTCTTTGATCATTTTTAAGGCTGATTGAGAGAGATTCTCGATTAACAAGGGGGCGAGAGGGTGAGGCAAGGGGGGTGAAAAGTTATTGGGGTCGGCGGGAATGTGGGATTGAAGTTACCATAAGATCAGCAATGATCTTGAATTCACAGCAAGCTTGAGGGGCTGAATATCCTGCTCCTCCCAATTCACACGTTCATATGATTTATTAAACATGAAACACTGACTTTTAGTAGGAGTGGAAATACATTATTTAAATATATCAGGGCTAATTTAGATGGCAGCTGTACTCTCGCTGTAACGGACGAATGAACCAAAATTAATTCAGTGTAAAATGATCAGGTTTGTAGATGCCAGACTTGAATGTTGGCTACAGCACAATGAATCGAATAAGAAGACAGTCCAACAACAAAGCAACTTGAATTTATATGAAACCTTTTAACATAATGAAGGGTCCAAAGAGGAAAGTTTGATGAAGTGTCTTAGTCAGGAAATGAGGTTGAGAGGTGACTGGGAACTCTGCTGCCTGAACCATAACTCCCAGCAAGTCTCATTCCTCTGTCATCCCTGTGCATGCTGACCTACATGGGTTTCCAGTTAAGCAATGTCTTGATTTTAAAATTATTATCCTTGTTTTCAAATTTATCTATGGCATTGCCTCCCTATCTCTGAAATTTCCTCCAGCCTCTGAGATGTCTGCACTCTAATTCTGGCTTCTTCTACATCCCTAATTATAATTTCTCCACCATCGATGGCCTTGCTTTCAGTTGCCTAGGTCCTAAGCTCTGGAATTCCCTCACTATATCTGTCCACCACACTTTCCTCTCTGAAATTGTATGTAGAAGTTAGGTCAGCTGACCAAAAGCTATATCAATGTTATACTTTGTTTTATAAGGCTCCTATGGAGTGTTTTGGGGCATTTATTACTTTAAAGGTGTTGTGTAAATTTAAATTGTTCTAGCGTTTGTAAATTAGACGATAAGTGGCAGATGCATTTAAGTAGTACAAAATAAGGCATATATAACGAAAAATATTTGACATACACATACTGTGAGTTAGCTAGCGGGAGGAATTGAAATAGATTTGGGAAGTATTAATAGACCTGTCACCTAATATGTCCGATCACTAGAGAGCAGCAATCAACAGGTCAAAATACAATCTTGAACTTGTAGTAAAACCATAAAGAGTGAAATTCACAGGACATCATACCAAAGGTGTGCAGTTGTAGTCAAATCGCACTATCCAATGTTTGTTACAGGGACAATTGTTTAAATGTGAAAGTACTACAGTGCAAACCACAAAACTGATTTCTGATTTTTTAAATTGAAACCAGTGCTGGTTTAGCACACTTGACTAAATTGCTGGCTTTTAAAGCAGACCAAGGCAGGCCAGCAGCACGGTTCAATTCCCGTACCAACCGCCCCAAACTGGCGCCGGAATGTGGCAACTAGGGGCTTTTCACAGTAACTTCATTTGAAGCCTACTTGTGACAATAAGTGATTTTCATTTTTCAAATTGTTTTGGCAAATAAACCTGCTTGTTATTTGTGAATGAGTGTCGGGTTTGGGATATTAATAATAATAATTGGGATATGGAGTGCTCCTTCAATCTAGCCTGGAGACTCCGTTTGAGGGACATATATAATAATAATCCTTATCGTCACAAGTAGGCTTCCATTAACACTGCAATGAAGTTACTGTGAAAAGCCCCTCATAGCGACATTCCAGCACTTGTTTGGGTACACTGAGGGAGAATTCAGAAAGTCCAATTCACCTAACAGGGACTTGTGGGAGGAAACTAGAGCACCCTGAGGAAACCCACGCAGACATGGGGAGAACGAGGAGACTCCGCACAGACAGTGACCCAAGCGGGAATTGAACCTGGGACCCTCATGCTGTGAAGCAACAGTGCTATGCACTGTCCTACCCTGCATCGAGTAATAGGCAACTTGCGACTGTTATTAAGAAGTTTCCCTGAAGCCGATAGAGTTGGAGGAGCTAGTCAGGGGGATCGGGCAAATGCAGTCAGGTAAGGCCCCGGGGCCGGACGGGTTCCCGGCAGAATTTTACAAAAAATATGCGGACCTGGTGCGAACTTTCAATGAGGCGTGGGAGGGGGGGCGGCTTTGCCCCCGACTATGTCGTGGGCACTGATCTCTTTGATCCTAAAACGGGATAAGGACCCCTTGCAGTGCGGATCAAATGGGCCTATCTCGCTCCTTAACGTAGACGCTAAGTTGCTGGCGAAGATCCTGGCTACCAGGATAGAGGATTGTATGCCAGAGGTAATTCATGAAGATCAGACAGGATTTGTCAAGGGGCGGCAGCTCAACACGAATGTGCGGAGACTGCTCAATGTTATCATGATGCCGGCAGTGGAGGGGGAGGCGGAGATAGTGGTGGTGCTGGACGCAGAGAAAGCGTTTGATAGAGTTGAGTGGGGGTACCTGTGGGAGGTGTTGGAGAGGTTTGGATTTGGGGAGGGATTCATCAAATGGGTGAGGCTGCTTTACGCGGCGCCGATGGCGGGTGTAGTCACAAATGGAAGGAGATCGGATTATTTTAGGCTCTATCGTGGGACCAGGCAGGGGTGTCCCCTGTCCCCCCCTGCTCTTTGCACTGGCGATTGAACCGCTGGCCATGGCGTTGAGGGAGTCAGGGAAGTGGAGGGGTCTGGTGCAGGGTGGGGAGGAGCACCGGGTATCGCTGTATGCGGATGACCTGCTGTTATATGTGGCGGACCCAGAGGGGGGAATGCCGGGGGTGATGGCGCTTTTAGCAGAATTTGGGGACTTCTCGGGCTATAAGCTAAATTTAGGGAAGAGCGAGGTATTTGTAGTGCACCCGGGAGATAAGGAGGAGGGAATTGGGAGGCTCCCCTTCAGGAGGGCAGTGAAGAGTTTCAGGTACCTGGGGGTGCAGGTGGCCAGGAGTTGGGGGGCTCTTCATAAGCTTAACTTCACCAGACTAGTGGAACAGATGGAGGAGGAATTTAAAAGGTGGGACATGGTGCCGTTATCGCTGGTGGGCAGAGTGCAATCCGTCAAAATAACAGTTCTCCCGAGGTTCTTGTTCCTCTTCCAGTGCTTGCCCATCTTTATCCCTAGGGCCTTTTTTAAAAGGGTGACCAGCATCATGGGATTTGTTTGGGCGCATGGCACCCCGAGGGTGAAGAGGGTCGTCTTGGAGCGGGGTAGAGATGGGGGTGGGGTGGGGGGGGGGGGCTGGCGTTGCCCAACCTCTCGGGGTACTACTGGGCGGCCAACATGCCGATGGTGCGTAAGTGGGTGATGGAGGGGGAGGGGGCAGCATGGAAACGAATGGAGAGAGCGTCCTGTGGGGATACAAGCCTGGGGGCCCTGGTAACGGCGCCGTGGCTGCTCCCTCCCACGAGGTATACCACGAGTCCGGTGGTGGCGGCTACCCTCAAGATTTGGGGGCAGTGGAGGCGACATAGGGGAGAAGTGGGGGGCTCGATGGAGGCTCCGTTAAGGGGGAACCATAGGTTTGTCCCGGGGAACATGGATGGGGGATTTCAGGGATGGTATAGAGCGGGCATTAGACAGCTGAGGGACCTGTTTATCGACGGAAGGTTTACGAGCCTGGGGGAGTTGGAGGAGAAATTTGGGCTCCCGCCGGGAAACATGTTTAGATATCTGCAGGTGGGGGCGTTTACTGGACGACAGGTGGAGGGGTTCCCTGCGCTCCCCGTGAGGGGGGTGAGTGACTGGGTGCTCTCGGGGGTCTGGGTCGGGGAGGGGAAGATATCCGATATCTACAAGCTTATGCAGGAGGTGGAAGAGGCGTCAGTAGAGGAGCTGAAAACGAAGTGGGAGGGGGAACTGGGGGAACAGATCGAAGACGGGACATGGGCTGATGCCCTGGAGAGGGTAAATTCTTCCTCCTCGTGTGCGCGGCTTAGCCTCATTCAATTCAAGGTGCTGCATAGGGCCCACATGACTGGGACGAGGATGAGTAGGTTTTTTGGGGGTGAAGATAGGTGTGTCAGGTGCTCGGGGAGTCCAGCGAACCATGCCCATATGTTCTGGGCATGCCCGGCATTGGAGGAGTTCTGGAAGGGGGTGGCGAGGACGGTGTCAAGGGTGGTGGGATCCAGGGTCAAGCCAGGATGGGGACTCGCGATCTTTGGGGTTGGGGTAGAGCCGGGAGTGCAGGAGGTGAAAGAGGCCGGTGTGCTGGCCTTTGCGTCCCTAGTAGCCCGGCGAAGGATTTTGCTACAATGGAAGGACGCGAGGCCCCCAGGCGTGGAGACCTGGATCAATGACATGGCGGGCTTCATTAAGCTTGAGAAGGTCAAATTCGCCCTGAGAGGATCGGTGCAAGGGTTCTTTAAACGGTGGCAACCTTTCCTCGACTTTCTGGCTCAACGATAGGGTACTGGGACAGTAGCAGCAGCAACCCGGGGAGGGGGGGGGGGGGGGGGGGCGTTGATTATGTTTGCTTATTTTATTTAAATTTGATTTTTTAAATTTATAGTTAAGTTCTCTTGTTTGGGAGGGGGGGGGGGGGAAGTGTGATACATGTGATGTTACGGTATGGGGGGAATTGTGGGTGTTATGGGGCTGTTTGCATATTACTGCTTGTTGCTATACTTGTTGTTATATTTTTATATTTTCAGTAAAAAAAAATTCCAATAAAAATTATTTAAAAAAAAAGAAGTTTCCCTGACCAATGACGAGAGTAGAATTCTAGGCACGGTTCTTGTCCTGATTTCTCATGCTCCTGTTGAGCGAGATGTATAAAGTCGAGAATTGCTTCTTGCATATTAACCATTCTGTGGTTTGGCACAGTAACCAGGAGAAAGCCTTGATTCCTGTCCAAACTGGCAAGTAACATTATGCTGTACATAATCACTGTTAAGTTTTGGTTATTGTAAATGTACTGAACTAAAAGTGATTGTTTTAGCCATACCATTCTGATTATTGTTGTTTCAAAGTTGTTGCTATATATATTGAGACTGCTTTGGTAATTTAGAAAAACGCTTTATTCTGTATCCATGTATTACTGAAACTTCTCTGTCTTTTGCTGAATGTGGTGTCAATTGAGTGTGACTTCATAGCTACATTTCTACTGTTTTTTATAATGCAAGAAAGTATACAATACAGATAAAGCTGTTGCAGACTAGTGTTGAACAAACTTGCAATATATTTTTTTATATAAATGTTTTTATTGTGTTTTTGAACAAAGTATATTTACAGTTATGTACACAATAGAATACGTATATATTTACATAGAAGAGAAGGGAACACGCACAAAAGAAACAACAACAAAAAAAGTTAGAATGAAATAACTGGTAAGGTATTATGTGCTAGCTCAAACTTGCAATATAGCACTAAATTTTATACAAGAACAAGGGTACCACAATGATTACAACAACGATCGGAACGTCTCTGCTGAACATCATAAGAAAAGCATTTGCCCGTGTTTCCCTCGTCAGACAATAGATCTTGCTGAACACATCCATCCCAAATCCCAGTGTGATTTCAGAATGGCTGATGTACAATTGACATGATTTTTCTCAACCTGGCAACTGCAAGGGAAAGGCCGTGAACAAAGTAAACCACTATCTTGCCTTCACCGATCTTACCAAAATATTTTACCATGTGAACAGAGGTGGTTTATTCAAGCTGCTGGAAATAATTGCCTGCACACTGAAGCTGCTCAATGTGGTATGACAACATGATAAGTAAGGTCAGCTATGATAGGGCAACATTGGAACCCTATTGGGATCTTCAGTGGGGTCATAGCATGGGTCAAACAGGATTGTGCTCTAGTGCCAACATTTTGTCATATCCTTCTCTTTGCGCCATCATATGCCTTCAGGTTATCTCCAGAGGGTGTCTACTTGCATCCAGAGCAGGCAGAAAGCTGTTCAGCCATCCTTGCCTGAGATCCAAGACAAAAGTATGCGAAGTCCTCATCGGAGGCTGCTCTATCCTGGCGATGCTGCACTAGCATTCCACACAGAAGAAAGAAAAGTACAGCACAGGAACAGGCCCATCGGCCCTCCAAGCCTGCACCGACCATGCTGCCCGTCCAAAGTAAAATCTGCTACACTTCCGGGGTCCGTATCCCTCTTCCCATCATTTTCATGCCTTTGTCAAGATGCCCCTTAAACGTCACTATCGTCCCTGCTTCCACCGCCTCCTCCAGCAGCGAGTTCCAGGCACACACTACACTCTGTGTAAAAACAAAAAAAAACTTGCCTTGTACGTCTCTTCTAAACCTTGCCCCTCGCACCTTAAACCTATGCCCCCTTGTAATTGACCCCTCTACCCTGGTTAAAAAGTCTCTGACTATCCACTCTGTCTATGCCCCTCATAATTTTGTAGACCTCTTCTATCAGGTCGCCCCTCAACCTCCGTCGTTCCAGTGAGAACAAACAGAGTTTATTCAACCTCTCATCATAGCTAAAACTGCAGTGGCAAATGGGCAGACACTCTTGCAGACAGTTTACTTTTGACAGTCAATATCAGGAAGACACATGTCACGGTTCAGAATGTTGCCACACTGCCATTCATCGGTGTGTGACGCTGGAGCTGCTTGATGGCTTCACAATCATCAGCAATCTGTTAAAATCAACACACTCATTGCAATAATTGCAACTGTTATGTCCAAGCTGAGTGTGGAGCAGCAGCAACCTGGCAATGCAAAACTGTGAGTCAAGTAAATCTGGTGAGACCTGGACAAAATATGCTGTGTGGGAGAAAAGACTGAACAGTTTCTACTTTTTTCTTTCAGATGTATCTTTTATCTCTTGGCAGGACAAGGTTGCCAACTTTGTAAGTCCAGCAGCATGCTAATTCCATCAGCACGCACTCCTTGCTAAGCCAGTAACATTTATGTTGGCTCAGACACATCTATGTGATGGATGACCGCCATATACCCAAAGATCTTGTATATTAAAAAATTGAAAATTGCTTATTGTCACGAGTAGGCTCAATTAAGTTACTGTGAAAAGCCCCTGGTCGTCACATTCCGGTGCCTGTCTGGGGAGGCTGGTACGGGAATCGAACTGTGCTGCTGACCTGCTTGGTCTGCTTTAAAAGCCAGCGATTTAGCCTGGTGAGCCACTGGTTCCCAGCTTCCTGGGCATCCATACCTCCACTAAAAGGGCATGTGCAAGCAAGACATTGACAATAGCAACTGTGAGATGGCCGCTGACAGCTGTGCCCTCCAGAGGCTGACTGTTTGGAAGGGCAGTGAAAGGGGTTTGGAAGAACAGTGAAAGCGGCAATCAGTTACAGAAAATTCAGGTGGCCGAGTGGGTCCAGAGAAAATAATCCAATGGATTGTGCACTTTTTCAGCCCACTTTGTCTTCCAAATGATGCAGAGAAGGCTGCACCAGAGTGAGGCTTCTGAGCAACACCAAGCAATACTTAAAAAGAGCTGACCACCACAGTGCAAACCATCGTCTTGCAAAGGAAAATTGTCTTAACTAACTTGTATAAGGATTCATCGATGCTTTCACAAGCAAGGTGAGGACAGTTTAATGCACAACTTGGTACATTTTTCTGCCTATTGTTTCTGAAAGGGACATTATTTTATGCTTTTGTCCAGTTCCCCTCTTAAGATCAGCATAGATTTAGAATAATACAATGGGAATAGTGTGTGATGGAGTCCAGTGGGGATTGGAGAGAATAACTCCATTGATGTTGGAGAGCATGAAATTAAGAGGCCGTTGCTTGTTATAAATGAAGCTTCTTAAACAAAAGATTGGAGATTGGTTTTACAGTTAATTAGTGTAATCATAGAATAGCTTCATTTATTGGTTCTGGTTTTCTTTTTAGATGTGGGGATAGGAGAGATTTTGAGTGGTGTGAGTGACCAGAATAATTGAGCTACGAATATGTACTGTACCTGATAATTAGTGTGGATTTCAACAGTATATATTTCAGAATAATATCTGGGTTCCTTTTAAAATTCGATTCATTTTCTTGCTGTTATAATTACAATACGGAGTACTTTAGATATTAACAGCCAGATATGCGAAGCGTGCTGGAGTTATTTTACTGCCCGCCGCAGCCAGATCTAAAACTCTCCTTTTCCGCAAATACTGCCTTTTCCGCAAATACTGCCTATGTGATGGGGTATAGTTCTATTACAGTAGTCATCTGCCACCTTGGTCTAAGTTAATATTCTTCATTCATAAGACTTGACAGTCAATGTTTGCCGCACCCCAAAATATGAAAGACTTTATCATGATCAGACTTGATATCCTGTCCTTGTCCACATGCACACTTTCCAGTAGGAGTCACAGTAAGGAACTGAAACTTCTTTATTCCTATGCATAGCACTTAACTGTCCTGGCAGTACTTCCTCTTTTTGTCCATTTTTGATTGGGTTTGGGGGGAAAATATATTGACATAGAGGATTAGCTATAGGACTGAAGACTAGAGCAGCAATGCAAGCTCACGGCCCTGAAACGCTAACTCTGTTTTTTCTCTGCACAGATGCTGATTGATCTGCTGAATATGGCCACCATTTTCTGAGTTCATTCTGTCAATAAACAGGTCACTTTCAGCTTGGCAGACTGTTAACTGGTGGGGTCTCAAGCTATTTACAAACTAGCTTCATGTTAAATGGAGGAGATCGAAGATTGCTGATATTACAAATGTTAGATGGGAAAGTAAGATGAAAGGAGCACGCAGTCTTGACTTTTATCAAAAAAAAAAAATTCATTCATGGGGTGTGGATATCACTGGCTAGGCCAGCGTTTATTGCCTATCAGAAGGTGGTGATGTGCTGCCTTGTTGAACTGCTGCAGTCCATGTGGTGTAGATGCCCCCACAGTGTTGTAAGGGAGGGGGGAGCTCCAGGATTTTGATCCAGCGACAATGAAGGAATGGCATGTATTTACAAGTCACGATGGTGAGTGGCTTGGAGGGGAGCCTACAGGTGGTGGAGTCCCCATGCATTTACTGTCCTTGTCCTTCTAGATCAGGGGTGGGCAAACTACGGCCCGCGGGCCGCATGCGGCCCGCCAAAGGTATTTCTGCGGCCCACCAAGTCATTAAAAAAAAAAAAAAAATTTTTTTTTTTAAATTTTTTTTTTTTTTTTTAAATTTTTTTTAAGGTTAATGGGGGGGGGGGCTGTTGGGTTACTTACTGGTATAGGGTGGATACGTTGACTTGAGTAGGGTGATCATTGCTCGGCACAACGTCGAGGGCCGAAGGGCCTGTTCTGTGCTGTACTGTTCTATGTTCTATATGAGGCGCCCAGAATCATAACCGGGTGAAGTAATTATTTTACTTAATATACTATGCGGCCCTTTGTGAATTGTGAATTTCTGAATGTGGCCCTTGCACGGAAAAGTTTGCCCACCCCTGTTCTAGATGGTAATGGTCATGGGTTTGGAAGGTGCTGCCTAAGGAGCCTTGGTGAGTTCCTGCAGTGCATCTTGTAGATTATACACACTGCTGTTGCTGTGTGTCGGTGATGGATGTTTTTCTCCCCCCCCAAATATTTTTATTAGGGTTTTAGCATTTCATAATCTCCTTTGCACAACCAGACAAGATCAAGACTTGTATTTCCAAGAACTTTACAACCACTGTAGTTTTAAGTATTATGCATGGGGTGTATCACTTGACTCACGGGGCCTGACATGCAGGGCTCAAATGTTGAGATCACCAGGTGATCGAGACAGATACAGAAAGAGATGGCTTTCACAAAAAGAAAAACTGTTGTTGAGCGCTGGCTGGACCAGGCCATGGCCTGGAGTACTTCACCCGTGGTCATGTGGAGGCAAGTAGTTGGCTGTGCTCCCCTGGAGGGAGGGGGGGGGGGGGTGGTTGGACTCTGGTGGTTGACCATTTCTGCTGCCTGGCCTCTCCCCTCTCCCCACCCTGGTTGCCTCCTGGCATTTAGCCATGTTGGAGGGAGGGTGGGGGAGGCACTTGCTGAGTGTGCTTCCTCAGTTCCCTTTCGTCCCTTGCGGTTCTCTCCTTTCCTACTTGCCTTGCATTTTCTCTTGGTGTTTTTTATCTCCCACCCTCCTCCATGTTTTGTGGAAGCCTCCTTCCGATGGCATACTTTATTTTCTTTAGCCTGAGAAATTCTGCCATGTCAGTCAGCCAGTCTGCAGCCTTGTGTTTTGCTGCCGATCACCAGCAGAGCAAGAATCTCCAGAGGGTGATCAGGGAAGCAAAGGCCAGGGCATCAGCCCCTCTCCCCGTGATAATCTGTGTCTGTTCTGATACCTTGAAGACCGCCACCAGCGGACAAGGCTCTAATCTCACCCCCACGACCCTGGACATGGCCTCAAAGAAGGACGTCCAGTACCCGGCAAGACCGGAACTTGTGGGTGCGGTGGGCCGGGCCTTCCTGACACCAATCATGTTTGTGATAGTCGATGGGTGGTAATCATGCGGGCTGCTTTGTCCTGGATAGTGTCGAACCTCTTAGAGTTTTGATGCAGCTGCACTCATCCAGGCAAGTGGACTGTATTCCATCGCACCACACTCCTGATTTGTGCTTTGGAGATGCTGGACAGATTTTAGGGAGTCAGGAGGTGAGGGGGGGGGGGGGGATGTTTGTGATGGTAATGCCATTGAATGCCATGGGGAAATGGTTAGATTCTCTCTTGTTGGAGATGGTCATTGCTTGGTACTTGTATGGTGTGAATGTTACTTGCCATTTGTCTTCTCAAGCCTGGCTATTGTCCAGGTCCTGCTGCATTTGGACCTGTATTGCATCAGTATCTGAGGAGTTTTGAATGATACTGAACATCTGCACTTCTGACCTTTTGATGCAAGGAAGTTCATTGATGAAGCAGCTGAAGATGGTTGGGCCAAAGCTCTACCCAAGGGAACTTCTGCAGTGATGTCCTGGAACTCTGAACTAAATTAAAGGACTGGATCCCCAAGAGTGAATTTCTGGATTATTATTCAAACCATGGTCAGCTTGACAATGGGATTAACAGATTTAGGCAATGAACACGTGGCTGCAGGACATTGGGATAAACCGATGGGAAAGAGGGTCTCCATATTGTGGGACACTGGCACTATAACACCATCAGGAAGAAACAGTGTGCCATTTAGCACAGACTCCACCTGAACCAGGCTGGAACTGGGGGCCTAGCAGAAAGGTTAAATGGTCATGAGGATTTGAAACATATGGTGGGAGAGGCTTGGGTGAAAAAGGCAGCTTTAATAATAGTTTGAAACAAGCATATGGGAAGCAGTAGAGTTGGGAGGTTTTGCTTTAGGCATTACAGATAAGGGAAAACGAAAAATGTAATGTCATTGGGCCAAGAAAGAAAAGTAAGAAATAATAAGTGATTAGGGTGTATGTCCTAAATGAGCGTTCTTTCTGCAAACAGTTGGACTATAAGGAACAAATTGGAAGGCCTGCAGGCATAAATTTGCCTTGCGGGTATGACATGATAGCCAGTACTGAAACATAGCTGCGAGGTGGGTAGGACTGGGGACAGAATATACCAATTTATAAGATATGCAGTAAAAACTGGGAAACTGGTAAAGGGGAGGAGTAACCTTAATTAAGGATAAAATCACTTCCATATTCTTCTTTGATACCACTAGTAGAGTTTTGCAATCAAAGATAAGCAGTCAATGGAAACTTTATGGATAGAATCAATGGGGGATTGTAATTTCCACATGGATTGGGACAAGCATGTCAGAAACATAGTGAATTTATTTATTTTTTAAAAATAATTTTTATTGGAATTTTTTACAGAAAATATAACAACAAACAATAAAAAGCAACAATGAAACACACCCCCAGGACCGTATCAATGCATGTATCACACACCCTCCACCCCCCCAAACCCAGTAAACAAGAGAACTTAAAAATAAATTAAAATTAAATAAGCAAACATAGTCAACGTCCCCCTCGGGTTGCTGCTGCTGCTGACCCAGTAACCCATCCCTGAGCCAGAAAGTCGAGGAAAGGTTGCCACCGCCTAAAGAACCCTTGTACCGATCCTCTCAGGGTGAATTTGACCTTCTCTAGCTTAATGAAACCCGCCATGTCATTGATCCAGGTCTCCACGCTTGGGGGCCTCGCATCCTTCTACTGTAGCAAGACCCTCCGCCGGGCTACTAGGGACGCAAAGGCCAGCACACCGGCCTCTTTCACCTCCTGCACTCCCGGCTCCACCCCAACCCCAAAAATCGCGAGTCCCCAGCCTGGCTTGACCCTGGATCCTACCACCCTCGACACTGTCCTCGCCACCCCCTTCCAGAACTCATCCAGTGCCGGGCATGCCCAGAACAAATGGGCATGGTTCGCTGGACTCCCCGAACACCTGACACACCTGTCTTCGCCCCCAAAGAACTTACTCATCCTAAACCCGGACATGTGGGCCCGGTGCAGCACCTTGAATTGGACGAGGCTAAGCCGCGCACATGAGGAGGAAGAGTTAACCCTCTCCAGGGCATCAGCCCATGTACCATCTTTGATCTGTTCCCCCAATTCCCCCTCCCACTTAGCTTTCAGCTCCTCTACTGACGCCTCCGCCACCTCCTGCATTACCTTGTAGATATCAGATATCTTCCCCTCCCCGACCCAGACCCCCGAAAGCACCCTGTCACTCACCCCCTTCGCGGGAAGCGAAAGGAATCCCTCCACCTGCCGCCTAGCAAACGCCTTTACCTGCAGATACCTGAACATGTTCCCCGGGGGGGAGCCCAAATTTCTCCTCCAACTCCCCCAGGCTCGCAAACCTCCCATCAATGAACAGGTCCCTCAGCTGTCTGATGCCCGCTCTGTGCCAACCCTGGAACCCCCCATCAATGTTCTCCGGGACGAACCGATGGTTCCCCCTTAACGGAGCCTCCATCGAGCCCCCCCCCCCCCCCCCCCCCATTTTGCCTCCACTGCACCCAAATCTTGAGGGACTCGTGGTATACTTCGTAGGAGGGAGCGGCCACGGCGCCGTTACCAGGGCCCCCAGGCTTGTATCTCCACAGCTTGTATTTCCATGCTGCCCCCTCCCCCTCCATTACCCACTTGCGCACCATCGACACATTGGCCGCCCAATAATACCCCGAGAGATTGGGTAACGCCAGCCCCCCACCATCTCTACCCCGCTCCAAGAAGACCCTCTTCACCCTCGGGGTCCCATGCGCCCAAACAAAGCTCATAATGCTGCTAGTCACCCTACTACGAAAAGCCCTAGGGATAAAGATGGGCAAACACTGAAAGAGGAACAAGAACCTCGGGAGAACCGTCATTTTGACGGACTGCACTCTCCCTGCCAGCGATAGCGGCACCATGTCCCACCTTTTAAATTCCTCCTCCATCTGCTCCACCAGCCTGGTAAAATTAAGCTTATGGAGAGTCCCCCAACTCCTGGCCACCTGCACCCCCAGGAATCTGAAACACTTCACTGCCCTCTTAAACGGGAGCCTCCCAATTCCCTCCTCCTGATCACCCGGGTGTACTACAAATACCTCACTCTTGCCTAGATTTAACTGATAGCCCGAGAAGCTCCCAAACTCAGCCAACAGCTCCATCACCCCCGGCATTCCACCCTCTGGGTCTGCCACATACAACAGCAGGTCGTCCACATACAGCGATACCCGATGTTCCTCCCCACCCCGCACCAGACCCCTCCACCTCCCCGACTCCCTCAGCACCAAAGCCAAAGGTTCTATCGCCAGTGCAAAAAGCAAGGGGGCAGGGGGCACCCCTGTCTGGTCCCACGGTAGAGCTTGAAGTACTCTGATCTCCTTCCATTGGTAACTGCACTCGCCATCGGGGCCTCATAAAGCAACCTCACCCATTTGATGAACCCCTCCCCGAATCCGAACTGCTCCAGCACCTCCCACAGGTACCCCCACTCAACTCTATCAAACACCTTCTCTGCATCCAGCGCCACCACTATCTCCGCCTCCCCCTCCACCGCCGGCATCATAATCACATTTAACAATCTCCGCACATTCGTGTTGAGCTGCCTTCCCTTGACAAATCCTGTCTGATCCTCGTGTATCACCCCTGGCACACAGTCCTCTACCCTGGTGGCCAGGATCTTCGCCAGCAACTTAGCGTCAACATTGAGGAGCGAGATTGGCCTGTATGATCCACACTGCAAGGGGTCCTTATCCCGCTTCAGGATCAGAGATATCAGCGCCCGTGACATCGTCGGGGGAAAGCCACCCCCTCCCATGCCTCATTTAAGGCTCGCACCAACAGGGGGCCCACCAGATCCGCATACTTTTTATAAAATTCCACCGGGAACCCATCCGGCCCCGGCGCCTTACCTGACTGCATTTGACCAATCCCCCTGACTAGCTCCTCCAACTCTATCGGCGCCCCCAGCCCCTCCACCAGCTCCTCTTGCACCTTTGGGAAACGTAGCTTGTTCATGAAGCTCTCCAGTCCCCCCCCCCCCCCCCCCCCCCCCCCCCCCCACCACACCCCCATCGGTGGCTCCGACCGGTACAGTTCCTTGTAGAAGTCCCTAAAGACCCCGTTCACCTCTGCCCCCTACTGCACCACATTTCCACCCTCATCCGTCACTCCACCAATTTCTCTAGCCGCATCTCGCCTACGGAGCTGATGCGCCAACATCCTGCTCGCCTTCTCCCCATACTCGTATACCGCGCCTTGCGCCCTCCTCCACTGTGCCTCCACCTTTCTGGTGGTCAACAAGTCGAACTTGGCCTGCAAACTACGCCTTTCCCCCAGCAACCCCTCCTCCGGTGCCTCCGCATACCTCCTATCCACATCCAGGAGCTCCCCCACCAGTCTCTCCCTCTCCCTCCCTCCTTTCCCTATAGGCCCGGATAGAAATCAGCTCCCCCCGGATCACTGCTTTTAGAGCCTCCCGAACCATCCCCACCCGGACCTCCCCCGTGTCGTTGGTCTCAAGGTACCCCTCAATACTTCCCCGGACCCTCCTACACACCTCATCAGCCAGCATCCCCACATCCAGGCGCCAAAGCGGGCGCTGGTCCCGCGCCTCCCCCATCTCCAGATTGACCCAGTGCGGAGCATGGTCTGAAATTGTTATGGCCGAATACTTGGCATCCTGCCTCTTCGGGATCAATCCCTTGCTCAGGACGAAAAAATCTATTCGGGAGTAAACCCTCTGGACATGGGAGCAAAAAGGAATACTCCCGCGCCCTCGGCCTCCAAAACCTCCAGGGATCCACCCCTCCCATCTGGTCCATAAACCCCCTCAGCAACTTGGCCGCCGCCGGTCTCCTACTCGTCCTTGAACTGGACCGGTCCAGTGGGGGATCCAGCACCGTGTTAAGGGGTCCCCCCATGAACAGGCCCCCTGCCTCCAGGTCCGGAATGCGGCCCAACAAGCGCCTCATGAAGCCGGCATCATCCCAATTCGGGGCATATACATTAACCAGCACCACCTTCTCTCCCTGCAGCCTACCCTTCACCATAATATATCTGCCCTCCTTGTCTGACGCCACCTCGAACGCCACCCTCTTCCCCACCAGAATCGCCACCCCCCGGTTCTTCGCGACTAATCCGGAGTGGAAAACCTGCCCCACCCACCCGTTCCTCAGACGAACCTGGTCCGCCACCTTCAAATGGGTCTCCTGGAGCATAGCCACGCCCGCCTTCAGCCCCTTCAGATGAGAAAATACCCTAGTTCTCTTAACCGGCCCATTCAGTTCCCTCACGTTCCAGGTATTCAGCCGGATCAGAGGGCACCCCGCCCCCCCTCCCCCCGACGACTAGCCATAGCTCATCGACTGCTCGCCCCAGGCCAGCACACCCCACCCGACCCGTTCCCCATGACGATAACGCCTCTCCTCTACCCCCCCCCCCCCCCCTCCCCCTGGCCCACACCAGCTCCTTCTTGGCCATTCCAGCAGCAACCCGGTATCCCCCCACAACCCTCAGGCTAGGACCCCTCCTAGCCGCGACGCACCCTCCATGGTACTTCCGTGAGTCAGCTGACTTCTGCTGACCCCGGCAACTCCCGCCAAAACCCGGCCCCTCCCGACATGGGGTCATCCCCTCTCCTGCCACACCTCCTTGGCACCGCTTCAGCGTGGGAAAAAAACAGTAGAGGCCATGCCCCCACCGCCATCTCCACCCCCCCGTCCCGCAGCGCGGGAAACCAGAGGAAAGCCCGCGCTTTCACACTGCCCCACCCCACCCTTCTGACGCAGCTCCCCAAATTCCAGCTCCACCCCATCCCCCAGCCCCGTACAGAAGAGAAAATAAAAAAACAAAAAACAAACCCCCAACATTCCCCACATAACCCAAACCATACCCAACAGACCCACCCGGAAACAGAGCAAAAAACCAGCATAAAAAACACATGTCAAAGTTACAAAAACAGCAACAGCAAAAACAGCAACGACCATAGTGCACCGAACCCCGCAGCCCCCAGACCCTAGTTCGAGTCCAGCTTCTCCGCCTGTACAAAGGCCCACGTCTCCTCCGGGGACTCGAAGTAGTGGTGCCGGTCCTTATATGTCACCCACAGACGCGCAGGCTGCAGCATTCCAAATTTGACCTGCTTGGCATGCAGCACCGCCTTCATCCGGTTAAACCCGGCCCACCGCTTAGCCACCTCCGCACTCCAGTCCTGGTAGATTCGCACTACCGAATTCTCCCACTTGCTGCTCCTCTCTTTCTTGGCCCAGTGCAGCACACACTCCCGGTTGCTGAATCGATGGAACCGCACCAGCACTGCCCGTGGGGGTTCATTTGTCTTGGGCCTCCTGGCCAGCACTCTGTGGGCTCCCTCAAGCTCCAGGGGCAAATGGAAGGACCCCGCTCCCATCAACGAGCTCAGCATTGTGGTCACATAAGACGGAAGATCTTGGTAGTCGCATTCAGGGAGTCCAGCAACTCAGCCTTCAGCTCCGCAAAACAGCGCAGAAGAGCAGCTTGCTGTTCCTGCGCCCACTTCCACCAGTCCTCGGGTGCTCCGCCCGCCGCCATTTTGTCCTCCTTCCCCCGCTTTTCCTGGGGAGCTGCTGCAGCCTTTTTCTTTGCCCCACTCCTTGTAAGCATCATAAATTTCAGGGAATGTTCCTCCAAACCCCTTCCCCCACCGGGAATCGTCGAAACAGCGCCGTTTGGGGCCCTAAAATAGGTCCGAAAGTCCTTTAAAAGAGGGAGCTGCCGAACGTGCGGCTTAGCTCCGCATCGCCGCAACCGGAAGTCAGTGAATTTATTTTGTGTGTCCGTAATAACTTTCTTCTGCAACAATATATCATACAATCAGCAAGCGGACAATTTTAAATTTAGTAATGGACAATTAGTCAGATTTAGTTGACAGAATATCAGTGCAAAAATACGATATTATGGGGAATCAAATGATCAAAAAGGAAACTGAAAATAGGAGCAGGTGTAGCCCATTTAGCACATTGAGCATGCTCTGCCATTCAGTATGATCATGGCTGATACTCTATCTCAAAGTTTTATACTCCCAAACTCTCCCCATACCCCTTCACATCTTTTAGTGTCTCAATGCATCTGTTTAAATACATTAAGTGACTTTGCCTCCACAGTTTTGTTATGGCAAAGTCTTCCACAGGTTCACCATGCCCGGTGAGTGAAGAAATTACTCCTTGTGTTGGTTCTAAATAGCCGTATCCATATCCTGACACTGTAACTCCTTGTCCTTGACCGCCCCCCCAAAGCCAGGGACAATAACATCCTTACATCCAATCTGTCCAGCCCTGCCAATGATTTTCATTGAGATCCACTCATTCTTCCAAACTCTAATGAATATAGGCCGAGTCAACATAATTTCTCCTCTAATGCCAACCTTGTCATCCCAGGGATCAGTCTGGTGAACCCTCGCTGCAGCCCCTTTTATGGAAAATGTATCTTGGATAAGTAGACAAAAACTGCACACTACTCCAGGTGTAGCCTCACCAAGGCCCTGTACAATTGCCGTAAGACACCCTTGCTCTTGTACCCCAGTTCTGTTGCAACGAAGGCCAACATGACATTTGCCTTATTAACTGCTTACTGCACGTGCATGCTTGCTTTCAGTGACTGGTGTACAAGGATCCCCAGGTCATTTGTACATCAGCACTTCCAAATTTATTGCCGTTTAAATAATGCTCTGTCATTCTGTTTTTGTACTGAAGTGGATAACTTATTACAGAATCATAGAATTTACAGTGCAGAAGGAGGCCATTCGGCCCATCGAGAACCAGCCGTTGGAAAGAGCACTACCTAGGCCCACACCTCACCCTATCCCCGTAACCCCACCTAACCTTTTTTGGACACCTAAGGGCAATTTAGCACTGCAAATCCACCTAACCTACACATCTTTGGACTGTGGGAGGAAACCGGAGCACCCAGAGGAAACCCATGCAGACACTCTTAGAACGTGCAGACTCCACACAGACAGCGACCCAGCGGGAATCGAACCTGGGACCCTGGAGCTGTGAAGCAACTGCACACTTGTCCGTATTATATTGCATCTGCCATGTATTTTGCCACTCAACTTAACTAAATCACCTTGAAGCCTCTTGACACCCTCCTCACCAGTCTCATTCCCACGTAGTTTTAGTATCGTCATCAAATTTACGTGTGTTTGAATGGCAGAATTGCAAAACAGCTACTAATAATTTACATTTGGGCAAAGCTGACTTCGACAGCCAGAGTCAGAGCTATCCACAGTAAAATGGAGATGTCTATTAATGGGTAATGGGAACTAGTTTTATACCTCCTGAGAGGCAAGAAGAGACCGGTATGGAAGATTGAAAAGTGTTAAGAGGCAACATTAAAACAAAAAGCGTAAGAGGATGCCAAATAGTGCAGAAAATGGCAAATGGGAAAGATGCAAAGAATGACAAAACTGTACAAGCTACAAAAGGAGTAGAAAAACAAACTTGTAAGGAGAAGTTGTTAATTATATTAACAGGGAGTAACAAGGGCTCCTTAAACTGTTTTATATGATACTGACAAAATGTTTTCAATTGTATTTTTAAAGGAAGTCGGTAAGAACATTGCAGATGGCCACCTATAATCTTTTAAGTGATTCTGGAAATGTTAATTTTACTGGAAAATTATGCATGTCAAGCCACCCTTTGAGAAAAGTAAGAGGAGGAATCTAGGGTATTCTAAACCAGTTAGCTGAATGACTGTCATTGGGTAAAAATAAATCACATCTGATTAAGGATAGTGACTGAATATCTTGGAAATTTTCAACTGATTGGAGAGTGCAGACATCTATCTGCCAGACATAATCTACCCTTTTACAATGCTGATTGAAGATTTTTTTTTATTTGAAGAGGTAACTGAAATAGTGGGCAGGGAAGTAGATATATTAACTCATGAAATTGAAGGCCTATTATTTACTTGGCTGAGAGATTGTCTGAGCAGTAGGTGAATAGTGGGATAATAGACAGGTACTTAATTGACAGGATGCGTTTAGTGGCAACATGCAAGGATCTGTGTTAGTCCCACAACTATTCACCTTATTTATTAAGGACTTGTGTGATGGGATAGAAAGACACACCCTGATTTGCTGATTGCTCAAGACAAGTGGCACTGTAAGCAGCGTAGATTGAAGTGTAAAGTCAATAGATGAAAGATTAAATGTATGGGCAAAGCTATAGCAAATGAATTTCCATGTAGGCAAATATAAAGTCCTCTACTTTGAATAAGAACCTCCTCAATGGTGAAAAATGGAAAACGGTGACGATCCAAGCAGATTTGGGGATCCCACACAAAGATCATTAAAATGCCATGAACAAGTACAGAAAATAGCCAAAACGGCTAGCAGGCCGAGTACAAGAAGGTAGCAGTCATACTTCAGCTGTGCAAAGCTCTGGTTAGACTACACCCATGTATTGTGAGCAGTTCTGGTGACTACACCTTTGGAAGGATGCATTGGGAATGCATCATAGGTTTACCAGAATGTTACTTGGGCTGGAGGGTTAAAATGCAGGGCGAGGTGACACAAACAGAGTTTAGAAGGTTAAGGAGTGATGATTTGGTCGAAGTTTTCAAAATATTAATGGGAACAAAAGACTAGATAGAGTGAAACATTTCCTCTGGTTGGCAAGTGTAAAACTAGGGGTCATGATTTAAAAATTAAATTTGGAAACACTTCCATGGATAAAGGACATTATGTTATAATCTTTATTGTCACAAGTAGGTTTACATTAACACTGCAATGAGGTTTCTGTGAAAAGCCCCTCGTCGCCACATTGCGGCACCTATTGGGGTGCACTGAGGGAGAATTCAGAATGTCCAAATGACCTAACAGCACGTCTTCGGGACTATGACGGACATTTGGAGCACTCTCTTTGCCATTTGGCAAATGATTCTAGAAAGATCGTTAATTTTAAAACTGAGATGTATTGGTTCTTTAAAACTTTCATGGGATATAGGGCGAAGGAAGATATATGGAGATCGGTCACTGATCAGTGAGGTTTTTATTGATTGCAAGAGGGGTAATACTTTCCTAATGCGCAATCGTAATCAGAAAGTAAAGAACATTCACAAAAACAGCTAAAGTCAGCAGAGGTAATCCTCTGAAATGTACAGTTTTCCATCAAGTCATAACCCATAGAGGCTCTGAATACATTACAGTATGGCACATACCCATATGACCATACGAATTAGGAGGTGGAATGCGCAATTCAGCCCCATGAACTTGTTTTGATGAGATTGCGGCATCAACTCTACTTTTTTGTCTACCTTCTACGACTCCCTTATCAATCAAGAATTTATGTAACTGCTTTTAAAACATATTCAATGGCACTGTCACTGCTCACTGGAAAGAGCATTCCAAATACTAGATACATTACTGGGCTACAATCAAAGACAATATTGGTCTAATGTCTCTACCTGAACCCTCCAGTCAGAACTAGTTTTCTGAAATGTTTAAGAAGTAACAAGTTATTATTCAAATTGAGCCAAATTCTTTAGTGTTGCCTCAAATTTGTGCAGTGATCTGATTTGGTATAGTTGGAAAAGAAAATAACTGCAGGTGAGACCATTTTTGGTTCCTCCATCATGTGTTTCTAGGCAGAAAACATGGAAAGCTTCCAGATTTTATGGTGCTCTGGCCCATTTTCAGGTCCTGTGGCTAGATTGTTGAAAGAGAAGCTGAATATGCTAGTATTAGTCTCCCCTTGAAATTTGTTGGCAAATTGTATCAGAAAAATGTCAATACTGATTTGACGACTGTAACAAGAAGGTACATTTAATCACTTTGGGTGCATGAAGGTTAAAAATAGGCAAAGTAGAGAATTTCCAAGCCATTGTGTCGATAAAATTGGATCTGTCCAATCACCTGCAAGACTGGACTTGGTTGATATTGTGTATAATTATAATAGCATAGCTTTGAGAACCTGAATATGCATCTAGCTGAGGCTCATGGTGAAATGTTGCTAATCCCAGAAGGGGTAATTATCAAGTATGTAAAGAATTTAAATTCTTATTTTCAAATCTTCCAACATTTGGGGAAGTTATGCTCTGTGAAATTGAGCCGCTGGGGGATATGTAAAGTTAATAAGGAAATCAAAGTTTTAGCAAAAAAGTCCTGAATATTTTGGTGAATTCTACATAGTGCACTATATAACGGAAGTGAAATGCTGCAGGTACAGTATGCTTTTAATTCCTTTATTTGATGGGTACTTTTAATATGAAGCATATGCAATTGTACTTCTCACAGAGGTGGACAAAAAAATTAACAGTTATGCACTGCTCTTGCTTGTCACCAGAATGGAAATACTCAAATGTGCCTGTGTTACAACTTGCCAGATGCATTTGAAGCCCTGAAGTTCAGCTCGTTGTGCATTACTGATGCAAAGAAAATGTAAGTACTGAATATAATATTGCAAATCTCCCATGGCTTTGTTCACTCTCTCCGATGTTTGAAATTTTTAAGCTTCCTGAAGAAATAAAACGATAAATGTAATTAGTTCATCAAATACTATCAAAAGGCACCGTTCAACTAAATATTTAAATTTGACTGTTGGGGCTGGTTTAGCTCACTGGGCTAAATCGCTGGCTTTTAAAGCAGACCAAGCAGGCCAGCAGCACGGTTCGATTCCCGTACCAGCGTCCCGGGACAGGCGCCGGAATGTGGCGACTACGGGCTTTTCACAGTAACTTCATTGAAGCCTATTCGTGACAATAAGCGATTTTCATTTCATTTCATTTTCATAATTGAATAATAGTACTCCTCTTCTGGAAATTAACCTTCATTCCACTGTAATTTCGATTATGTTCTCATAAAATAAGCGCAGTTGCTCAGTGTTTAGAAGGCATGGTAATTAGAGTTCTGCTCATTGTCTGCTCACTTTCGTAGAACATGGTTTGTTAGAATTCCAAAATCAACGCGTTTGTTTTAGCTTGTGGAATCCTAACTGTTTTCAATAATGATTTCCCTGGAAGCCATTGTTGCTGGGCCTTCTTGAATGATTGATTTCAGATTCAGAATTATGATACTGCCAGTATTACTATCAAATTATTATTTTTTTTAAATAGACCTGCAGCACCATGCGTTTTCTCGGAGCTGTTTACTGCACTAAGTCCCCGTTTGAAGTTGATTTCCTTTCATGTCGGTCATTAAATGGGTCTGTATTCTTGTATAACATTGTGAATTTTGGGGTATTTTTTGCGCCAGCTTGAAGTAGGGCTGACCAATCGGCACCATTTTGGAATGGCTTCTCCCACTCTCTGACCCATCCTCTCACTGTTGACTCCTCCTGCCTCTCTGCTCTTCCATGCTCACAGTGAGGGTTCAGGAGACGGGAGTGCGAGAATTCGGGAGTGGAAGGTTCAGCGAGGGTAAGGATTAGAGTGGGAGTGGCAGAGGCTATGAGTTGGGGAGAGGGTCATCAGTGAGGGTGGATTAAGGATGGGAGAGGCCACACGTGGGAGGTTCAGGACGCAATATTGATAGTGAAAGTTAGTTTCTGTTATATTTTGAACTTCATTTTATTTAAATTGATCTCATTTACAAATATAGGACTTACATAGAAACACATATATAGAAAATAGAAGCAGGAGGCCATTCGGCCCTTTGAGCCTGCTACACCATTCATTACAATCATCGTTGATCATCAAGTTCAATATCCTGATCCAGCATTCTCCTCTGCAACCCCCCCCCCCCCCCCCCTCCCATATCCCTTGATCCATTTAGCCCCAAGAGCTATATCTAACTCCTTTGTGAAATGCCACATTTTGGCCTCAACTACTTTTTGTGGTTGTAAATTCCACAGATTCACCACTCTCTGGGTAAGATGTTTCTCCTTGCCTCAGTCCTAAAAGGTTTATCCCTTATCACCAAGCTGTGACCCCTAATTTTGGACTCTCCTACAATCGGGAACATGCTTTCAGAATCTACCTGTCTAACCTGTTAGAATTTTATAGGTTTCTATATGATCCCCTCTCACTCCTCTAAACGCCAATGAATATAAATTCTAACTGACTTAGTCTCTCCTCACCGAGTGCAGTACTACTCGGTAGAGTGTAGTACTACCGAGTAGCACTGAACTACTGTATGCTTCACCGATGTCCGTGTCTATGTACTTACAATGAGCATTTTATGTTTGCCCTACTATGTATTTTCTTTTCATGTACAGAATGATCTGTCTGAGTTGCACACAGAACAATACCTGTGTCATTGTTCCTCGGTACACCTGACGATAAACAAATCCAATATGATAGTCCTGCCATCCCAGGTAAACCTTCACTGCACTCCCTCCACAACAAGAACAAAGAGAAAGGAAGTACTCGAAGGATTGAAATCCTTGAAAGTTGATGAATTGCAAGGGCCAGATGGATTGCTTCCGAAGCAATGAAGGAGGTCGGAGGTGATAGCAGACGCTCCGAGGATGATTTTCCAATCCTCACTGGACACAGGGGAGGTACCGGAGCTCTGGAGAAATGCAAACATGGTTCCATTGTTTAAAAAGGGATTGAAGGAAATGCTCAACAATTATAGGCCAATTAGTCTTGCATCAATGGTGGGCAAATTAGTAGAATCAATCCTGAGAGTCGCATGGATAGTCGGGGATAGTCAGCATGGATTTGTTAAAGGAAGACCTTGCCTCACAAATTTGATTGTATTCTTTGAGGAAGTGACAAGAAGGGTTGATGAAAGTAGTGTAGTGGCTGTGGTGTACATGGATTTTAGAAAGGTGTTTAACAAAGTCCCACATGACAGATTGGTCAAGAAAGTGAAAGCCCATGGGATACAGGGCAATGTGGCAAACTAGATAAAAAGTTGGCTTAGTAACAGGAAGCAAAGGTTAATGGTCGATGGATGCCCTTGCAATTGGAAAGTTGTTTCAAGTGGTGTTCCACAGGGCTCAGTGTTGGGACCTTTGCTGTTTGTGTTATAAATTAATGATTTGGACTGTGAACGTGGGGAGCATGATTGGGGAGTTTGCAGATGTCACAAAGATTGACCGAGTGATGGACAGTAGAGAGGATAATGATAACCTTCAAAACAATACAGATGGATTGGTGGAGTGGACGATAAAGTGGCAGATGGAATTCAACATCGAAAAGTGTGAGGTCCTGCATTTGGTGGGGTGGGGGTGGGGTGGTCGAACAGATGTAGGGAGTACACAATACATGGGAATATACTAAGAGGGGTTGATGAAGAAATAGATCTTGGCATGTAGGTATGCAGGTCCCCAAAGACAGTAGTTCAAGTAGATCAGGTTGTTAAGAAAGCTCTCCATTGGCAGAGGTAGAGAATATAAAAGCAAGGATATAATGTTAGAATTGTATAAAACACTGGTGAGGTCACAACTGGAATATTGTGTGCAGTTCTGATCCCCATATTACAGGAAGGATGCTATTGCTCTGGAGAGAGTGCAGAGGAGGTTTACAAGAAGGGTGCCAGGGCTAGAAAAGTGTAACTGTGAGGAGAGACTGGATAGGTTGGGGTTATTTTTCTTGGAACAAAGAAGGCTGAGGGGTGAATGAATTGAGGTGTACAAAATTGAGGGGAAGAGGTAGGGTGGACAGGATTAAATATTTTCTTCTGGTGGAGAATTCTAGAACCAGGGGACATTGATTTAAGATAAGTGGCAGAAGGTGTCGAGGGGACATGAGGCGGGGTGGGGCTCTGGAATTTGTTTCCTGAGTTGGTGGTGGAGGCAGAGACTCTAAACTCTTTTAAAAGGTATTTGGATCTGCACCTTAAGCGCTCTAAGCTACATAACTAAAGACCAGGTGCAGGAAAGTGGAATTAGGAAGGGCACTTGGGTGTCCTATGGCTGGCATGGGCAAGGTGGGCCAAATGGACTCCTCCTGTGCTGTAACTTTTCTATGATTCTATCCAATACACCAAAACTGCACACAATGCTCCAGGTGTGCCCTCACCAATGCCCAATACAATTACAGGGAAGCATCCCTATTCCCATACTTAAATCCTCTCACTATGAAGGCCAACATACTATTTGTCGTCTTTACTGCCTGCTTGTACCTGTGTGTTTACTTTCAGCGACTGATGCGCGAGGACATCAAGATCTCGCTGAGTATCCACCTCTCTCAATTTGCACCCATTTAAATAATCTACGTTCTATTTTTGCTACTGAAGCAGATAACCTCCCATTTATCTACATTATACTGCATCTGCCATTCATGTGCACACTCACTTGGGTTGTCCAAATCCCGCTGAAGCATCCCCGCATCTCCTCACGGCTCACCCTCCCATACAACTTTTGTATCATCTGTAAATTTGGAGATAATACATTTAGTTGCCTCGTCCAAATCTTTAATATATAATGTGAACAGTTGGGGTCCCAGCACAGATCCCTGTGGTATGTCACTAGTCAACTCCTGCCAATTGGAAAAAGACCCATTTATTCCAACTCTTTGCTTCCTTTCTGCTAACCAGCTTTCTATCCATCTCAAAACGCTACCCACAATCCCATGCGCTTGTAATCTGCTATGTGAGACTTGTTGAAAGCCTTCTGATAAGTCTAAATAAACCACATCCACCGGTTCTCCCTGGTCAATTCTACTTGTCATATCTTCAAAGAATTCTTGGAAATTTGCCAAGCATGATTTCACTTTCGTAAATCCATGCTGACTTTGTCTAATTACACCACTTCTTTTCAAATGAAACACTATATCACTGGTTGTGATTTGTTTGTCGATTGAAATTTGACCAAAAGGTGATGCAGTTAGGAAAGTGAATCTAATATTTGACATCTCCGTGAACATTTTATCTGCATAAATTTTGAGAATCGAACATGGGGACAGGCATGCGTCATTCAGTCCTTTTGAGCATGTTGTGCCCATGTTTGCAGGAAATGGTTGAAAGAAAATGTAGCTGAATTCAACCAAGCATTTTTAAGGGTAGAAAGATGTCTGTGATTAGTTAAATGACTTAAGATTTTACATCATTTAACAAATCCGGGGCTGGTTTAGCACACTGGGCTAAATTGCTGGCTTTTAAAGCAAACCAAGGCAGGCCAGCAGCACGGTTCAATTCCCGTACCAGCCTCCCCGGACAGGCGCCGGAATGTGGCGACTCAGGGCTTTTCACAGTAACTTTATTTGAAGCCCACTCGTGACAATAAGCGATTTTCATTTCATTTTTCATTTCAAATCTGGGTTTGCAAATCCTTCAGTGATTCATCATGAACTCAGATTTTTAAACAAAGAGAACAATGATTGTACGTTGTACTTTGGTGAGATTTCTGAGTGCAACATTTTTTCCCTATTGACTCACTGAATAAATGTGAAGTACAGAACATGCAGCAACTTATTTTCAAGTCACTAGAGGTAATATTCTTAAAGTCATTACTAAATCAGGTAATTTCAAAATGTTCTAAGAACATTTGGTTAGAAATCCTTCATTTGCAGTTGAAGTTTGCACAATTAAAATAGTGTCACTAGTTAAAGTAAGCAATCTGTTTGCCTTGGTTGGTAATCATAAGATGAACAAAACCAAAATTCAGAAACCTACAATATGGTTATGATTTGAAAGGAAACATGGGGAACAGAGAAGGTAATTAATTGTGTATTGACAGCTATAAAATGGAGCTGCATCACCCCGTGACATTCAATGGCATTGCCATCACTAAATCCTGGGGACTTCATTAACCGGAAATTCAACTGGCTAGCCATGTAAATGCTGTAGCAGGTCAGAGGCTAGGAATTCTGCAGTCAGCAATTCACCTCCTGACTCCAAAGCCTGGCCACCAACGACAAGGCACAAGTCAGGAGTGTGATAGAATACTCTTCACTTGAGTGTAGCTCCAAAAACACTCTTAAGCTTTGACACCATTCAGGACAGTGCTTGATTTGCACCCCTTCCACAGACTCACTGACTCCTCCACTGATGCATGATAGCAGCAGTATGTACCATCTACAAGATGCACTGCATCTTGTCTAACTCCGCTCGAATATTCAGTTACCCAGATTTCACAACTCTCTGGGGTAGAGAGTTCTAACATTGTTCCAGCTCTGAGAGAAGAAATTTGGGACAGGGACAAAAGGAACTCCTGGCGAGGTGGTAGCATAGTGGTATTGTCACTGGACTAGTAAACCAGAGACCCAGGGTAATGCACTGGGGACCTCAATCAGCCGAATGGCCTCCTTCTGCTCTGTAAATTCTCTGATATTGTGACCCGGGTTTGAATCCTGCCGCTGCAGATGGTGAAATTTGAATTTAATACAAATCTGGAATTAAAAGTCTAATGATGACCATGAAACCATTGTCTATTATCATAGAAACCCATCTGGATCGCCAATGTCCTTCAGGGAAGGGAATTTGTTGTCCTTGCCTGGTCTCGCCTACATGTGACTCCAGATCCACGGCAATGTGGTTGACTCAACTGCCCCCTCAAGGGCAATTAGGGATGGGCAACAAATGCTGGCCCAACCAGAGATGCCCATGTCCCATGAACGAATGAAAAAAAACTCGCCAAGTTTCCTTATACAGCACCTTCCAAACCCATGACTGCTACCATCTAGAAGGGCAAGGGAAGCAGATACTTGGGGATACCTGGGCACTCCCCTCCGAGCCGTTCACCATCATGACTTGCTGTTCCTCCACTGTCACTGGGTCAAAATCCTGTAACTCCATCCCTAACAGTGCTATAGTTGTCCCTAGACATGGACTGCAGCGGTTCAAGAAGGCAGTTCATCACCACCTTCTCCAGGGCAATGAGTATCAGGCAATGAATCTTGGTGAAGCCCACATCTCTTGAGTGAATAAAAATCTGTTGCGATGGTGATGAAAGGTTACAGGTATATTCATTTAATCGCTTGATTTCTTTTTGAATCATTAAGGAGAGATTGGGCAAGGACATTGTTTTTATGAAGCAGGACCATGTGGGAAAAGTCCGTAGAGCAATCCTCTAAACAGTGGACCTGGTGGATGGAGTGGTCTTATATTTCTAAATATCTATTGCTGACCAGTTATCTTTTCTGTCTTAGACCTGAATATGGCTGTTTCTAAACTTAATCTGTTGTCTGAACTTTTATAACCAGATTGAAGTTGGTCATAAGTCCAGAAGAAAATTTCAACAAATTCACTTTAGAAGTAATGCTGACTTGTATTCATTAGACTCTGGGATGATCCTGGCGGATTGGAAATGAGCAAACGTGACACCACTGTTTAAAAAAGGAGGTAGGCAGAAAGCGGGTAATTATAGGCCAGTTAGCTTAACTTCGGTAGTCGGGAAGATGCTGGAATCTATCATCAAGAAAGAAATAGCGACGCATCTGGATGGAAAGTGTCCCATTGGGCAGATGCAGCATGGGTTCATAAAGGGCAGGTCATGCCTAACTAATTTAGTGGAATTTTTTGAGGACATTACCAGTGCGGTAGATAACTGGGAGCCAATGGATGTGGTATGTCTGGATTTCCAGAAAACTTTTGACAAGGTGCCACACAAACGGTTGCTGCATAAGATAAAGATGCATGGCATTAAGGGTAAAGTAGTAGCATGGATAGAGGATTGGTTACTTAATAGAAGGAAAAGAGTGGGGATTAATGGGTGTATCTCTGGTTGGCAATCACTTGCTAGTGCTGTCCCTCAGGGATCAGTGTTGGGCCCAAAATTGTTCACAATTTACATAGATGATTTGGAGTTGGGGACCAAGTGCAATGTGTCCAGGTTTGCAGACGACACTAAGATGAGTGGTAAAGCAAAAAGTGCAGAGGATACTGGAAGTCTGCAGAGGGATTTGGATAGGTTAGGTGAATGGGCTAGGCTCTGGCAGTAGGAATACAATGTAGACAAATGTGAGGTTATCCATTTTGGAAGGAATAACAGCAAAAGGATTATTATTTAAATGATAAAATACTAAAACATGCTGCTGTACAGAGAGACCTGGGTGTGCTAGTGCATGAGTCGCAAAAAGTTGGTTTACAAGTGCAACAGGTGATTAAGAAGGCAAATGGAGTTGTGTCCTTCATTGCTAAAGGGATGGAGTTTAAGACTAGGGAGATTATGCTGCAATTGTATAAGGTGTTGGTGAGGCCACACCTGGAGTATTGTGTTCAGTTTTGGTCTCCTTACCTGAGAAAGGACGTACTGGCGCTGGAGGGTGTGCAGAGGAGATTCACTAGATTAATCCCAGAGTTGAAGGGGTTGGATTACGAGGAGAGGTTGAGTAGACTGGGACTGTACTCGTTGGAATTTAGAAGGATGAGGGGGGATCTTGCAGAAACATATAAAATTATGAAGGGAATAGATAGGATAGATGCGGGGAGGTTGTTTCCACTGGCGGGTGAAAGCAGAACTACAGATGCCACCCAATGTAGCTCAGAAAAGGTGTTGCTTCATGCACCTGTCATTTTCTGCACTGAGTGGTTGGAGATGTAAGATGAGCAAGTTACATCAACCAGGCAGAACAAAAGCTTGTTGCAGAATCCAATAATTTAGCTTTGTATTGTACTTGGGATCAGGACATTTACCTGTTCTTGCTACAGATTTGAATTCTGACATGATTAAGGCCACCCAAAATGGAAGCCCACAGGCTTGAATTTGAAACATTGCACTTAATTCCCAAAAGCCTTTTAAGTTCCATGTGCATTAGTTGCCACCGTAACTGGCCCATCAGTTCAAAGAAAATTATTAGAGTGCTGTACAATCTTGCTGGAATTTAAAAAAGCACAGTTTTCAGTTACAACAGTTAATATTTCAGTTTAGTTGACCTTACCTAATTTTAACCTGGGTACGCTGATGTGGGGAAGTGCAGAGGCATGAAAGAATTATTACATGCAATGCATGAGAAATCAGCAGATGATATGGCCATTAACTAAATGGCTTTGCAACCATATATTTGGTTTTCATATATTCTCATTTCTGAGTTCAGGAGCTCTAACTGCCCCCGCCCCCAAAATCAGGCAAGTTCTGAAATTGGCATTGACTTCGTCCTGAGGTTGCTAGCTTTGAGACCGTTTCTTTCAAAAAAAGAAAAGCTACATCTGGATTTTTATCTGTTGCTATAGAATCCCATTTTGTTTTACTGTGTGTATCTAATAATTACTGGGCATGGGTGCATGATGACAATGGCCTCGGTTTTAGATTCAAAATGGTACAAATAAAAATCAGTGTGCACAATACATTAAAGGTTTTTGTGGTCTGGAAGATGCATATTCAGGTAACTTAATTATTTCTGATGAGATTCTCAATTTATATTTGTAGCTGTTGGACCTTCTCGTACAAAATTCTACTATCCACTAACTTTGATCTTGGGTAAACTTGGTCATTTAATGAGTAACTAGTTTATTTAACTTCCTCTTTATTCAGTATACATAAGATCTTATTTCTTTTGAAAATATCCCAGTTATCACTAAACATAATAACTACCCCAAATTATTTTTTGTATAGTAACAATCAGATTTATGTGATTATTTTGGTTATTATATTGTGTTTTTTTTCCTTTCATAAAAGTTGAACCAAGTGCAACACAAAGATGTTGGCCACAGATAAAGGGGTGGTGGAGGATTGGCTATCCGAATTTAAGGTACAGTTTTCTCTACTTTAAACTACCTATTTTCAAATTTAGCAGACAATTAATGTAAGCCATTCATTGTAACATTATTGTCATTTACTGAATTACCACTTAAAGCGTATAAGTAAACTGAGTCCAGTTCTATGGAGTACTGCTTCTTGTGTGATTAGAGAGCAAATAAAGGGGTGTTTTACTGGTATTTAAAGAAACGAGAAGCACTTCCAAGAGAATGAACGGAAGTCAGTGAGAGCTATTTTTAACATGGAAGGATCAGGGAGGTTGAGAGTTTCTTGGATTGCACATTCCAGGAGGTGACCACCACATATGTAGAGTGTGTTCAGGGTATTAGGCGGGTTGCCATTTGGAAGAGTAAGAAGAGGCAGGAATTGCAGGAGTCTTTGGCATGTGTGCATTGGAGATGGTTGGAAATGATGACACAGGAAAGGAGTGCAATCTAGACCATGAAGCCATTTGAAAAGTGACTGCACAGGAGGGAATCAATGTGTAGAAATGCAATTGTTACAGGAGATTCATTGTTAGGGAAACAGAGGTGTATCTGTAACATGTATAGATACATAGAAGATAGGAACAGGAGGAGGCCTTTTGGTCCTTCGAGCCTGCTCCGCCATTTATCACGATCATGGCTGATCATCCAACTCAATAGCCTAATCCTGCTTTCTCCCCATAGCCTTTGATCCCATTCGCCCCAAGTGCTATATCCAGCTGCCTCTTGAATATATTCAATGTTTTAGCATCGACTATTTCCTGTGGTACTGAATTCCACAGGCTCACCACACTTTAAGTAAAGAAATGTCACCTCGTCTCTGTCTGAAATGGTTTACCCTGAATCCTCAGACTGGTCCGAGTCGCACATGGTATGTTGCCTTCCTGATGCCAGGTAAAGGACATTGATGAGAGGATGCAGCATATTCTGCAGAGAGGTGAGCAAGCCCAATGTTGTGATATGTTGGAACCAATGGAATAGACAGCGTAGGTACAGTGCTGAGGTTCTAAGAATAGACCTTGAGGGACTGGGTAGTGGATGTTTGGCAGGATGGGGGCGGGTATGTGTGTTGTGTGCACTGGTACTTCGGATAGTACCGGGGCAGTGTGCACGTATTCAACATGTTGCACCTCAATAGTACATGCAGCTGAGGTGGTTGGGGAGACTTTCAACTAAATTGACAGGGGTCAGGCAACAGCATATTGGAGTACAGAAAGTGTTAGATAGTGTTAGGGAAGTAAGTGATAACATATCAAATAAGAGAAGATTAAGATGGACTATAAGAAGTACACATATGGATTTAGAATATGTTTGTTTAATTAGCAAAATGTGCTGAATAATGCTGTTTACCTACAAGTGCAGAGAGCCATGTGGGACTATGATATAGTGGCAATAATTATAACGGGCCTTCAAAATGGTGTGGCCTGCTCACTTAATATTCCGTGTTTAAAAACCGGGAAAGACAAAGTGGTGGGGTGGCGGGACTGATTTGGGAATGTTATTTTGGAGTCCTTCGGGAGAAAAAGACAGAATCCATTTGGTAAGAATCGAGGCACAATAAGAGTATAATCCAGCTACTGGGAGATATGCATTAGGCCTCCATATGGGGAGAGGAGTAAATCTGCAAAGAAATCAGATGTGCAAGAACGTGAGTGGTGATATTGGGGATATTGATTACCCTAATCTCAATTGGGATAATGTTGAACTAAGTAAAAGGCGGAGGTATCTTGAATGTTTTCTGCAGAAATCTCGGTCCAACTTGGAGGCTGGCGTGAGGGAATGAGGTGGGTCGTATGGATTAAGTGCCAATGGGAGAACACTTTGGGTAAATGATCATCGTGTCATAAGATTTAGATTAGAGCAAGGAAGACTTTGGGTATATTATCATCCTATCGCAAGTTACAGATAAGAGCAAGGATCAATTTAAAGTAGAGCTTCGAAATTGGAAGAAGGTCACCTTCAAACTGAGTCCAGCCACAGTAAAATGGAACTAAAGTTTGACAGAATGAAATGTAAAAGAACAATAGGTGATCTTAAAGGAGATGTTTCCAGTACAGCTCGGATACATTCCAACAAGAGTTAAGGGAAGGGGAACAAAAGTCTGAGCTCCTTGGAAAACTTGGGATAGTAGACCATAAGATATAGGAGCAGAATTAGGTCATTAGGCCCATCGAGTCTGCTCCGCCATTCAATCATGGCTGATATGTTTCTCATCCCCATTCTCCTGCCTGTGGCATCGTCGGACGCAGCACCCCTCTTTCCCTTGCCTCATTGAACATCCTCATCAACACCGGCCCCAATATCCCAGAGAACTTTTCATAAAACCCCACTGGGTACCCGTCCGGACCCGGGGCTTTACCCGACTGCATGGCCTTCAGACCCTCCACTATCTCTTCCAACCCGATCGGGGCCCCCAACCCTTCTCCCAGCTCCCCGTCCACCTTTGGGAAATTCAGCCCCTCCAAGAAGTGCCTCATCCCCTCCGGCCCCGTACGGGGTTCTGACCTGTACAGCCTGCTGTAGAAATCCATAAACTCCTTATTCACCCCTGTTGAATCTCCAACCAGGTTCCCATCTCCGTCATTTACTTTTCCTATCTCCCCGGCTGCCTCCCTCTTTCTAAGCTGCTGTGCAAGCATTCTGCTGGCCTTCTCTCCATACTCATAGATCGCCCCCCCCTCGCCTTTGTCAGCTGCTCCACTGCCCTCCATGTGGTTAACAAGCCAAACCCAGCCTGTAGTCTCTGCCGTTCCCTTAAAAGCCCTGCCTCTGGGTCTTTGCATACCTCCTATCGATCTGTAGTATCTCCTTTACCAGTCGGTCCGTCTCCGCCCTGTCCACCTTCTTCCTATGGGCCCGTATCGAGATCAGCTACCCTCTGACCACCGCCTTCAGTGCTTCCCGGACCATCGCTGCTGAGATTTCCCCTGTGTCGTTGACCTGCAGGTAGTTCTGAATACATTGCCTCAGCCGCGCATATGCCCCTTCGTCGGCCAAAAGTCCCACATCTAACCTCCAGTGCGGGCGCTGGTTACTGTCTTTACTAACCTGCAGGTCAACCCAGTGTGGAGCATGGTCTGGGATTGTGATTGCTGAGTACCCCGTGTCCACCACCCCTGCCAGTAAGGCCCTGCTCAAAATAAAGAAATCAATCCGGGAGTACACTTTATGCACGTGTGAGTAGAAGGAGAACTCCTTTTATGCCCTCAGAGGGAGGGGAGGCTGAGGTGGTAACAGCAATGGACGCAGAGAAAGCCTTTGACTGGGTGGTGGAGTGGGAGTACCTGTGGGAAACGCTGGGGAGGTTTGGGGTTGGTGAGGGCTTTATTGGCTGGGTGAAATTGCTGTACCAGGCGCCTGTAGCAAGTGTATGTACAAACCGGCTGAGGTCGGGGTACTTCAAGCTTCACCGGGGAACGAGGCAAGGGTGTCCCCTCTCCCCGTTACTATTTGCCCTAGCTATAGAACCACTAACTATGTCGCTGAGAGCCTCGAGGAACTGGCGGGGACTGGTTTGGGGTGGGGGGGGGGGGGGGGGGGTGGAACATGGGGTCTCGCTATACGCGGATGATTTTCTCCTGTACGTTTCGGACCCTGTGGAGGGGGTGGGGGAGGTTCTGCGGATCCTGAGGGATTTTGGCAGTTTTTCAGGGTACAAACTGAACATGGGAAAGAGTGAGTTGTTTGTGATCCAGGCCAAGATGCAGGAGGAGAGACTGAAAGAGCTGCTGCTCAGGATGGTAGAGAAACGTTTTCGTTATCTGGGTATACAGGTGGCCAGGAAATGGGATGCCCTGCACAGGCTCAACCTGATCCTGTTGGTGGAGCAAATGGAAGGGGACTTTAAAAGGTGGGACATGCTCCCGCTGTCACTGGCAGGGAGGGTGTCGACCATGAAAATGACTGCCCTCCCCAGATTTTTGTTTATCTTTCAGTGCCTCCCCATCTTCATCCCTAAGGCCTTTTTTAAGGGGGTGAGTGTGTGCGAATAAGACCCCGCGACTAAAGAGATCGCTGTTGGAGTGCAGTCGGAGGGGGGGTTGTGGGTTGGTGCTGCCGAACTTTCGCAACTACTACTGGGCGGCCAATATAGCTATGATTAGGAAGTGAGCGATTGGGGGGGGGGGTGACCACACTGCGGATCTGGGGACAGTGGAGGAGGTAAAAGAAGGTGGAAGGAGCGTCGGTCTGGACACCGATATGTAACAACCACGGGTTTGTCCCGGGTAGGATGGATGGTGGGTTCCACAGCTGGCAGAGGGCAGGCATCAGAAGGATGGGAGATCTGTTCATAGACGGAAGCTTTCCTAGTTTGAAGGCGCTAGAGGACAAATTTAATCTGCTGCCAGGAAACGCCTTTAAATATCTGCAAGTACGAGCGTTCCATAAAAAACAGGTAGTGGCCTTTCCGACGCTGTCGCCACTGAGGATACAGGACAGGGTCGTCTCCGGCACTTGGGTGGGGAGGGGGGAGGAGGTGTCTGATATCTACCAGGAATTACAGGAGGCGGAGGAAACCCCAGTGGAGGAGCTCAAGGGCAAGTGGGAGGAGGAGCTAGGTTAGGAGTTGGAAGCGGGTCTGTGGGCAGAGGTCCTGGGCAGGGTTAATTCCTCCTCATCATGTGCCAGGCTCAGTCCAATTCAATTTAAGGTGATCCACTGGGGGCACATGATGGCAGCAAGAATGAGCAAGTTTTTTGGGTAGAAGACAGTTGTATGAGATGCAAGGGCAGCCCTACAAACCATGTCCACACGTTTTGGGCATGCCCGGAGCTTAGTGTTCTGGCAAGGGTTCGCGACAGCAACGTCCAAGGTGCTTAACCCACGGGTGGTGCCGAGTCCAGAGATAGTGATCTTTGGAGTGTCAGAAGACCCGGGAGTTCAGGGGGCAAAAGAGGCCGACGTCTTGGCCTTTGCCTCCCTAATAGCTTAGAGACAGATTTTATTAATGTGCAGGGACTCAAAGCCCCTGAGTGTTGAGTTGAGAGAATTGGGTTAACAATATGGCTGGGTTTCTGAGCTTCGAGAAAATAAAGTTTGCCTTAAGAGGGTCTACACTAGGGTTCTCTCGGATGTGGCAGCCGTTCGTCAACTTTCTCGGGGAAAATTAAAATGTCAGCAGCAGCAGCATTCTGTAGGGGTGGGGCAGGGGGTGAGTGCTTCATTGGGATGATGTGGGAAGACTGGGTTGCGTGGGGTAATGTCTATTTCATTGTTATTGGATATTCTCCTTTTACACTATGTTAATATTCACTCTGGTTATTATTGTTTCTGCCGTTTTATTATGAAAAATTCTGCAAAACCTTAATAAAAATACTCCATGAACCCTTTTAGTTCCTTTGCCATTGCTGGCACCCTGTCCGTTTTCGAGCTTGACTGGTCCAAGCCAGGGTCCATAACTGTGACGTCCCCTCCCATGACCAACCTGTGCGAGTCCAGGTCCAGTATCTTCCCCAGCATCCTCTTTATAAACTCCACATCATCCCAATTTGGCGCATAAACATTTACTAATATCACCTGCACCCCCTCCAGTTTCCCACTGACCATAATGTACCGACCTCCCACATCCGAGACTATTTTACCCGCCTCAAACACCATCCGCTTATTGATCAGGATCGCGACCCCTCTAGTCTTAATCTAGGCCCAAGTGAAAGAGCAGACTGACCCAGCCTTTCCTCCATCTAATCTGGTCAGTTACTCTAAGGTGTGTCTCCTGCAACATTACCACGTCCGCCTTCAGTCCCCTAAGATTCGCGAACACACGTGCCCTCTTGACCGGCCCATTTAACCCTCGAAAATTCCAGGTGATCAGCCTAGTTGGGGGGCTCATTTGCCCCCCCCCCCCTTCGGCGATCAACCATCCCCATTTTTGGGCCCGCCTCCAGCCCATGCTGCGCGCGTCCACCGGCCCGCCCCCAGCCCATGCTGCGTGCCTCCACCGGCCCGCCCCCAGGCAGCCTCCATCCCCAATCTCCCCTCTGTCCCTTAGCCCAAGTCCCTCCCTCGTCAGGAAAACACCCCCCCCCAGTAACAACACTCTGTAACCCAACGCCTTTAATAGACCGAACATATGCACACCCCCCACTATACTCAAAATCCAAATCTTAACAATGCTCTCAGCTCCTTTTCCAGATCGTTAATGAATATTGTGAATAATTTGGTCCCAACACTGAACCCTGCGGAACACCATTTGTCATAGGCTGCCATCATGAAAACGACCCCTTTATCCCCACTCTGCCTTTTGCCAGTCAGCCAGTCATCTATCCATGTCAGTACCTTGTCCCTAACATCATTGACTCTTATCTCATTTGGCACCCTCCTGTATAGCACATTGTCAAAGGCCTTCTGGAAATCCAAATAGATCACAACCACTGACTCGCCTTTGTCTATCTTCCTCCATACCTCCTCAAACAATATGATGAAGCAAAAAATCATGCATGTCAATTGAATTCTTCAAACAATAACCTGATCAAATACAATACGTTGAGGGGAAACTGAAGAGGAAAATACATCTGGCAATGAGAATCAAAAGTCTAATGGTGACCATGGAACCATTGTCGATTGTCTAAAAACCCATCTGGTTCCCTAATGCCCCTTTAGGGAAGGAAATCTACCGTCCTTACCTGGTCTGGCCTACACGTGACTGCAGACCCACAACAATGTGGTTGACTCTTAAATGCCCGCAGGGATGGGCAATAAGTGCTGGCCCAGCCAGTGTCGCCCACACCCCATGAACAAATTTTAAAAAAATAGAATGCCAGTTAACATAAGAGGGAGATCAAAAATAATCATCTGACATGTAAATAGTAAGTGGGTAATAGGTGCAGTGGGACCTATTGGGGCCAAAAAGGATGCTATATGCTCTGGAGGTGTCGGACAAGGCTATAATACTTGATGAATACTTTGCACCGGTGTTTACTAAGGAAGAAGAATCTGACAAAGCATAGAAGCGGGGATGGTAGACATAACAACGTGAAAATGAATAGAGATGTACAGGAAATGCTGGGGAGGTTGCTTCGTCCACATGGCTTATCATTACAGGTAGCTGAGGAACAGGGATTGAAGGTAACGGAAGGCTTTGCCAGAAATCTTCCAGTCTCCCCTAGATACGGGAAGACGATGCTTTTTTTAGAAATTGACCAATGCTCCCAAACTTGGACGTGTGGCAAAAAATGAGGAAGATACTGATTGACTGCATCAGGCGTTGCGGGGTTCTGGGGGTTGCCGGGGGGGGGGGGGGGGGGGGGGGGGGGAGGAGAGAGATCATGATGCCCTGATCTCCTGCACCGACGAGCAGAGGCTTGGAAAAAAAATACAAGTGCCGGGAGCAAGCCCGCTAATTCTGCCTGGAATTAGATAGTGCCCTAGTAAGTGTAGGGATAAAGGGACCTGCGGTGTTCATGTGCATTGATCATTTGAAGGTGGAAAGATATATTGATAATGATTAGCAAAACTTATGGAAGTTTGGACTTCATAAGTGGAAGTTGTGGGCCAGGGTTTAGAGAACACCAAAGTATATCATGGAGTTCACCTGACCCGCAACTTTTAATAGATTTTGGTTATGGGAGCACAAGGGCCCAATTTACAGTTGTGATGTAACAGAGATCTAAAGTATTTTTAAAACAAGACGATGTTTATTCTATGAATCCAGTTAACATTTTATAAACCCACAGTAAACATCTTGCCAATTACCAACACTGATAACCCCCCCCAAAAAAAAATACAGTACTCTTGGTAACCCTCAGTAACTTTCCTAACAACACCCATCAGCCAAAACACTTTTTAACAAAGACAGTAGGTTTGAATTCTCTACAGAGAACAGTTATCACTTTTAAATTATCAAGTGATCTAAACACCTTGTTTAACATAGTCGTCTCTGTTTGGTTTGAATGCAGCTCTCCAACTGAAAGCAAAACTAAAACTCTGAGCCAAAAAGAGCGTCCAGCTCAAAACGAAAGTAAAAAGCAGATTCACATTCCAGCTCCACCCACACAGTGACATCACTGCAGCCGTTTGATAAAGACACTTTTCTTAAAGGGACTCTCGCATGCCAAAGTAATGAATGCAAAGGGCTGGAAATCATGCTTAACGTTTGTTTTATATAGCTCCAGTGAGGCCACAACCTGAGTATTGCATCCACTTATGATCGCCACACTTGAAGGATGTTTGGGCACTTGAGAGGCAATAGAGGAGATTTACCAAATGTTTTCAGAGGAGGGAAATTAGTTACAAGATAGGGTTGGCAAAGCTGCAGTCGTTCTCTTTTGAGCAAAGGAGACGGAGTGGAAATATGATACAGGTGTGTAAGATTGATAGGTTTACATAGAGTAGGCCGTGAGACCTGTTCCCTTTAGCTGATGGTGCAAGGGCTGTTGGATGCATTTCAGATTTTGGGCAAGAGGTGCACCAAAGTTGGATGGTGGCGGAGGTGTGGGGAGATGGTGTGAGGAAGGGCTTTTTTATGTAGTGGGTGGTGCATGAGGAGATTGACCCTGATGACTTGCACAGGCTTTTCAAGGACAGGGTGGGGTTGTGGGGGGGAGGGGGGAGGGGGGGGGGGGGGGGGTTCGAAGTGCATGCTGGCCACTTGCATGTTTTTTTTAAAAGTGAGGGATGAGCAGTGTGAGGAGGAGATGGAAACATTTTGCTGCGGCTCTGCCATTATTCACCTGGCTGCAGATTCTTGGGCTTTCAGACTGAGTCCCTGAAAGACATTGTGGGGTGTAGTTAAAGGAAAGGAGTTTAATAAAGTTGCAGAATGGGTGTATCAATTTCGGTGTCGGTGAATAAGGAAGCCACTTATCTCTTAGATTTAAGAGGTGGAGGAGCAAAGGGATCTAGGTGCACAAGTACACCAATCATAAGTAGCGTTGCAGCTGGAATAACAATTATTGAAGCAGCAACGAGGACACTGATTTGACTTGATGAAAAGTCCTCAAATTAGTCCTTGCACATTAGATTTGAGGAAATAACCCACAGAATTGTGATTACAGTGCACAATTGCTGCAATGTTGATGAAACTCTTCACATACACAATTCCAGTGAAATTGGTGATGGGTCATTCTTTTCTTAGAAGTAAAGAAAGTTGCTGATAGAGTTGGTGAGTGTGCGGGTGGGGGAGATAAAGCATTACAGCTTTGCTTCTATATCCACAGCCCCATGACATTGGCATGATAAAGAAAATATACTCACTACTATCCTATCTGAGTGAAAAAGCACACTCCGTGCGCAGTGAAATTGCTGCAGTTTTACTTAACTGCTGATTGTCGCTCTACTATATTAGCTTGTCAGACTTCTTCCATTTCAGAAATCTCTTTTATGCATAGTTTTGTTTTGTGTAACTATTAACAACCAGGTTTTCTTTTCCCATTAATTGACTGAAAATGGATTCTTCTGCTGTGGTGAGCCTTTTCCCCCTATTTTTCATAATAAAGTTTTTTGAATAATTAACAGATGAGCAAGATTTGGGATTCACAACAAAGGCACACACCAACCCAAGAGAGATGTGACCTCTGACAAATGGCTTTAATAGTTATCAATACTGAATAAGCACAATAAATAGTACAACAATAGTCAAGTATTCAAACTGTAGGAAGTACTGCCATATTTTGCATGCAACCACAGCACGAACAAAAGAGGAAATAATTAACTTATAGTAATGCAAAGACTTATAAGCAAACAACATAGATTCATATAAACTGTCCAGTGTGTATAAGGGGAAAGTCATGTTGCACCATAAGATATAGGAGCAGAATAGGGGCAGCACGGTAGCATTGTGGTTAGCACAATTTCTTCACAGCTCCAAGGTCCCAGGTTCGATTCCCAGCTTGGGTCACTGTCTGTGTGGAGTCTGCACGTTCTCCCCGTGTCTGCGTGGGCTTCCTCCGGGTGCTCCGGTTTCCTCCCACAGTCCAAAGACGTGCAGGTTAGGTGGACTGGCCATGCTAAATTGCCCTTAGTGTCCAAAATTGACCTTAGTGTTGGGTGGGGTTACTGGGTTATGGGGATAGGGTGGAGGTGTGGACCTGGGTAGAGTGCTCTTTCCAAGAGCCGGTGCAGACTCGATAGGCCGAATGGCCTCCTTCTGCACTGTAAATTCTATAATTCTATGAAAATTAGGTCATTTGGCCCATTGAGTGCTCCGCCATTTGATCATGGCTGATATGTTCCCCATCCCCATTCTTCTGCCTTCTCCCCATAACCCCTGATCCTCATATTAATCAGGAATGCCAGATATGTAAGGCCTTTGATTGGGTGGAGTGGGTATATTTGTTGGAGATGTTGGATCGGTTTGGGTTTGGCCAGAGGTTCGTAGACTGGGTTTGGCTATTGGAGAGGGCGCCGTTGGCAAGTGTTGGGACAAAGATGATAAATTCAGGGTACTTTGGGCTGCACCGGGGGGATGAGGCAGGAGTGCCTGTTCTCCCTGTTGCTTTACACCTTGGTGATAGAGCTGTTTGCAATGGCGCTTAGGGTGTCGAGGGATTGAGTGAAGTGGGGGAGGGTGAGCTTTGCTATATGTGAACGATCTGTTGCTATACATCTCTGGCCTGGTGGGCAGCATTGAGAGGATTATGGAGATCTACAGGGAATTTAGACCGTTCTCTGGGTACAAATAGAACATGGGGAGGAGTGGTGTTCCTGATCAATGTTGGAGGGCAAGAGAGGAGGTTAGGGGACCTGCCGTTCCAGATGGTGGGGTGGGTGTTTAGTATCTGGGAACCCACTGAGCACAGAGTTGGGCCCAGCCATGCAAATTGAACCTGGCACAACTGGTGGAGGGTATGAAGTGGGATTTCAAAGGTGGGATGTGTAGCCGCTGCCACTGGCTGGGTGTGTGCAGAAGGTTAAAATAACGGTGCTGCCCAGGTGGTTGTTAGTGTTCCAGAACCTCCTCATCTTTGTTGCCAAGTTCTTTTTCAGGAAGGTGAATGCAATAATTTCAGGGTTTGTGCGGACGGGAAGACCCCGTGGGTAAGGAGGGTATTCCTGGAGAGGGGGCAGGGATGCAGGTTTTGCCAATTGCGATGAATTATTATTGGATGGCGAACATCGGAATGGTGAGAAAATGGGCAGTGGAAGAGGGGTCGATGTGGTGACAGATGGAGGCATCGCCGTGTTGGGGGACAAGTTTGAGGGCACTGTTGTTGGCACCCCTTCCATCCTCGCCCGCCAGGTGAGCCCAGTGGTGGTTTTGGCATTTTGGGCGTGGAGCCAATGTGGGCAGCATTTTGGGTTGGAGGGCATGTCGTTGTGGCCGTTGATATGTGACAACCATAGATTTGTGCTGGCAGGGCTGGTTCTGGAGGTGGCAGCAGGTGGAAATAGAGTACTTTCAGGACTTGCCCATTGTATGAGTTGCAAAAAGGGAATGGTTTTAGGTACCTGCACGAGAGATAGTTTGTCCTTCCGGGGGCTGCCGCCTCGAGTGTTGCAGGACAAATGGTTGCCAGAGGATGATATAGGGAGGGTGTTGGATGTCTTTAGCGAGTTGCTGGAGAGGGAGGGCGCTCCGGTGGAGGAGATTAAGCACAAATGGAAGGAGGGGTTGGGAGGGGAGGCCATGGAAAAAGACCTTGTGGAGAGTAAACGCATCCTTGTCGTGTGTGAGATTAAGCCTCATCCAGTTTAAGGTTGTGCATAGGGCCCACATGATGGTTGTGAGGATGTTTTGCAGGGGTGGATGATAGGTGTGTGCTGGGGGCTCGCAGATCCACATGTTTTGGGCATTCCAATGCTGGTGGTGTGGGGGTGGGGGGGGGGGGGGGGGGGGGGCGGCACGCAGGTGTTCAGATGTTGTATCCGAGACTCTGGGTGTGGGGGTGGTCCTCAGTCCGGAGGTGGCGGTATTCAGGATTGTGAAGATCCGGAAGTCCAGGTGGGGGAGAGGCTGATGTATTGGCCTTTTGCAAAACCCCCCCCCCCCCCCCCAAAAAACCCCTGATAGCCCGGAGATGGATTCTGTTGTGTTGGTGAGACACTGACCCACTGAAGGTAGGGGTATGGGTGAGTGAACTGGCTGAATTCCTGCGGTTGGAGAAGGTGAAGTTCACTTTGCGGGGTCGAAGGAGGAGTTCACCCGATGGTGGAACCCGTTCATTGATTTCTTCCAGGTGAATTGAGGGGTCAGCAGGGGGCGGGATAGTGTCTGCTGTATAATGTTTCTAAATATTTCAGTGTGCCCCACTGGGTCATCTTTGGAAATGACTATCTATATTTAGTCTCAATTTAGCGGCTTTGTTACCTGGAGGAAAGTAAAATGGTCCAGATCTTCAGAAACCTTTACTGCTGCTGGGGGCTGCATTGAATGTTCCAGGGAACTGATTTTTAAAAAAATTGAAATGCTGGAACCAGGAACTTCGATACTTTAGCAATGGCATCGTGACAATTTATCAACACCTCTCTTCTTTGGGTGGAGTTGGAAGATGGGCATTCTCCGATGAGGAGGATTAGCAGTACTGGTGGTGCGAGGGGTGGGCAATGTTGAGGCTGCAGGGGTGGGTGCGGGTGACGAACAATGTTGGGCAGGGATGAGCAGTGTCGGGGGTTGGGAGGAGGTTTGTTTTCTATACTGATCAGTCAAAATACATGTAATTATTTACCCATAGGGTGTGCAATTTTTCCTTTTGTAACAAATCTAAAACACTGCAGTATTTGTAGATTATCCAAAATCTTGCGTTGGCACCTGTATCCATCTCTGCAATGGCTGATGGGCCAATCTGAAGAATGTGCCATGGTGTTGCCACATTCTCTGATGTGAAGACCATGGCAGAATGTTGCATTACAGGAATGGTTCAGAATTTGCTCTGGTCATGGTTGAAGCTCCACTTGGTTCTTTTGTTTATTTTATTTCATTTAGATCCGAGGAATAATTGAACCGCAACCCATAGTGCTTGAGATGAGCAATTGCTAGTCAGTTTTGTTGTTTTGAAAAATGTTGGTCAGGACGCGGCATGGGATTTTTATGTCCCATTAGAAAAGGCTGATGTAACCTCTGTTTAGATTCTAAAAGAAAATATCTTTGACAGTGCTGCACATCTTAAGTACTGTATTGAATTGGCAGCTTAAATGAGCTGCTCCAGACTATCGCGAACCTCTATCTACCAATGAACTAACTGACACCTGAGATAAAAAGGTTGTATATTAAATTATTCATATTCAAGATTTAGAAATATATCTAAGTTGCAGGCCAATATTAGATGTGCTGGACAGCTGGGTTCTTTTGTAGAATGCCTCCTTTCCCGTGAATGAATTCAAATGGTTTTTGATTGTATGCTAATTTTTATCTGTATAAAGCAATGTATATGATGACTCGAGGGTGGGGGGAAAAATAGATTTGCAACTGAAGTTCCCTGGTAGCAAACAAGAGCAGGTTACTGATGGTCTGTTTTGAGCAGAATTGTGATGAAACCTGAACTGTATTAGATGCTCCATAACAGGATGTAATAATAATCTTTATTAGTGTCACAAGTAGGCTTCCATTAACACTGCAATGAAATTACTGTGAAAAACCCCTGCTCGTCACATTCCGGCACCTGTTCGGGTACATAAAGGGAGAATTCAGAATGTCCAATTCACCGAACAGTATGTCTTTCGGGACTTGTGGGAGGAAACTGGAGCACCCGGAGGAAACCCACGCAGACACAGGGAGAACATGCAGACTCGCACTGACAGTGACCCAAGTGGGAATCGAACTTGGGATCCTGCTGCTGTGAAGCAACAGTGCTAACCACTGCTATCATGCCGCCCTGTGACTGTATATGTGGAGCATAAATGACCCTCCAAGGCCCTTCTGTGTCAAAAGCTCTCCCGTTGATAGAAAAACAGTCAAAATAGTCTTTTCATTTTTGGTAAATGAAATGGACATTAATTTTATATTGTAGTTTTAACTTGCTTTTTACTTTGAATTCAGACATTGCCTGAGACTTCTATATCCAGCTATGCTTCAAGTTTAAAAGGCAAGAGTTCCTTGGTTTCGGAATTATACACAGTCATCTGTGAGCCACATAGTGAGGTAAGAATAAAAACAAGTCAAAAGTGGCTCAATTTTGTATCAAAAGTCTGCTTAATTCTTCAAATACCTAGAATAATAATAATCTTTATTAGTGCCACAAGTAGGCTTACATTAACACTGCAATGAAGTTACTGTGAAAATCCCCTCGCCGTCACACTCCGGCGCCTGTTCTGGTACACTGAGGGAGAATTCAGTAATATCTGTTTTCCAGGTTTCCTGCCATATACCATCCCTTTTACGATTTTCCTTGAAACCCACATTGTACAGTGTCACAGTGGTTAGCACTGCTGCCTCATGGTGCCAGGGACCTGGGTTCAATTCCAGCCTTGGTTGACTGCTTGTGTGGAGTTTGCGCGTTCTCTCTGCGTGGGTTTCCTCCTGGTGCTCCGGTTTCCCTCCACAGTCCAAAGATGTGCAGATTAGGTGGATTGGCCATGTTAAAATTGCACTTAGTGTCCAAAGGTGTGTAGGTTATGGGATTGGGCGACGGCCCAGGTAGGGTGCTCTTTCAGTGCGTTGGTGCAGACTCGATGGGCCAAATGGTGGCCTCCTTCTGCTCTGTAGGAACTCTGTTTCCATCTTTGATCAAGCTTCTTGTCACCGTTATTATTCTTTGCTCTTTTGAATTGACGTTTATTATTTCTCATGTGTCTCTATTGCGTCTTTTAGATGGTTTATCTAACAGTAAAGCAGAGCAACTTCATGCCACTGCTGGACCTCTTTTTAAATTCATTGACGGCATGTAGGCGTCGCTGGTTAGGCCAGCATTTATTGCCCATCCCTAGTTGCCCTTCAGATGGTGGTGGTGAGTTGCCTTCTTGAACCGCTGCAGTCATTCAGGTGTAGGTACACCCACAATGCTGTTAGGGAGGGAGTTCCAGGCGTTTGCGCCAACGACAGCGAAGGAACAGTGATATATTTCCAAGTCAGGGCATTGATTGACTTGGAGGGGAAGCTCCAGGTGGTGGGGTTCCCAGGTATCTGCTGCTCTTGTCCTTCTAGATGGTAGTGGTCGTGGGTTTGGAAGGTGCTGACTAAGGAACCTTGGTGAGTTACTGCAATGCATCTTGCATGGCTGCCACTGTTTGTCGGTGGTGGAGGGTTTGAATGTTTGTGGAAGGAGGAGCAATCAAGTGGGCTGCTTTATCCTGGATGGTGTCAAGCTTCTTGAGTGTTGTTGGACCTGCACTCAATCAGGCCATGGAGAGTGTACCATTACACTCCTGACATGTGACTTGTAGATGGTTGGCAGGCTTTGGGGGGTCGGGAGGTGAGATACTCGCTGTAGGCTTCCTAGCCTTTGGCCTGCCTTGGTAGCCACAGTATTAGTGTGGCTAGTCCAGTTCAGTTTCTGATCAATGGTAACTCCCAGGATGTTGATAGTGGGGTATTCAGCGATGGTAATGCCATTGAATGTCAAAGGGCAATAGTTAGATCCTCTCAAGTAGGAGATGGCCATTGCCTGGCACTTGTGTGGCATGAATGTAACTTGCCACTTGTCAGCCCAAGCCTGGATATTGTCCAGGTTTTGCTGCATTTGGACATGGACTGCTTCATTATCTGAGGAGTCGCGAATGGTGCTGATCCACACTTCTGATCTTATCATGGAAGGGAGGTCATTGATGAAGCAGCTGAAGATGGTTGGGCCAAGGACACTACCCCGAGGAACTCCTGCAGTGATGTCCTGCAGCTGAGATGTTGGACTTCTAACCATCACAATCACCTTCCTTTGTGCCAGATATGACTCCAACCAGCGGAGAGTTTTCTCCCCGATTCCCTTTGACTCCAGTTTAGCTAGGGCTCTTTGATGCCATACTCTGGCAAGGGCCCCACTCTTGCCCCACCTCTGGCATTGAGCTCTTCTGTCCATGTTTGAACCAAGGCTGTAATAAGGTTCTAACTAGTCCAGTGACAATACTACAACATCACCTCCTCCAAGGCAAAGGACCTCAGACTGAAACTTTGGTCTCTTTAGTGTCAGCTCTTCCCTGCTCTCTATTTCCATTGTGTCTAACACCGACACAATATCCTGAACTGCCACCGCCTGTGCTTCACTATTTCATGTTGGTTCTCATTTCTGTACAGTTTTCTCTCTGCGTATTTTGGGTATTGCTCCATATCAGATTAAGATGCTGCTTTTTTCTTTTTCTTCCCTAGTCCCTCTTGGTTCTCCTTCTGTCTTGACTTTTTGTTGGGCCACCTTTCTTTTCAGCTGATATACATTTCCTCAACTCATCACTATTTCTCTGTCTTACTATTCTGTTTTTGGCTGGATTTTGTTCCTCTTTCGCATGCTACTTGATGACATGATATCAGCTTCCACATATGTTGATAGCACCCACTGCTTCTTGTCGACTGTGCCTCTGCTATCATACTGTTTGTCCAAGATCCAAGCTGTAATTTCTTTGAACATTGTGAAGACCCAAGCCATGCCCAGAAAGTTTGTATCTTTGCCATCAATTCCATCCCATTCCCCGTCGCTATCTCTGGTCGAATCAGACTGACAGCACTTGAGCCCTTTTCCTCTTCCGTTGCAAGACTGCTGACTTCCACCTCCTAAAATTATCTGCCTCCATCCCTGCCACAGCTCATCTGCTGTTTTTATCCATGTTTTGTTGTCACTCCCAAACTGGTTGGCCTCATCCTCCACATTCTGTAAGCCTCAGCTCATCTGAAATCTGCTGCTCATATCCTGATGACAACAAATCCTGCTAATTCAGTACCTTTTTCTTTTTGCTAATTGACTTGCTATTCCTCCAGTGCCTTCATCTCCTCCTTTGAGACCATCCTCAACACTGATCTCTTTGACCAAGGTTCTGGCCATACTTTCTAATAATTCCTCTTTGCATCGCCACCATTATGTCTGATTATGCCTCTGAAATGCTTTGGAATATTCTTCTATGTTAACCCATGCTGTATCCATGCAAATTGTTGGTTCATTACCACTAGAATTTTTTTTTTTTTAGGTTATTAAACTTTTTATTCTAACCCCAGAATCTGAAGGGTGGAGTCAACCATAGTTAGTGACCTCATGGCCAGGCATTTTCCTCACTCTCCCATTACCATCTAGACAGGGAATCGCCCCAGACTCAATGAAGAGTGCAGGAGATCATGCAAGGAGCAGCACCAAGCATACGTTAATCTGCAATGTCATCCTGGCGATGTTATAACTCAGGCCTACTTGTATGTCAAACAGCATAAGCAGCATGTGATAGACATAGCCAAGTGATTCCACAACCAAATGATCAGATTGAAGCTCTGCAGTCTTGCCACATGTTGTGAATGGTGGTGGACAATTGAACAGCTTACTGGATGAGAAGATTCCACAAATGTCCTCCATGAGGGGAGCCCAGCACATCAGTGCAAAAGATGAGGCTGAAGCATTTGCAACTGCCTTCAGCCAGAAATATCAGGTTCCATCTCCCTCATCATGAGGTCCTCTGCATCACAGATGCTGGTCTCTGCAGTTAAACCACATTTTCTGAAGATATCAGATACCGTAAAGGCATGGACCTGGACAACATTCCAGCAATAGTGCTGAAGACTTATGCTCCAGAACTAGCTGTGCCTCAAACCAAGCTACTCCAGTGCAGCCAGAACATTACCATCTTCCCGGCACTGTGGAAAATTGCCCAGGTATGTCTACAAAGAAGAACAAATTAAATCGGGCCAATTACTACCCTATCGGTTTACCCTCCGTCTTTAGAAAAATGGTGGATGATGTTGTAAACAGTGCTTTCATGCAGCACTTCAACAGCAATAACCTGCTCACTGATGCTTAGTTTGGGTTCTGCCAGGGTCATTTGGCTCCTGACCTCTTTGCAGTCTTGAACCAAACATAGGCAAAAGAGCTGAATTCCAGATGTGAGGTGAGAATGACTGCCCTTGATGTCAAGGCAGCATTTGTTAAAGTGTGGCATCAAGGAACCCAAGTAAAATTGAAGTCCATAGGAATAGGGGGAGAAAATTTTTACAAGTCATAAATAGCACAAAGGCAGATGATTGTGGTCCATTATCTCTACTTGACACATCACTTCAGGAGTTCCTTCGGCCCATATCTTAGGCACAGCCATCTTCAGCTGCTTCACCAATGACAATCCCTCTACCATATGATCAGAAGTGGGATGTTTGCTTATTATTGCCCAGTGTGCAGTAACATTTACTGCAACTCAATCCTAAAACAGTCATTGTCCATGCAGCAAGACCTGGACAACATTCGGACTTGGGCTGAAAAGCTACAAGTAACATTCATGCCACACAATTGACAGGCAATATAATTTCCTGTTAACATTCAACAGCATTTCCATTGGTGAATTCCCTACCATCAACATCTTGGGCTTACCATTGACCAGAAGCCTGGATGAATGTTACAGGTATTTTATTTCAAAAACACAGTTGCATTCACAAACCATAATCAACTTGCAACAGGTAGCTCTAACAACTCTCTGGAAGCTCTACATCACCCATGTCTGATCACCCCTTCGCCCACCACCAACATAGTAACACCAGTGTGTACCATCGACAAGGTGACTGCAGCAACTTGTCAAGCCTGCTGCAACATCATTTTCCAAAGCCAAGACCCCTCAAACCTAGAAGGACAATGGTAGCAATCTCATGAGAACACAACCCTTTGCAAGTTCTCGTCCAAGCCACATACCATCCTGACTTGGAACCATATCACCATTCTTTTTCTGCCGCTGGGTCAAAAGCCTACAATTCTTTTCCTAGCAGTATAGTGGGTGGTCCTACACTAGATGGACTGCAGCAGTTCAAGAAGGCGCTCATCACCACCACTTTGAGGGCAAAGTTGCATTTGCCAATGATGTGCTTATTCAGTGTATAATACAAAGTTCCACACGGGTATACTGTATTGCATCTAAACCAGTCTAAATCAAACCGGATGCAGAAAACAATTCTAGATATTCTCCCAAAAAAATGGAGTGTAGGCATGGCTCTTTCCTATTTCAGGCACTTGACTACTTCCCTTGGAGTGGACAAATATCTTGAAACGTGCATCCCAAGTGTAGAGCTCGTCATATTTAAATAAGTTTAATCTAATGAAATGAAAATCGCTTATTATCACAAGTAGGCTTCAAATGAAGTTACTGTGAAAAGCCCCTAAGTCGCCGCATTCCGGCGCCTGTTCGAGGCAGCGCCGGCCCTAGGGTTGCTGGCGCCCCGGGCAAGCTGAACTTCGGCGCCCTTGGGGAGGGAGGGGGGGGGGGGGTGCCTGGGCGGGGGCGGACCCGCGGGGCGGGGGGGGGGACCCGCGGGGCGGGGGGGGACCCGCGGGGCGGGGGAGGGCGGACCCACGGGGGGGGGGAGCCAGCCCCAGCCAGGGGGACCCCGGGAAACTAACCCGACCAACAGAGTGCACCATGATTAGAAATAACACCCTCAAGAGAGACGAAAAGAATGAAAGGAGCGGGATGCAGTCATAATAATAGTCCTTGGGGGGAGTGATAATTGATTATTGAAACCGCATGAGCAGATGGTAAATTGTTTTCTAACCTACACCAGATGACATGTAGTTCAACGGAGGGTTTTTCAAAACTCTCACTGACAGTTTCAGCTTTTTCTCCCCTATGTTTAAAGAGCATGGGCTTTTTATCCCCATGTTTAAAGAGAAGCAAATTTTAAAAGCATCAGACATGACATTTAAGCAGACCTTGGGGGTGAGGCTTCTGTATCTGGGTTCTGCACACCACTTAGCACACAGTAATAAAACTCCAAAAAAAGGCCAAATAACTAAGTGTTATAACTAAGTATACCTGTGTCACCACCTTTGCACTGCAGCTTTTTGGCTCCCCTGTTAATCTTGTTGTGCTTGTAAAGTGACCTGTGAATGAATGAGCGCTGGCCAGCTGAAATTTTTGGCGCTGAAACGGCAGCGCTGAAATTTTTGACGCTGAAACGTCCAGGCGCTGAAACGGCAGCGCTGAACTGTCCCATTCCCCTGGGGGAGGGCGGTCACAGCGGGGGAGGGCGGCCACCGCGCATGCGCTGGTTGGCACCGGCCCAACTGCGCATGCGCGGGACCCGAGTCTGGCGCCCCCTAGCACATGGTGCCCCGGGCGACTGCCCGAGTTGCCGGTGCCTTGAGCCGGCCCTGGTTCGAGGAGGCTGGTATGGGAATTGAACCCGCGCTGCTGGCCTTGTTCTGCTTTACAAGCCAGCTGTTCAGCACACTGTGAGAAAATAGCAACGCTAGCCAACAGGGGCTGGTTTAGCAAAAAACCAAAATGGAAATTTTAGCAGTCGGGATGTTTTGCAGCACATTTGAGAAAAGTGAATAAAGTAAGACTAAGAACCACCTTTTGTTTTTGTGGTGATGCCAAATTTGTTAATACTTCCACTGAGACGACACCAACTGCTCTATAATAAAGGGGGCTTTCAGAATAGGCCTCTTAACAGCTTCCTCAAGTTAGGAATGCTGGGGTTCTGTCAGCTGTGGAGTTTGTGGATTTAAAAAAACTATTGATGCTCTTCTAATTTTTATGATGTCCTCCTTCATCATGTTTGGAGAATTGTATTGACTTTTCTGGAAACGTTTCCATATCTTTCAACTTTAGTTGCTGGAGCCAGTTTGCCACCAGTTATTTGAATTTTATCGCAGTGGTGAGGTTGCGCTGAAGCGATTCACATTACAGTATCTCCCTGAACTTGTATGGAGTTACCTTTCCGTCATGGCAACAAGAGAGATATACCGTAGTGGCTGCATTGAGGCACTCCTCTTGGGCATCTATAATTTGGTATGTAATACTAAATATTTTGCCATAAAACTTGGTTATGCAATTTTCAGAGTACAGCATAAGTAACTTCAACTTTATTTAAACATTTGGATACATCGTCCTTTGTATTCTGTTTGACAGGATACAACTTCATATTTTTGTCTGTATAATGCAGTGGCCACTTTTTTGTTTCAGAAATACTTAATGTCTTTCGGACTTTGTGTGAAAAGATGTTGCACAATTGCAAGTTCATTATCTAAATTCAATGCAATCCAAGATTGGAAATAAATGATATCAATGCAAAAGATGGTTGCTATCCAAGGAAGAATTTTCTTTCAAAGTGAAATACTGCCGATGCTGGAGATTTGAAATAAAAGCAAAGTGCTGGAAAAACTCAGGTTTGGCAACAACTGGGGGAGCGCAATGAAGCTAATGTTTCAAGTCCGATATGATTTGTTCAAAAGAATAGTCATATTGGGCTCTCAACATCAACCCTGTTTCTCTTTCTCAGCTTCTGCCAGGCCTAAGTTTTCCCTTTGTTTGCATTAAAAGCATTTTCATTCAATTATTTTCAAGAAGGGGCAAATAATTTTGCTTCTGTACAATTATCAAGTACCTTCTGATAGTGAAATGTGGCTAGAATTATAGATCAATCTTTACATGTAGACATTTCTGTCACAAGTCCAAATTGATGATCTCACAGAACAGAAATTTGTAGGCAATAATTAATGGATAGAAAATTGTGGGCATACACATCCAATTCCACATCAGTATTGTCTTTGTAAAATTGCCTTTTATGTGTTTTACAAAAAATGTAACCAGCTCATGTGTGAACCTGTGAATTTCAATATGCAGATGGTATATATCATAGGATTTTAAACTGAAATGGCTCAAATTGGTTATTTCTGCACTTGCTCAGTAGAATAAATCAGCACTCATGGGTTATGATAACAAATGCTGTAGCTTCCTGGTCCTGAAATAAAATTGGAGTCTTTGTTGTGCAAAGTTTGTGCTTAATATTGTTTATTGCAATATGGACACTGTTATTATGGTGTAAATGACCACAAAGTGTATGGGCAAGAGATATGCCATAGGTTGTAATCACCAAAAATTGCTTGCTAATTGCCCTTGACCTCATGAAAATAAGAGCCAGCCAAGAAATTGCTGCATTTGTGCTGGTAAAATGAACAAAACTTGCTGCAGAAAGTGCATCCTAACAAAAACAATTTGGATGCTGCAAATCTGAAATAAAAACAGAAAATGGCGCAAAATAAAGGAAAAAATTAATGGGCTTTGGAGTGCGGGGGGGGGGGGGGGGGGGGGGGGAGGACAGGGGAATGGGATGAGCAGAGATTCCCTAGTGCTGGTGCCGACACTAAGAACAAAATTGCTACTTTCAATGATTTCACCATTCTATGATTCAGCATGTCTGGCAGCATCTGTGGAAAGATGAACAGAGTTAATTTAGCTTGTTGGCCATTTGTCAGAACCAGAGTCCCAGCGTTTTCTGTTTTTATCTCTAAGCAAATGGTTTCTTTATTTACTTGTTTGTTTAAACACTAATTTTAAGTTTCTAATGATTTTCCAGGAAATTGTGGATAAAGACGGATGTAGTAAAGTTCAATCTTTTACGATCCCATCTCTTTCAAAACCTTCTGTGTATCATGAGGTATGAGACCTATTTCAGTGTATTCTAAATACTTTTAAAGTTTGTTGAGAAATCGTACGCATTTTGTTACTTTAAGGCACTAGCATTTGTTTGAAATTATTGGAACATAAAGATGATAGTGCTTTTAATTTTAATACTGAAGAGTTTTTAGCATTTAAATAGGAGCTCTTTGATTTGAGGAAATTGCTCTTGCAATTTAAAATGCCTTTCATGTAATATTATGCAATGCAAATGTATCCTGTTGCTGTATAAATGAATGCTCTTTTTCAGCCATCCATTTCTTCTGGGGTTCATTGTAAAGTAGGGGAGGAATTGGAATATATATATCTTCAAACGCAGTGGCTGGAAGTATTAAATTCACCCCAGAGTGTCGCATGGAGTACTATAATTTGTCGACCTCTCTGGAGAGGGACCAAATGCCAGTCGAGGTTCTCTTCCTGGATGCTACCAGGCTGTAGTGAAAAACACAAATGGCTAGACATAGGGAGGGCGAGAATATGGTTGGAGGTCAAAAGGGTGAATGTTGTTGTGGTTGAGGGCAAAAGCACCAAAATATTAATTTTGGATGTCTGCAGCTTGCTGGCTGATGAGGCCTAATACCAATCGTCTGTGCCTCTGGCCTGTCCACTCCAACACACCACAGATCGTTCCCTGCACCCACTGCATGTTCAAATTTGTAGATCTGGTGATATTAACTTAAATGTGTCCAATTTTAAAACAAAGTTTAATGTGTCCAATTACTTTTAAAACAAAGCTTTTCCTTACAGCTTATATACTCCTTTTTAATATCAGCATTAATAATCTATCAAATATTCTTTAATCTTTTTAATTGCTCTAATTCGCCTTTAATTGCTTTGACTGATGTCTCAAAGCTTTTTCAAAAATCAATCAGGATTGTAATCATTACGCTTGTGACGTCTTCATTTTTATAGAACTCCAAGGTTTGGGTATACTTGTTTTCCATGACTTTTCTGTTTCTAAAATGTATTTTTATCAATCTTTCCTTGTGTACTTTATTGGCCTCTTTCTATTTTCTAGATGATGAAAATGATTTTGTTGTCAACCACTTTCTGAAACAAGTTCTTTGAATTTTCACGTTTGTTGCATGTATAAGCTGCCTATGCTGATCAATTTGTACAAGAGAGCAGTGAAACAGTTGATTTTTGGACAAAACTGAGTGTGATTTATTTAGCTAATATTAGTGCTTTGTGTGGCACTTTGTATAAGAATACTTAATTGAGATTAGTGTTCACTCTACCTGGGTAAGTCAAATGAAGTTAGGCAAATCTCTATTTGCTTGATGTGTCACAAATATTTAATTTCCTATTTGAAAAAGAAACTCCAAATGGAGTCTTCAAAAGTTGAATTTTAGGTAAAGTTTTAAGAAAATGTTGTAGTTACATCGTTAGAACTAAATTTTGAATTCCAAATTAACCTAAACATCTGTAATGGCATGATAATGTGAGCAGTAATAATATAATCATCTTTATTGTCACAAGTAGGCTTACATTAACACTTCAATGAAGTTACAGTGAAAATCCCCTACTCGCCATATTCCGGCACCTATTTGGGTACACAGGGAGAATTCAGAATGTCTAAATTACCCAACAACACATCTTTTGGGACTTGTGGGAGGAAACAGGAGCACGTGGAGCAAACCCACGCAGACACGAGGAGAACGTGCAGACTCCGCACAGACAGTGACCCAAGCTGGGAATTGAACCTGGGACCATGGAGCTGTGAAACAAAAGTGCTAACCACTGTAGGGCATTTGAAAGAAGTCATTTTATTAGTTCTCTAGGAGGTGGTTTTACAATACAGCTTTTCAGTTTTCCTTCTCCACAGCAATGTGACTGTGATCGCGATCTCATTAACTGTGCTCAAATGTGTATCCTGCCACTGTATGGCACACTATAACAAGCTGCATTGTGCACACTACCATACAACAGTTATTTTTCAAAATATTATGCAGTAGAATTATATCTTCCCCCATTTTCATATTGTGCTTTTGATGTATATTTTGTTTATTAACCTCTTAAAATGATGCTTTAGCCTTCTAGTTTTGGTTCTATGGCACTTACAGAAGGCGCTTTATCTCGACATGGCTTGACTAGAGTTGTATATACAGGACCTTACTGTCAAAGGGAAACCTTTACAGCACAAAACAGGTAACGTATTACATGTTTTCAAACATTTGCAGTCTAATTAAAGTAACTTGAGGAACTAACACTATTACCGAAATCAATGTATTATAGTTTTAAAATGTGATTATAAAAATTGAAGTTTTAAATAAAATCTTTTTTTGCCACTGTATTTCAAGAGAACATATAAACGTTTTTTTTCTTAAAGCTGATGTGAACCAAGTAATGAGATCATATTGACTGTTGAATGTGTTGGGTTGAGGTGAATGTCACAACTTGGGTATAGGATTTTATTGTTTCATCACTGTCTCTTTTCTCCTGTAGTAGATAAAGTATTAAATAGAACAACCTTGTTTTTTTTGTGTTGACTGAATTAATATGTGGATTGCAGACTGGTTTTGCTTTCACAGTACGATCTGATCTTGAGTGTGATTTCCTCTTTTTGATGTGCAAAGTACTTTTTTGGAAATAGATTAACTACACCAATGAGACTGGGCATACAATTTGTCCATGTAAAATAATTGATTCTGTAACACAAGTTAAATTGTTTATGTTAATGTTTAAATATTAGCATGATGCTATGAAAACTGCTTTAGGCATGGGATTATTGCAAAATTGTAAACTTGCATTTATGTTTTGTGATGCCCTTAATTTTGATTAAATTTCTTTTACTTATTAAACAGGTTTGAAGTGTTGACATTTCTATTTCTCTGTTACAACGCATCCATAATCTACATGCCTCCCCCTTCTCTACGATCTCTGTGCCATACATGCTCCAGGTGAGATTCAGAGAATTTGTGACGCATGGAGGATTTGGGGAATATTTGATTCTAAATATTCGGGCAATTGAAGGGTTAAAAGCTGGACTAATAGTGTTTGACTGCAGTGGTCACGTTTAAAAAAGGATTCTGTTTTACAGGCCCTGGGAGCTTATAGGAGCCAGAAGGTGAAATTGACCAGAGGAATTTGTTTCAATCTGGGCTAATGCACTGTGGTTTGACTGGAGAAAGTCCCTGGGGAGTTGACGTGCTTTCAGCCTGGAGAGTTAATTTGTTTTTTCAGCATGGGGAGATGATGTCATTGCTGGGTGAAACTAAGGGATTTAGAGATTTTGAGCAGATTTGGGAGAGGTGTTGAAGTCTGATCTGTCTTGAGTCCACTCATCTCTGCCTGCAATATCTCCCTGACTTCCCCAAGCCCCGCACATCTTTCTCAGAATTCTAATCTTCCAATCATTCCTGAGTCTTGTCTGTGCCATGAATCCTCTGCTGAGAAATCCCTGACATTTCTTCACTCCCACATCTCTTTCTACAATTTATGTGATCATCCTGGATCCTTCAAACTACACTCTACTCCCTGCCACTCATTCCCTGGCGATCTCCGTGTCCAAGTACACTAGACTAGGCTTCTCCAGGGCTGCAACCTTTTCTATAATATGCCCTGTCTGGCAGGGAGCCAAGCCTGCAATTAAGGCTGCCTGCCAGACGGGGAACTTGTTTAGCTTTGGGGAATAAAACGCAACACACTGGTGTTGAAAATACCTGACTATGGGAAAGGCACAGACTTCCAAGCTTCCTGATTAGACCTCATGTTGAAGATCCTCCACTTCCATAAGCAACCAGCCAAAACGTCTGGAATAGATGATTTCAAAGTTTATTAAAAATAAGCTATAATATCTCATCTTGGTATTCCACAATTACTAAACAAACTAACATATGGTCCAACTCAATAGCCCTGAGAACCAAAGGGCTTGGCTGCCAGCCACAAGGTTGTAGATTTGAATCACTGCTCAGATTGAGGACCACACTCAATTGCTGTCACTACATTGAATTAGCAGCACAGAAATAAGCTATTGGCCCAGCAGGTGTGTTTGCCTCACACAAGTCTTCCCTGCCTCTTTGCTTCATCTCTCTCTTTTGACACCTCACTATTCCTTTTGCTCCTGTCTTTGGCTAGATTGCCCTTAACTGCATCTGTATTATTCATCTCAACCACTCCATGTGGGAGTGACTTGCTCATTTTCACCACTCTAGAAATCTCTACTGGATTTATTCATGACTATCTTGTGTTCTGAGTCCCTGGTTTTGCATTCTTCACCAATGGAAACATCTGCCATATCAAACCCTTTTATAATTTTATATAGCTGCATCAAGTCACCTCTGCCTTTTTAACAGAAAGGAGCCTTGCTCTGAACAGTCTCTTTGCCCTCTCCGTTCTGGTATCTTGTGCAATTTTTTTTTCATTTTCTCGAGAGCTTCGTATTATTTTTGCAAAATGGAAACTAGAATTGTGTATCACTCCATAGTGTGGACTGACCAAGGTTCTGGTTATTTAACATCTCTGCATTTTTTTTTTTTTGCACCCCAGTGTTTTGTTTGCGGTTTTCATGGTTTTGTTAACCTGCATTTGTATGTTGTGATAATTTGGTAATTGATGTTGGCATGACTCAAGACCCCCTTAAAACTCTAATTGTGCAAGGAGTAGATTTTAAAAAATTATTTTGTGAGATGTAGATGTCGCTGGCTCGGCCAGCATTTATTGCCCATCCCTAATTGTCATTGAGAAAGTGGTGGTGAGCTGCCTCTTGAACCACTGCAGTCTATGTGGTGTAGGTAAACCTACAGTGCTGTTGGAGAAAGAGTTCTAGGATTTTTACCTAGAGACAGTGAAGGAATGGTGATATATTTCCAAGTCAGGGTGGTTTGACTTGAAGGGAAACTTCCAGGTGATGGTTTTCCCAGGCATCTTCTGCCTTGTCCTTCTCGGTGGTTATAGGTTGGAAAGTACTGTTGAAGGAGCCTTGCTGATTGCAGCTACAACCTTTGTAGCTGGTAAACACTGCTGCCTCTGCATCGGTAGTGGATTCTGAAGTTGGTGAAGGGCTGCTAATCAAGCAGGCTACTTTGTCCTGAATGGTGTCAAGCTACGAGTGTTACTGGGGCTGCACTCATCCTGGCAAATGGAGCGTATTCCATCACTCCTGACTTTTGCCTTGTGGATGAGGGACAGGCTTTGGGGAGTCAACAGGTGGAACTCTGCAGAATTCCTGGCCTCTGACCTGTTCTTAACTCCTAATTTCTCTTGCTGAAGTGCACTACATTGCATGTATTCTTGAGTTTGCCATTTCATATCCTTTCTGTATATTTTGTTGATGTCTTGTATTTAATTGTCGAGCTCCTGATTGGTAAAAAAACCCCTTAATTTGGAAATCATAAATTTTGATGTTGTATGGCAAGGCTTTAAAAACTAGGGATCGCTACCTGCGAGAGGGTCAGGGAGCGTTTGGTCAGAGCTTTCCCGATCGCGGGAGAAGCGGCTCGCTTTTAAGAATGCCAGCCACGACTGGCCGATTAAAAACGACCAATGGCCGTCTTCCTGCCAGAAGTGGCAGCAAAGAACAGGTCACCTGGCACATACACTGATGTAATGCGTCCTGTATGTCCATGCTTCGGTTGCAAAACCATGGAGGAGAGATTTTCCATTTTGTAGCTGCCAGCAAGTGAGCAAAAGGACTGTGAAGAGCTGAAGTTGGGTCATTTGTAATAAGGAAGAGAGCGCTAGAAACGCAAACATGCCAGGGTCTCTCAACTGAATCTACCGGAGAGAGCTGCCCAAGAGAGTCCACGGCAGGAGAAAGCATTGCTGGAGGGAGCTGTATACAGAACTCCAGGGCTTCGAAGAAGAAACTGAAATCATAAACAAAACAGTATAAAGAAGATTTCTTGAAGTATGGCTTTGTTAATTTTGCCAGTGCAAATCAGGATGCAAAGCTCATGTATATTATGTGCATTGAAGTACTGGCAAATGAAAGTTGGATGCTAACTAGATCTTGCGTTGCAGACATCTTTTCAATTCTAAAAGAAAGGCTTCAAATTGCAAGGGAAGTGTGGTGATTTCTTTCAGCACTGTGAAGAAATAGATGCTTTCCAAAAGTCATTGAATGGTGGCACAGTGGTTAGCACTGCTGCCTCACATCGCCAGGGACCTGGGTTCAATTCCACCTTGGGTGACTGGCTGTGTGGAGTTTGCTGTTCTTCCCGTGCCTGCATGGGTTTCCTCCCACTGTTCACAGATGTGCAGGTTAGATGGATTGTCCATGTTAAATTGCCCCTCAGTGTCCAATAGGTTAGGCTGGGGTGCTCTTTCGAATGGGTGGTGTAGGCTCTATGGGCCGAATGGCCACCTGCAATGTAGAGATTTTATGAAAGTTTGTCAAATGTGAGTACAAAGCCAAATCTACCACAAGATCCTCACAGTGCTACGACACATCCAAATAAAACAATTTTGGACTTGTAAGTCGCATCTGGCTGCGTTGATCAACAGTTTTTTGTTCCTTCAGAGGAGTAGTTTAAGATTTTGACCGAGAAGATGTGGGTTAAAAATTCTTGCGAATTTGAGACCCCAGAGTCAATTATTAACTTACAGCTGACTCCAAATGAAGAGACTAAACTGCACTTCGCCTTCCAAATGAAGAGACTAAACTGCACCTCGCCTGTGACAGCACATTAAAAACACGCCAAACGTCGATGAGGCTGTCGGCATTCTGGAGTCGCATCTCCCAGGGATATCCAGTGCTGAGTAAAATGAGCATTTTGTTGCTTTTGCTCTTCAATGAATGTGCAAAGTTGGATTTTCCATCCTCACCAAGATGAAGACAACACAATGGAACTGGCTCAACTCTTGCACCTGATAGGTCCATTACCCTCCTCCTGTAAACCTGATTGAAGTGAGATCGTGAGGACCAAGCAGATTCACCTGTTGTATGAAAGGTAAACAAAAGTGGTGGGTCGCAAAGGTCAGCCGTTGGCAAAAATGGGTGTTGGAGGGTGGGGGGGGAAATGTTTGAAAAACACTGTCGTATAGAGCTCCCTGACATAGGGTGAATCTGCATTACTCTTAAAGTTATAAATGATTGATCTGAAGGTGTGTTTATATCACACTTGGTTGCAATCTTTAAATTTTCCAGGTTTTGGAAAGCTGCAAATGTAACACCACTATTTGATAAAGGACGGAGACAAAAATAGGAAACTATAGGTCAGTTAGTCTAATATCAGTCATTGGAAAAAGTGCTGATATTGATTAAGGAGATAGAAGCAGGACATTTAGAAAATCATAGATCAGGAAGAGTCGACATGGTTTGTGAAAGGGAACAGTGTTTGCCAAATTCATTGTAGAGTTCTTTGAGGATGCAACCAGCAGGATTGATAAAGGGGAACCAGTAGATGTTGGATTTGCAAAAGGCATAAAGAAAGGTGAAGGGTTGCTGCATAAAATATGAACTCATCATTTTGGGAAGATATATTAGCATGGATGACGGATTGGCTAATTAACAGGAAATCATATAAGAACATAGAGGTTATGATGGAGCTGTATAACACACTCATTATGACACAGCTAGAGTACTGTGTGCCCTCCTGGTCACCACACTGTAGGAATAACATCATTGCACTAGAAAGGGTGCAGAGGAGATTCACTAGGCTATTATTGTCTGGGATGGGACATTTCAGCTATAAAGACAGGCTGAGTTTGTTTTCCTCGGAGCAGAGAAGAAGGAGGGGGAGACCTGACTGAGGTGTATAAAATTATGAAGGACATGGGGTAGATTGGAAGAAACTTGTCCCCTGAGTAGAGGGGTCAATAACCAGTGAGCATAGATTTAAGGTAAGGGACAGGAGATTGAGAGGATTTGAAGAAAACCTGAAACTCGCTGCCTGAAAAGCTGGTGGAGGTGGGAACCGTCACAACATTTAAGAAGCATTTAGATCTGCACTTGAAGCGCCAACGAATACATGGCTACTGGCCGTCCAAGTGCTGGAAAGAGTAATTAGAACAGATAGGTGCTTGATGGCTGGCATGACTTAATGGGCCGAAGGGCCTCGTTCTGTGCTGTAAAACACTGTGTACAATTTTCCCATATGTTGGATCAGGCGAGAAAAACTCTAACTTGCTGGCTTTGTAGATGCCTTTCCTCACCTTATTTAGCAGCATTGAATGGTGGTCAGGCCTAAACATGCCAGCAGAGCCAGGATTCTGAAATTGGGGCGCTTTTGTTTAAAGACCTGACAAAGATCGGACCCGACAAAGATCTGATCCCACTCGCAGGCATCTGGCCACTCCAACATACAAAAGTGTTTTTCAAACTTTTTATCCCCCGGCACCCATTTTTACCAACCGGCCGACCTTTGCAACCCACCATTTTAGTTTACCTTTCGTACGACAGGTGAATCTGCTTAGTCCTCCCAATCTAACTCCAATCAGGTTTACAGGAGGAGAGGGCAATCGACCTATCAGGTGCAAGAGTTGAGCCAGTTCCATTGTGCTGTCTTCATCTTTGTGAGGATGGAAAATCCAACTTCGCACATTCATTGAAAAGATCATTGGGCTAATTCCTGTAATAAATGCTTTGTCCTTTGAAGAAATATTGGGTCCAAATTGATTCGAGGTTAGAAGAATGAGAAGTGATTATCTAATATTCTGAGCGGACATGATCGGGTCAATACTGAAGATGTTTCCTTGGGGGAAATCCAAAACTAGAGGCATTGTTTAAAATATGGGTCTTCCATTTCGGGCAGAGATGAGGATGCATTTATTTTCTGAGGGTCGAAAGTCTTCGAAATTCTCATGCCCAGTGAACAGTGGAGGCTGGGTCATGAGAACATAAGAACTAGGAGCAGGAGTAGGCCATCTGGCCCTTCGAGCCTGCTCCGCCATTCAATGAGATTATGGCTAATCTTTTGTGGTCTCAGCTCCACTTTCCGGCCTGAACACCATAACCCTTAATCCCTTTATTCTTCTAAAAACTATCTTTATCTTAAAAACATTTAATGAAGGAGCCTCAACTGCTTCACTGGGCAAAGAATTCCATAGATTCACAGCCCTTTGGGTGAAGAAGTTCCCCTAAGCTCAGTCCTAAATCTACTTCCCCTTATTTTGAGGCAATGCCCCCTAGTTCTGCTTTCACCCTCCAGTGGAAACAACCTGCCCGCATCTATCCTATCTATTCCCTTCATAATTCTATATGTTTCTATAAGATCCCCCTCTCCCGCATTCTTCAAAATTCCAAATGACTGCCAATCCCCCCCTCCTGCAAGCAAAAATATTTTATAATTGTCATTACTTCGGGTATTGATTGTTCAAGATATAAAAATCCAGCTTTTTTTCTTTCTGTACCTGATTGGACACGGCATTCACCCATTAATTTACACTATTACAAATATGAGGTTTATGGTGGTGGGGGAGGGGGGGTTCTGGAGCATAGCTTATCGGCATTTCTATTTGGATCCAAGGTTAGAGAAAGTTGGCTAGAGGAAGGGATTTCTAATTGTCCTCACTGAAATTTCCTTTGAGAGTAGAAATTATCCATCTGGAAAAGAAAAAATGAGCGGAGCATAGTTTTAGACTGGTGGTCCTGGATAATGAAGTGTCCACTTGGGATAGTGTAAAGTATAACCATGGCAAGGGGATTTTCTATCATGGTAGAATTTTAATGGGGGATCTTTTCTGTCATTTTAAACTTAGGTTGCCTAAATTCTGCTTGGTCAATGCAGCTTTTAGTTTGTTATGATAAAAGTCTTTAAAATTCGCAATCTTGTGTGATCATTTCAGTCATCGACTGGAACTGTGAAAAAATGTGATCAGTCTCTTTAAAAGTCACCATAGTCCCAGATGACCATAGGCTGCTTTTCCCTTTGATGGGGAGAGCTGACTAGTGGTGATTTAACCTGAGGATCACCACACCTCGGGTGAGTGGCAAGGTTGAGAAGGCGAGGCCTTCATGAATAACCTCAGCCGGTACAGGAATCGAACCTGCACTGCTGGCCTCGTTGTACATCACTGTCTAGTCAACTGAGCTAAACCCGCCCCTCAGTCCCGCGGGGGATCGCAACAACACTTCTCTCTTGGTCTTTGTGGTCCTTCAGTTTGGCTAAGGAGATGCGTGTCCTGTTCATTTCGATGTTGGATGTCTGATTTTCCTTGCTGTGACTTTGAACCACTTGTAACACATACATTGAAATGAAATCAATGTCTATAGGAAAACCTAATCAATGGCAAATATCATTAGATGCCTTGTAGTAGCAGAATCTGGAAAATTGAGAAACATGTAACTATTTGAAAGACATTTTTAATAAGTGAAGAACTTTTTTGGCATTCATCCCAAGTGTATGTTATTGAGCTTTTGATGGTATTTCCAGTGTGGATGATGCATTTTGTCTAACATGCTCGAGAGCTTAATTACTGTACTGTCATTTCCAACTTCAGAGCTATCATTTGTATATTTTTAAAACCCCGTTGTGCTGAAATGGCGTCATAATTTAATAATTAGACTAAGCCCAGGGTGGTAATGTCATGCATACATGACAGGGCAGTGAGACCGTGAAAGATCCATTGAATCAGCACAAAGGCAGTAAAATAGTGTTGCGAATTGGGGTAGAAATCTGAATTACTATCTTCACTGAGTTGAAACTGAACGTTTTTCAGAGACTAACATTGTCATCAAAGATTTGAATCTTTTTTTTCCTAAACGTTATCAGATGATGCAGTCCATTATTTGGAATATATTTATTCATTGTTATCATGAGCACTTCAATTACCAAATCATACCAATTGGCTTTTCAATGACCGAATGTCCATGTGTCTGTGACCATTTGTATTTTGCTTAACATATTATGATCATTTGCCTAGCATTTCACATGTGGGAGTGGAGGGTAGGAGATTTCTTTTCAAAAAAGAATGTACATTTTTTAAATGTTTGCACTTGTGTAATGCATAACTACTATTTCATTTACAGAATATGTATCAGTGGGTATCCAAGGAAGTTGCAGAAGAAATACAAAGATGTTGATAATAGAATACCCGTCTCTCCTGAGTTTATGGTACACATGTTAACATCTATTTATTATGCTATGTAAGTATAAATATTGCATTTAATCTTTTGAGTTGCTTAATAAGCTGTTTTAAAAGTGCAAAGTATGCTGGATTTAACAGTTGACTAATTAAATAGGAGCAGGCAATTCAGTCATTCAATAAGATCATGAATTATCTAATTGTGGCCCGTACTCCACTTTCCTGCCTGCCCCCATAACCCTCGATACCCTTTGTTGGTCAAAAATCTTTCTAACTTGCCCTTGGATGCATTCATAACCTATCCTCCACTGCTCTCTATGGAAGAGAATTCCAAAGGTCAGCAATCTTCTGAGGAAAGGTTCTCTCATCTCCGTCTTAAATGGTGACCACCATTTTAAGCTGTGTCCCCCTGGTTCTAGATACTCCCACAAGGGGAAAACACCCTTCCAGCATAGAATCCATTCTAGAATTCCTACTATGCATAAGGAGGCTGTTCGGCCCATTGAGTCTGTACCAACTCAGCAAAGGAGCACCCCGCCCATAGGGAAAACAGATAAACTCCACTCCCAAGGTTGGAATTGAACCAGGGTCCCTGGTGCTGTGAGGTGGCAGCGCTAACCACTGGACCACCGTGCCACCATGTTGCCATTCCATCCATTCAATTATCCATCCCCTCAACCCTACCCTTCTTTGTTATTCTATTGTTCCAGAGATGGATTACTTTGATGGATTACCATATTAGAGGGGTTTTTTTTTGGCAGTCTTTTTAGGATATCTTCTTCACTGCAAACATGCGCAAGAGTTCCGGTGCCATCATTCAGAATTTAAACATCCAAGATGTGTGAAAAAAAAAGCGCTTTTTGCATGTCAGACTTTGAATAAATTTCAATACTTCCTCACTATTTGCATAAATTATGTATCTATTAATCATCGATACTGCAATGTAGTTGAGCAGAATAATTGCTTTGACAGTGCATACAATTTGAAAAGTTTTCATGTTTCCTCAGGTATAATGGAGAATGGGACTTGGCTTGCAAAGCATTGGATGATGTACTGTACAGAGCACAATTAGAGATGTTTCCAGAACCTTTACTGGTGGGTAGTCATCTGTCCCTTTCCAGTTATCATGCCACTCATTATATAAACTAAAATGAAGAGATTTGGAGGTGGGAGGGTGCATGTGTTACTGTTGATAAATTCTCTGAAATTTTGCAGATGCATCTTTCCAATTTTCTTTGCCAAGATTATTGTTGCTGAGTCTCTTTGGTTATAAGATATCAGCGGGGTAGGTAAATGTCATCACAGTTCCAGAAGCCCATGGACTGATTGGTGGTGATTTAACCTGAGGGTCACCACATATCCGAGGGGCTAGATTCTTGAATAACCTCAGCTGGTACAGGAGTTAACCCTGTGCTGTTGGCTCCGCATCGCAGCCCTCCAGCCAACTGAGCTAACCAACCCCCGATAGGGGTAGGTATCTGGCCTGTCAATATTTTGTTTCATGGAGAGTCTTAAGGACTCTACTCTCTTTCTTTCTCCACAGGTGCTGCCAGTCCTCAGTTTGTCCAGCATTTTAGATCAGTTATTGAAACCGACTTAAGAAGGAATGTGGGTCAGATCTGATGGCAACCTTGTTCAATGAATCGTACCATGGCATCCAAGATTCTTCTGCTCATCTCCCCATATAAATTTGCCATGGTTTAATGAGTCATTGTAGCATATCCCAAATGAAAGGATTATGGTTGGGTGGAGGTGAAAGAGGAGAGCATGCTTTATCTCTGAAGGGATTTTGGGAAAAATAATCCGCTAAAATAATCATTTCACAGATAAATTTCGCAGGTCACGTTAACTTATTGAACCACTACTTTTTGGATTATGGCTTCTGGTTGCCTTCTGGATAGTAGAGCAGGTTTTAGATATTGCATAAGGCAATCTTCTGTTACTCCCTTTAAATCATTCAGAATTGAACCACAGCACCACAGATTTGAGCTCCTATCAAGGGGAGAAAAAACTTTTAATTACATATTGGGCATTTGGCTTAATTGGCTGTATTTTGGATGAATAAAAAAATGCACCTATCTTTTACTGAACAGAACTGACTTATCCCAGAATGCCCACTTTCATTCTCCCTTGCATTTAATGAGCACTGAATCAAGAACCTATTTTGTTTTATGGAGGTGCAGATCAAGATGATCCTTTTAGGCTCGTTATTATTCCTAAAATGTAAGAGCGCTCAACATAGTAGAATTGGGCTGCCAGGTCCTTGACAGCATTAGTGGAAACAGATAATTTTGCATACATGAATATAGAATTTGACGACATTAAAAAAAAAACACAATCAAGTTCTATGAAGGCATTTTAAACAGGTTATAATCTCAATTAAACTGCCAAAGAAAATCATTGTGTATTTGCCTGCTGGCATCACCAACAGTAAAGTCTAGGTTTTTGTCTTAAAATTGATCACTGGTAACAAAATATAGAATAATAAACGACCATTCATTACAGTGCAAAAGAACATAAGTAAGAGAGGAAGCCTTAAGGCCACTTGAGCATACTCTACCATGAATAAGTTTGTGATTAATTTGATCTTGGCCTTAACTCCTCTTTTCTGCCTGTTCACCATTCTTAAAAAAAAAAAAGTCCATCTCTGCCTTGAATATACTCTGATTTGGCCTCCATACCTCTGAGGTAGAGAATTTAAGATTTGCCACCTCTTAGACAGACAGAGAAATACAACACAGAACAGGCCCTTCGGCCCACGATGTTGCGCCGAACTTTTGTCCTAGGTTAATCATAGAATTTTGGACAATTTTTCATGGCCAATCCACCCAACCTGCACATCTTTGGACTGTGGGAGGAAACCGGAGTACCCGGAGGAAACCCACGCAGTCACGGGGAGGATGTGCAGACTCCACACATACAGTGACCCAAGTCGAAATCGAACTTGGGACCCTGGAGCTGTGAAGCAATTGTGCTATCCACAATGCTACCGTGCTGTCCTTAAGAAGTTAACCTACACTCCATTATTCTACCCTAATCCATGTACCTATCCAATAGCCGCTTGAAGGTCCCTAACGTTTCCGACTCAACTACTTCCACAGGCAGTGCGTTCCATTCCCCCACTACTCTCTGGGTAAAGAACCTACCTCTGACATCCCCTCTATATCTTCCACCATTTATCTTAAATTTATGTCCCCTTGTAATGGTGTGTTCCACCCGGGGAAAAAGTCTCTGACTCTACTCTATCTATTCCCCTAATCATCTTATAAACCTCTATCAAGACGCCCCTCATCCTTCTCCGTTCTAATGAGAAAAGGCCTAACACCCTCAACCTTTCCTCGTATGACCTACTCTCCATTCCAGGCAACATCCTGGTAAATCTCCTTTGCACCTTTTCCAAAGCTTCCACATCCTTCCTAAAATGAGGCGACCAGAACTGCACACAGTACTCCAAATGTGGCCTGACCAAGGTTTTGTACAGCTGCACCATCACCTCACGGCTCTTAAATTCAATCCCTCTGCTAATGAATGCTAGCACACCATAGGCCTTCTTCACAGCTCTATCCACTTGAGTGGCAACTTTCAAAGATCTATGAACAGAGACCCCGAGATCTCTCTGCTCCTCCACATTGCCAAGAACCCTACCGTTAACTTGAGAGAGGAAATTCCTCCTCGTTTCCAATTTAAATGAAAGGCCCACTCATTATTAAATTCTGTGCCCTAATTCCAATTCCCCATAAGAAGAAATGTCCACTAAGCATCTACCCTGTTGAGCCACCATAGAATCGTTGAATGTTTCAATAAGATTGGTCCTCATTCTTCTAAACTCAAATGAGTAAGTCCAACCTGCTCAAAGCTTCAGCAAAAAAAAACCCTTCATCCAAGGAATTAACCTAGTGAACATTTGCCGAAGTAAGTATGTCCTTTCTTAAGTAAGAAAGCTCTAGGCACAAGTGTTGCCAATGCCCTTGTTGTATCAAGATTTCCTACTTTTACACTCGATTCACCTTGCAAGAAAGGCCAACATTCTACAACTCTGTTCTCACTGGAACGATGGAGGTTGAGGGGTGACCTGATAAGAGGTCTACAAAATTATGAGGGACAGAGTGGATAGTCAGAGGCTTTTTCCCAGGGTAGAGGAGTCAATTACTAGGGGGCATAGGTTTATGGTGCGAGGGGCAAGGTTTAGAGGAGATGTACGAGGCAAGATTTTTTTTATGGAGGGTAGTGGGTGCCTGGAACTCGCTGCCGGAGGAGGTGGTGGAAGCAGGGATGATGGTGACGTTTAAGGACGTCTTGACAAATACATGAATAGGGGGATACGGACCCCGGAAATATAGAAGATTTTAGTTTAGGCGGGCAGCATGGTAGGTGCAGGCTTGGAGGGCCAAAGGGCCTGTTCATGTGCTGTACTTTTCTTTGTTCTTTGTACTAACCTTCCTAAATATCTGCTGTCTGCTATTCTGGCTTTGCCTTTCATGTATGATGATATCACAATCCCTCTGGACTACAGTTTTCTGTCATCCCCGTTGAAATAATATTTTGATTTTCTATACTTTCTACCAAAGTGGATGATCTCTGATTTTCCTCATTTCCTCATTCCTCAAGTTTCCCACTTTCTATTCCCTTTCAGACTCTTTGGACTGAATTTTCAAAGGGGGCCAGGAATCTGATAGCTGGATGAATTCTGAGACATGGCCTTGAGTCTGAACTGTGTTTCTTATATGACTATTTTACAAAGTAAATAGACTGACTGGGCAGGAGGGGAGGCAAGCTCAGTGCCCAGTTAGCAGTGCTATGGGTCTCTGGAAGCTGCATGCCTGGCACCAGCAGCAAATACAAATGGCAGCCATGTTGGGGGCTGCCACTGCTTTCCTGAGGAGAACAGGCAGCTCAGGAGCATAAAGACAGCACCACATTGCCATGGATACCAAGTGTTGAAATACAGCACTTGACCCAATTCTAGCTGATCTATAGATGGAAATTGACTGCCCCGTGACAGCCCCACAAGCTGTGAAAGCCAATGCACCAGACTTCAGCTTTGTCTGGGCGAAAAATTGAAAATCCTTTTCTGATCTGGAGAGGCCACTTAACCATCTCCATAATGGACTTTTACTCCTCAGTGAATTCCTTCCCCTGCTACAGGCCCTTTGAAAACTACCCCAAAGGCAGTGCAATCCTGTGCTGCCCTTCAGGAATGCAATTTTCAAATCATGTTCGCACCCGTTGTTGCTCCCATTAAGCAATTAAATCATGTCTATTGTGTCTTCTTGACAACTTCCTTTCCCACCCATCCTTTCACCCAAGTCATTACATGCCCTGTGGCACCCCATCTAGTTGCAGTTTGTTAACCTGAAAATGGTCCATTTATTTTAACTGTTTTCTACGAGCTATTGTTTTCCTCAAAGAACTCCAAATCAGTCAAAATTTATTTCCCTTTCATGAATACATATTATATTGACTTTGTTCGTCTCTCTTGTTTCATTGAATGTGCAGTTTTTTGGGTTCTGCCTGAACTTTTCCACCATCCCTGAAACCACATATTTTAAGATCATAGGGCACAGGCCATAAGGTCCAGTTCACCTGTTGGTCTTTAGTCCCATAGGTTTTCATAGTACACTTTCTCTAGTGATGGTGGTTGTTTTAAGTTTCTCCTTTTGTCCCTTGATTTACTTCTTTTATTGGGTTGTTTTTGTGTCTTTTACCATAAAGCTGAATTGTTCAAAGTAACTGTCATTTTTTTATTTCATGTGATTAATTCCCCCAGTCTCTTAAGAGACCACCAACATTTGGACTTTGGTGCGGCGGTATGAAGTAGCGGCTGCATCTCGGGTGGCTCCTGCCCAGGATCCGGCACTTGGGCTTATCTGCCCAATCACAAGAATTTTTAAAAAACAGGACTTTTCAGGCAGTGAAACTGACCACAAAGAAAACGATGTTGAAACTAACATCGAAGAGGGACAAGAGGGGTGAAATTGCAAACGTCCAGCCGGAGCAACGGGGCATCAAAGATGGCAGAGGAGACGGTCATGCCCATCATTGTAGACATGATGGCAGGGGTGACAGCCAAAGAAATTTGGTGAAGAAATGGATGAGCACTTCAAGAAACATGGTCAGGAATTGAAGGCTTTATTTAAAACCACGGTGGAGGAAGCTTTGCGCCCAGTAAGGGAGCAACTGTGCGAAACAATTAAAGTATAGACATTCAGGGAGAGTAATTTAAATATGTGAAGCAGGTCTTTTCCCAGCATGAAGACAGACTTGCATCCATTGAGACTGAGATGGCGATCTTCAGAGATGGGAACAAGGGCTTCAGGGCGAAGCTGGATGACTTAGAAAATATGTCCAAGTGCATGAACCTGAGGCTGGTGGGTCTATCCGAGGGAGTTGAGGGTGCAAGGTCAACCGAATACTTTGTTGCAAAGTTCTCCCAATGGATGAGCGGTGGTGAGGTATTTGCTGTGCCAGAGCATGATTGGGCACAGGGCCTTGAGGCAGAAACCATGACTGAATGAGCCACCTTGAGTAGTGATCATTCGGTTTCATAGTTTTCAGAGAAAGGAGCGGGTCCTGGAATGAGCCAAGAAAGCCTGGAATATCAACTGGGATGGCAATATGGTAAGGATTTACCAGGGCATTGGCACGGATCTGGTGAAACGACGGGCGGCCTTCAACAAGATTAATACGGTTCTGTTTAATAGAAGAGTGAGATTTGAGGTTGTGTACCCAGCAAAATTTAAGGGGTCACGTGACTGAAGATTTCTATTTTGAAACTGCTGAGCAGATGGAAGACTTGATCAAAGATTGTGGTCTCGACACGGCTTGAGGGGTGCAGTGGTCGGTTGGGATGTTAATATTTTACTGCTTTTATGGTTCACGTTCATGCTGTTAAGATGTTAAGTTGAGTTATTGGTGGAGATGTTTGGATGGGTGGTAAGCGACACCTTACAAGGATGGTCACCTGGAATCTGGGGGGCCCAGCCAAAAAGTTTTTTTTTTTTTTGCTCATTTAATGAACTTGGGAGCCGATGTGACATTCCTCCAGGAGGTCCACATGTGCGAGCAAGATCAGACGTGGCTTTGGAAGGCTTGGGTGTGGCAAGTTTTTCATTCGGGGTTTGACGGCAGGGCCCAGGGGGGTTGGCGATCCTTTAAGGGTCCGGTTTCGTTCAGAGAAGGTATAAGCAGATGCGGGAGGGAAATATGTTCTAGTAATGGGGGTGTTAGAAGGGATACTGGCGGTGTTGGTGAATGTGTGCTCCCCGAATTGGAGTAATACAATGTTCATGAAACAATTGCTGGCAAGCGTATCAGATCAAGCCACCCATCAGCTTATTATGGGAGGAGACTCTAATTGTGTGCTGGACACAAGGGTAGATCGTTCTGGGCCAAGATCACTGGCCCCGAGGGGTATGAAAAAGCATTAATTGCTTTTATGGAAAAAAACAGGGGTGGGTGGGCAGACTCTTGGCGGTTTGGTCACCTGGGGGGAAAAAAGAGTCCTTGTTCTTCTCCGTACACCTGTTTATTCCAGGATTGACTATTTTATAACCAGCCAATCGCAAATGGCGATGGTCATCATAAAATACTTTTTAAAAAGTATTTTATTCAAGATGTTTTCATATAAACAAACAAAATCAGAAGAAAAATCATACAACATTATAAACAACCAGCACTGACTTCCCCCCCCCTCCCCGGCTTACCTAATACCGCCCCTTCTCCCATCCTGCCTTCCCCATTTTTTAACCCTTTGTTCCCCCCCCCCCCCCCCCCCCCCCCCCTTTGATTACTCTTCAATCTTCCTTAAAGAAATAAATAAATGGGTTCCACCTCTGAATGAACCCATCAACTGATCCCCTCAGGGCGAACCTCACTGCCTTCTGCCTCAGGAATTCCACTAGGTCGCACACCCACATCCCCACTTTCAGCGGCTCTCACTCCACCTGAGCAAAATCCGTCTCTGGGCTATCAGGGAGGCAAAGGGCAAAACATCGGCCTCTCTCACCCCCTGAACTCCTGGGTCTTCCGACACCCGAATGTCACCATCTCTGGACTCAGCCACCTTTCCCCGCAGCACCTCAAACATTACACTGCAAACTCCTGTCAGAACCCCCTCCGCTTCGAACTTGCCCAAAACATGTGGACGTCATTTCCAAGCCCCAGGCGCCCCGCCTACACCTATCCTCTACCCCCTCAAGAAACCTACTCATCCGTGCTACCGTCATATGAGTCCTATGGACAACTTTAAACTGAATGAGGTTTAACCTCGCACGCAGTGAGGATGCATTCACCCTTCGCAAGGTCTTAGCCCACGTCCCAGCCCCCACCTCCTCTCCTAGCTCCTCCTCCTCCCCCCACCAGGGCCACCTTCCAGTCCATCAGCTCCTTGTAGACCTCGGACACCTTCCCTTCCCCTATCTCATTTTTCGACAGTACCAGAGGCGGCAGCCCAGGAAAGGACGGCACCTCTCTCTTAACAAATCACTCAATCCCTGCCTGCCGCCACCCCTGAAACCTCGCACCCTCCAACCCCAAATGCTGCCTCCACTGCCCCCACAGCATTAAGGCCGACACCACCACTGGGCTCATGGCGAGAACGGCAGGGGTGACGACAACAAAGCCCTTAAACTCATTCTCCTGTATGAAACTGCCCCATGCCGTCCCCTCCCCCACGGCCAATTTCTTAATTATGACTTCGCTGCCCAGTAGTAGTTAAACATGGCAACATCAGCCCCCCTCGCCCCACTCCAAGAAAGCCCACCTGACCCACGGGTTCATCCCCGCCCACACAAACCCAGAAATCAGTGCATTAACCTTTTTGAAGAACGCCTTCGGGATGAAGATTGGGGATGAAGATTGGGAGGTTCTGAAGCACGAACGGAAACATTGGCAGTACTGTCATTTTCGCTGTCTGCACCCATCCCAACAGCACATCCCACCTCTTAAAGTCCCCCCCCCCCCTTTATTTGCTCCACCAACTGAGTCCAATTCAGCTTGTGCAGCTGCGCCCAGCCCTGTGTCACCTGGATGCCCAAGTACCTAAAGTTCACCCCCACTACCTTGAACGGTAGGTCGCCTAATTTCCTCTCCTGCCCTTTAGTCTCAATCTGAACATCTCGCTCTTTCCCATATTCAACTTTTACCCAGAGAACCATCCAAATTCCTCCAAAATCTCATATATGTCCCCAATACTGTCCAATGTATAGCAGCAGATCGTCTGCATACAGCGAGACCCTAAGCTTAGGCACCCCCCCCCACAGCGCAATCCTTCTCCAGTCCCCGACACCCTAAGCGACCTTGCCAGCGGCTCTATCGCCAAAGCAAAGAGCAATGGGTTGAGCGAACATCCCTGCTTTGATCCCCAATGCAGCCCAAAATATTTCCAACTCGGTTCATCTGCATACTTGTGACCAGTGCCTTGTACAGCGACCGATCAGTTCCCAGCCTGCCCAGAAAACGCCACATCCCCCCCCCCACCCCCACGCGCTAGCCGGGGACACTGAAAATGTAAAATGCCTCAAACATGCCATTCAACCTCTCCGGGTCCAACACCATCCTATCCTTATCGTCCTTAACTCGGCCAATCTCCCTCGCTTCCTCTGCTGGCGGGTCTGCACCTTGCTCATCTTCTCACCGTACTCATGTACTGACCCTCCGTAACTGGCCCACCGCTTCCCACGTGGACACAAACCTAAACCCAATCTGGAGCCCCTCCTTCAACAGCCCTGTCTCCGGAAAGTCTCCAAATTCCTCCTGTTCACACGCAGGATCCCATCTACCAGCCTTGCCGTCTCCACCCGCTCCGCTTTCTCCCTATGCGCCCAAATTGAAAAACTCCCAGCTAACCACCGCCTTGAGCACCTCCCATAATAATATAATAATCTTTATTGTCACAAGTAGGCTTACATTAACACTGCAATGGAGTTACTGTGAAAAGCCCCTAATTGCCACATTCCGGCGCCTGTTTGGGAGCATTGAGGGAGAATTCAGAATGTCCATTTCACCTGACAGCATGTCTTTCGGGAATTGTGGGAGAAAACCGGAGCACCCGGAGGAAACCCACGCAGACACTGGGAGAGCATGCAAATTGCACACAGACAGTGACCCAAGCCGTGAATTGAATCTGGAACCCTAGAGCTGTGAAGCAGCAATGCTACCACTGTGCTACCATGCTGCCCCATAGTGTGGCGGCCCTGACTCCCCCCGTGTCATTTAGCTCCATGTACTCCCAAATAGCAGCCCTCACCTGCTCGCACATCTCCTTATCCTCCAACTGTCCAGCCTCCACTGTGGGCACTGGGTCCCCCCACGGTCCACTCGCAAATCCACCCAGTACAGCGCATGACCAGACTCTGCAATTGACGAATACTCAAAGTCAACCACCTCCGCCAGCAACACCTTGTCCAACGTTAAAAAGTCAATCCAGGAGTACACCCGGTGCACGTGGGGAAAAGTATGAAAATTCCGTTACTCTCATTCTCCCAAACCTCCATTGGTCCACCTCCCCACACCTCCATGTCCTCACTAAACCCCTTCAGCTCCTTGGCCACTGCCGACACCTTCCCTGACCTCTGGCTCCGTCCAAGTTCAGCTCTTTCACTGTATTAAAATTCCCCCATGATCAACCATTATGAGTCCAAATCAGGAATCTGCCCCAGCACCTGTCTCATGAAATCTACATCATCCCAATTCGGTGCGCAAACATTTCACAGGACAACCAGTAACCTCTCCAGCTTGACACACCATTACAAAATGGCCACCCACCTCATCTTCATATTCAGTCCCATCCTTTCCTCAACCTTCTCTGGTCCCCTATCTTTAAGTGTGTCACCTGCAGGAAGGCCACGTCCGCCATCACACTCCTCAGGTGCGCGAACACACGTGACTGTTGACTGGCCTATTCAGCCCCCTCACGTTCTGTGTGACCAGCCTGGTCGGGAGGCTCCCCACACTCCTCCCCTGCCGATCAGCCATACCCCTTTTTGGGGCCAGCCCTGGGCTGTGTCACATGATCTTCAGGCCCAACCTCGGATGTCCACCGTCATCGGTCCTGTTCCAACTGCGCTACATCAGCGCCACCAACAGTTACAAGAGGCCCTTGAAACTCTGCTAGAGTTGGATGAAATCAAGTAGGCGATTAAACTGAAGCAGTTGGGGAAGGCATCAGGACCTGACAGATTCCTTGTGGAATTTTACAAAAAATTGATTTACCTATTGCCCCTCTATTGTTCGGGATGTTTAGGGACTCCTTCGAGAAAGGCATTTTGCAACTGACACTGAGGCAGGCTTCAATTTATCTGCTCTTGAATAAAGACGAGGATCCCTGAGACTGTGGGTTGTATCATCCAATCTTCCTATTAAATGTGGACGCAAAGCTGTGAGCTAAGGTGCTGGCATTAAGACAGGAACCTTGCCTGCCAGAGGTGGTGGAGAAAGACCAAACCGGTTTTGTTAAGGGCCGGCGGTTGACAGCGAATGTGAGACGACTATCAAATCTGGTGCTTGCTCCAGGGGAGGGTTGGGTCCCAGAGATCATTGTCATAATTCTAATAATCTTTATTGTCACAAGTAGGCTTATATTGACACTGCAATGAAGTTACTGTGAAAAGCCACTAGTCGCCACATTCCAGCGCCTGTTCGGGTACACGGAGGGAAAATTCAGAATACCTAATGGCATGCCTTTTGGGACTTATGGAAGGAAACCGGAGCACCCGGAGGAAACCAACGCAGACACTGGGAGAACGTGCAGATACCACACAGTGACCCAAGCCGGGAATCGAACCTGGGACCCTGGAGCTGTGAAGCAACAGTGCTAACCACTGGTACCCGACACGGAGAAGGCGTTTGACCGGGTAGAGTGGGATTATCTGTTTGCGATTTTGAAAAATTTGAATTTGGGTGGGCTTTGGCATGGGTGCGGCAGTCATATACGGCTCCATTTGCCAGTGTTTGCATTAACAAAGTGAATTCCGACCCCTTCCGTCTTTACCAGGGTATCAGGCAGGGATGTCCATTGTCGCCTTTGCTGTTTGCAATAGTCATGGCCTGGAGGTCCTCGAATGGGGGAGGAATATTTCTATTTTTATGGAGGGGTGGATGGTAGATGCAATTGGTGTCTGGGGGGCCTGGCATATCATGCACAAATGTTCTGGTCGTGCTGAAAGCTGGCGGACTTCTGGATGTCCTTTTTTAAGACTGTTGGCAATCCTGAAAATTTGGGTTGGACTCTTGCCCATTGGTGATTTTGGGGGTTCAGTTCCACGGGAACTCCGGATGGGGGCGGGTGCAGACCTGGCATTTGCCTCATTGGTGACAAGGAGGCTGGATCCTCATGGTCTGGAGGTCGATTACATCCCCAAACACCTCGGCATGGCTGGGCGACTTGGTGGCATTTTTACATCTCGAGCCGGTTAAGCTTACCGTAAGAGGGTCAGTGGAAAGGTTTTTACTGCAGATGGCGGCCATTTATGTTGTACTCTAAAGAGTTGGTCACTGTTAACTGTTGTTGGGGTGGGGGGAGGGGGGGGAGGATGCATGGGAGAGACTTAAGTTTTGCGTTTGTAAGGGTCGTAAAAGCAGCTAGTTTGTGTCTTAACAAAATGGTTCAATGAAGTACCTGAGTCTGCTGGTTCTTAACATCAAGCCCACTAATTTCAAACATTCTCTAGTTAAGATTTGAATACTTGTAATGCAGCAAAGTGGTGGCCATCCTTTTGTTTCTGATGGAAAGAGACTCATAAATTACAAGGATATGATTGCAAAAGTTATGATAATGATCCAGCGGAAGGAGCCTGAGCATAAAGTGCAACAACCTGGAATTTATAAGGCTACTCCAAAGCTGGAAGATGAACTGTCCAAAGTTGCCAATACAACAGGAAGCACACATTCCTTATAGCAATGTTTATGAACATGTTTTCAGTTTCATTCACCTCTCTTTATTTTTGTGGCACAAAATTTACAACCAACAATAAACTGTTTGTTTTAAAATGTCCTTTAAAACCATTTTGATATGTATTCCATTGCTTATTTGGAAAATGTCAGGAGACTGACAAATTATATCTAGAAAAACTGTACACCATAAAGAACTGATAGCTTTAAGGAAAGGTAACACGAGGAAAAGATTAATGTGGGCAAAGATGGAATTATTTTGTGGAATAAGAGCAGGAAAGGCATTCCCATAATATAAAGCTGTAAGTAGAATGGTGGACTGAGAAAAGGACTTGCATTTTTGTAGGGCCTTTAACACAGTAAAACGTTGCAAAAAACATTATCAAACAGAATTTGACAGTCGCAAACTATTTTGGAATAGCCTATCAAGCACATAGATTCTGTCTTGTTATGCTCTTAGCGTAGCATAAGCGGCTTCCTTGATGTTCACTCTGACAAAGGAAGGTTCAGACGTGGCGATAACTTAAACACGCTTATTAAATTATTTACAATTCTCCTACTCTGATTCGCCACTACTGTTAATCCTTTTATGGCTACTCACTGACGAACCAATCTGCTGCAATCTATGTGGTGGGTGTGACGTTGAATCAACCCTGTGTCTGTACTCAGTGTCTCCACTGGAAAGAGAAAGATCATGTGTGCTGTGTCCTTTATATATGGGTTGGTGTAATGCCTCCTGTGGTAGTGTCATGTCTGTGTGTATCGTGAATGCCCATTGGTCATGTCCTATCTTACTGACCTATTGGTTGAGTATCTGTGTGTCATGTCTCTGGTGATCCCTCTAGTGTCTAGCTAGTCTACATGTACTTACATTAACCTCTTGTGTATCTACAGTGATGCATATCACCACAGATTCTAAATATCATAAATGAGGAGAGAGGTGGAGAGGTTTGTGTAGTATAATGGCCTGGCATATAGGATTGAGTACAGTACTCCCTGTGTATAATGGCCTGGCATGTAGGATTGAGTACAGTACTCCCTGCGTAGTGATGCAAGGGAACAAGTGACCCAACCCAGGTGTCAGTGGATAGAGCAGTGTGTAGAAGTAGGCATGGAGATGGCTCCTAGAATGGACCTTTTACTCTACTTATGTATATAGTTTCTACATTTGAACTATACAAGACCACAAATACCTTAAAATCTACTGAACTGTGCAGGGTTAGGTTTGATTCCCGTCTTGGGTCACTATCTGTGCTGAGTCTGCGCGTTCTCCCTTGCCGTTCCCCTATGTCTGTGTTGGTTTTCTCCGGGTGCCCAGGTTTCCTCCCACAAGTCCTGAAAGAAGAGCTTGTTTGGTGAATTGGGCATTCTGAATTATCCCTCTGTGTACCCGAACAGGTGCCGGAGTGTGGCGACTAGGGGCTTTTCACAGTAACTTCATTGCAGTGTTAATATAAGCCTACTTGTGACAATAAAGATTATTACCTTACAAACATGGTGCCAGCGACTGAAACAACTCAAAACACAGGCTGCAGAAGAAAATTAAAGATCTGGAAAGCTGAAGGAAAGAAAAATCAAAGTGGTATTCTGACCTGAAAATCACAAGAAGTGAAGGGCAGAAGGAAATCACCAGAGAACAGCGCCAAAGAAAGATTTGGAAGCTGAAGGTAGAAATTAAATCTCACATCCTGCAGAAGACTCTGTTGAATCCCGTGGAAGTCCAGCTTGAATACAGTGTGCAGAGCCAGCCTGTGAAGCAACAATTTAAAATTCCTGTATAACACAAAACCTGAAAACAAAACTAAATAGTGCATTGATCAGAAATTGCTGTTTAGATTGAGGTCTGAAAAGCCTGATTACCGAGTCACCGACTGAAAACCCATGTCAAACTGTTCCAAACAAAGAAAATTAATTGTGACTGAGTAGGCAGAAAAAGCCAAGATCATTGTGTTGAAAGAAAGGAAGTATAACCAGTGAATCCAGGCAGCCATGTTGAAACATTTTAAATGCAGAGAGCGTGAATGCCACTACTGTTGGAGTCCAGCAAATGTGGGAAACCCTTTGTCTTGAAGTTTTGGAAACTTCTTAAAGATGAACCTGCAGTTAAAAAAGAAAATTAACCATGGATCAGAAATCCACTAATCCAAGGCCCATATCAATTATAAAATTGGCGACTTTGGAGAAGGAGATTCTTTGGATACATGAGCTTCTGTCTTTTTATCCAGAACTGAAGCAGAGCAACTGAACATACGGCTTTATTTGGTAGGCCTGATGGTAGAAAATATAAAGCTAGGCAAGAAATCATCCGCAAAATTTGGTTTTAAAAATAATTTGATGTTTCTCAAAATCATTGTAAGGGCAAAATTTAAAAGCAGCCAGGAGAACCTGCACAGAGTGACTGATTACGGTGATCTGAAATAATCAGAGGGATATAACATTTGCAAGAGGGACAGGAGACGCGCTCCGACATGCTTCAAGCGAAGGAAGTTCTAACCCTTGAGAGAGCCATCTGGTTGTCCGGTAATCTGAAATCCGTTTGCAGCTGAGATCGCTATTTCGAGGAGAAAGCAAACTTTGGTACAAAGTAAAACCCACTGGTGAAAGAGCACAAAGAAACAGGGACACTCCAGGGTAAGGGAAGCAGTACTCTAAACGGCCAATAGTTACCATGCCAGCGCTGTGGAGCAAAGCACAACCACCAATGTGATCCATGTCTTGCAGTTTCAACCCAATGCTTTCGATGTAGCTAAATAGGATGCTTGGGGAGTTGGGCAAAGCCAAAGGAAGGATGTGCTGGCCTTGGAAAGGATCCAGAGGAGCATCACAAGAATGATCCCTGCAATGAAGAACTTGTATGAGGAATGGTTGAGGACTCTGGTCTGTACTCATTGGAGTTTAGAAGGATGAGGGGGGAATCTTATTGAAACTTACAGGATACTATGTGGCCTGGATAGAGTGGACGTGGAGAGGATGTTTCCACTTGTAGGAAAAACTAAAACAGAGATGAGGAGGAATTTCTTCAGCCAGAGGGTGGTGAATCTGTGGAACTCTTTGCTGCAGAAGGCTGTGGAGGCCAATTCACTGAGTGTCTTTAAGACAGAGGTAGATAGGTTTTTGATCAAGAAGGGGATCAGGGGTTATGGGGAGAAAGGATGAGAAAAATATCAGCCATGATTGAATGGCGGAGCAGACTCGATGGGCCAAGTGGCCTAATTCTGCTCCTATTTCTAATGGTCTTGTGACTAAGACCTGACTTGGCAGACAACGCTAGCAGTGCAAAGTCGAGCCTGGTAGCAACAAGAGATTAGGAGGAGTCTCTGAGATAGGGAAGACAGATACTTCTTGGGATAAAAGGACACTGCCTCATGAAAATCTGCAAATTGTTTAATGGATGAATTTGTTTATTGTCACGTGTACCAAGGTATAGTGAAAATTATTGTTCTGCACACAGTTCAGACAGATCATTCCATACACGAGAAAAAAAACATAGGGCAAACCTAAGTAAATACAGAGACACAAGCATCGGGTGAAGCATACAGGAGTGTAGTACTACTCAGTTGAGAAGATGTGTAAACAGATCCGATCAGTCCATAAGAGGGTCATTTAGGAGTCTGGTAACAGCAGGGAAGATGTTTTTGAATCTGTTAGTGCGAAGTTGGAAGAGTGAATAAGCTGGGTGGGATGTGTCTTTGATTATGCTGCCCGCTTTCCCAAGGCAGCGGGAGGTGAGATTTTATGGATGGGAGGAGGGTTTCCGTGATGGACTGGGCTGTGTTCGCAACTCTGTAGTTCCTTACAGTCTTGGGCCAAGCAGTTGCTATACCAGGCTGTGATGCAGCCAGATAGGATGCTTTTGATGGTGCGTCTGCAAAAGTTGTGTGAACATGCTGAATTTCCTGAGAAATTCTTGTTGTGCTTTCTTGGTCGTAGTGTCGACGTGGGTGGACCAGGACAGGTTGTTGGTGATGTGTACGCCTAGGAATTTGAAGCTGTCAAGCATCCCATCTCGGCATCATTGATGCAGACAGGGGGGTGTATGATACTTTGCTTCCTGAAGCCAATGACCAACTCTTTAGTTTTGCAGACATTATGGAATGATTGTTGTTGTTGCATCACTCCACTAGGTTCTCTATCTCCCTCCTGTACTCTGACTCATTGTTGTTCGAGATCCAACCCGCTACGGTCGTGTCATAAGCAAACTGGTAGATGGAATTGGAGCCATATTTTGCCACAGTCGTGTGTGTATAGGGAGTATAGTTGGGGGCTAAGTACGCAGCCTGGGGGGCGGAGGGGAGGGGCAGTATTGAGGACTATCGTGGAGGAGGAGGTGTTGTTTATCCTTACTGATTGTGATCTATGGGGCAGAAAGTAGAGGATCCAGTTGCAGAGGGAGGAGCCAAGTCCTAGGTTTTGGAGTTTAGATGTGAGCTAGGCTGGGATTATGATGTTGAAGACGGAGCTGTTGTCAATGAATAGGAGTCTGATGTATGATTCCTTCTTGGCGAGATGCTCCAGGGATGAGTGGAGGGCCGGGGAGATGGCGTCTGCTGTGGACTGGTTGTGCCTGTATGCGAATTGCAGTGGATCTAAGCATTCGGGGACTATGGAGTTGATGTGCCTCATAACCAATCTCTCTAAGCACTTCATAATGATCGATGTCAAGGTGACCAGACAATAGTCGTTGAGGCCTGGTTCTTCCTTGCACCGGTATGATAGTGATCTTGAAGCAGGTGGAGACCTCGGAACGGAGTAAGGAGAAGTTCAAGATGTCTGCTGGTCCGCGCAAGTCTGAGTTTACGACCAGGGACGCCGCCAGGACCTGTCGCTTTCTCAGGGTTCACTTTGAAGAAGGCGTGTCTGAGGCTTCTTGGGCAGTTGACAACAGTTTGATGGTTTCCTTGTCAAACCAAGCATGGAATGCATTGAGTTAATTGGAGAGGGGTACGCTGCTGTCGGCGATTCTACTTGGCTTCACTTTGTAGTCCGTTGTGTTTAAGCCGTGCCACAACCGACGAGAGTCCATGATATTAATTTGTGACTCTAGCTTGGTCTGATATTGTCTCTTGGCATCCCTGATGCATTTGCGGAGGTCATACCTGGATTTCTTGTATAGATCAGGGTTGCCTATCTTGAATGCCTCAGACCTGGCCTTAAGTGGGGGGGTCGATCTCCCGATTTAAGCCATGGTTTCCGGTTGGGGAGCGTACGTACTACCTTCTGTAGCACGCAGTCTTCTACACACTTGCTGATAAAGTCTGTGACTGTGGCAGTGTCAGATGGTAATGGCAACCTAAAACAGGCAATGTACTACCTACGTGACTTTCACTGTATAAATATCACATGGTTTTTCAGTTGGGTAGGTTCCTGCTTCAGAGACCCTCTCTCCAGTAGTGCTGTCCCAATGCGTAGCAAATAAATTATCATTCTGTACTTGTGAGCTCCTGAGATTTTGCATGATAATCTACACCATAACACAATGAGTCGTTCAATGCCATGAATAGAAAAGAGGATTAAAAGCCACTCATATTCCCTAAAAACCTCAGGCTCTGTCAATGCAGGTAAACCTTTTTGAGTCAACCACTCTTCCGACAGTAGTGAAAACAAGATATATGGAAGGGTTATAAGGCCTCCAGACTACCTGAACTTCTGAACCCAAAGACTTGAGGGGGAGATGGAATAGTAGTAATGATGTAATATGTGGGGTAAACTGGGGTAACTTGTGCATGCATCGGCTAAAGACTTGGGTGAGGTGTAGTAAAGGGGTCTGGCAAATAAAGAGTTAAAATGGGACTGAGTACAGTCTCACGCACAGTGATATGAGAGAACATATGACCTGCACATGGGGGTCAGTGTAGTGTTGGGCAGAATTATGTGTCGAAGCAAACATGGAGAGAACTCCTAGCTTGGGCTTTTATTGTACCTCTGTCTGTTGTTTCTTATAGTTGATAAATACTATTGAACTACCTGAGACTACTAATACTGTAACACCTTACAACAGTTTGGTGAGGGAGTACCAGCACTTGGACTGATGATATTTGTAGACCTAATCAGTAATGGAGAATTGATTAAAATGTACATGCAAAAAAGGCCAGACTTGCAGCATTGCAGAGATTTCAGTGGGTTATATGGCTGGTGGAGGTTGAGACATGTGCAGTCATGGATTTTAAAACTAAGGCATTATCAGATTGGAAGCCACTCAATAACTAGAATGGTGATGCATGAATGGGACTTGATTATTTTTGGCGTGCGGGGCATCATTGGCAAGGCCTGTATTTGTTGTCTACCCTCGGTGGTCCTTGAACAGAATAGCTTGCAAGGTTGTTTCAGAGGGCAGTTAAAGATCAACCGCATTGCTGTAGGTCTGGAGTCCCATGTAGATCAGTTAAGGATGTCCAATTACTTCCCTAAAGGTGATTAGTGAACCAAATGCGTTGTTGCAACAAACTATGAAGGTTTAAAGGGGGGTCGCTCCGCTCAGTTGGCTGGACGGCTGGTTTGTGATGCCGAGAGACACCAACAGAATGAGTTTAATTCCCATACTGACTGAGATTATTCATGAAGGACTCTACCTTCTCAAAAGTGCCCTTCGCCTGAGGTTGAACCCTTGGGTTAAATCACCACCAGTCAGCTCTCTCCATAGAATTTCTACAATGCATAAAGTGGCCATTTGGCTCATCGAGTCTGCACTGACCTTCTGAAAGACCACCCTACCGAGGCCTTATCCCCCATAACCCCACCTATTTGGACCAAGCTTTATTGAGACAAAGGAACTGCTAATAGTGCCTTTAGGGACTGAGTGTTAATAGTGGCAAAGGTAGTGTAGCAGAATGTATTAATGGGAGAAAAAGGTATGTGCTCAATGGGAGCAAATCTGAGCAACAAGGCACCATGACGATGTGGGGGAGGGGTGGGGTTGTGTTGGGGACAAGGCAGGGGAATCAAATAATAACAACAAAGCGGAGAGTCAAGATGGAGGGTAAAATTCATATTCTTAAATTTGTTGAACTCGGTGAAGGCTGTACCATGCCTAATTGGAAGATGAATTCTTTCAGTTTGCGTTGGGCATCACTGGAACGTTGCAGCAGGCTGAAGCTGGGTATGAGAGCAAGATGCTGAGTTGAAATGGCAAGAGTTGTCATGCAACGATGTTCCTCAAAGTGGGCACTCAGTCGGTATTGGGAGCAGTGAATACAGTGGACCAAATTTAGAAAAGCTGCAAGTGAAATGCTGCATTACCTGAAAGGAGCTTTTGGTCCCTTGGGATAGTGTTGCGTAAAGGGGCAAGAGTTGCACCTTCTTCAGTTGTATGGGAATGGGATGAAGGGTTGGTGGCGATGGAGGAATGAACCAGGGTGTCGAGGAGGGAGTGGTCCCTGTGGAGTGTGGGCAGGGGGCGGTGTGTTTGATGGTGGCATCATGCTGGAGCTGGCAGAAATGGCAGAGAATCCTTTGAATACAGAGGCTGGTGGGTTGAGAAATGGGGAGAGGGTCCCAGTCATGGCTCTGGGAGTGAGCGACAGTGATGAGGACAGCATTATGGGAGATGAGACAGACACAGTTGACTGTCCTGCCAACCGCAGTGGGGTTGGGGGAACCTTGGTTGAGGAAATAGGCAGACATGTGCGAAGCGCTGTCAAAGGTGAATAATCTAAACCAATGTGGTGCTTGATGGTTTGATAGGATAATAGTTTTATCGTCACCAATGTTGTGACTAGCTTTATATTCCAGATTTATAAATTGAATTTATATTCCACCAGCTACCATAGTGGGATTTAACCTGGGCCTCCAGATTAATATAATAATAATAATAGGCTTGCATTAACACTGCAATGAAGTTACTGTGAAAAGCCCCTAGTCGCCACATTCCGGCGCCTGTTCGGGTACACGGGAGGGAGAATTCAGAATGTCCGAATTACCTAACAGTACGTCTTTCGGAACTTGTAGGAGGAAACCGGAACACCCAGAGGAAATCCACGCAGACACGGGGAGAACGTGGAGACTCCTCAGACAGTGACCCAAGCCGGGAATCGAACCTGGCACCCTGGCGCTGCGAAGCAACAGTCCTAACCACTGTGCTACCGTGCCGCCCACTGTGTCCAAATATATATTATTAGTCCAATGACACTACTATGACGCCATCGCTCTCTTTACGCCCTCCCCACCCTTTGAAGTTATGGGAAATACGAGTATGGAATTCTTTTGAATATTATTCCTTCAAGTCCGAGGAAAGGCAGGTTGCATATTGGTGCTTGTTTGCAAGGATAGAGGTGAAGCGTGGATTTCCTGAAAGGGTCATGGTGGTAGATTTGAATGGGAGGGCCTGGGTCATTTTGAGGCGATCAGCACCTGCTGACATGGCCAGTGTCAGGAAAGTCAGATTTGTTATGAGTCAGGGTTTAGAGAATCCCAAAGTGTATCATGTAGTTCACCTGACCCACAACCTTTAATAGATTGTGGTATGGGGAGCACACGGCTCACTCTACAGGTATGGTACAGCAGAAATGGATGAGTATTTTTTAAAACAAAACGATGTTTATTCTATGAACTCAAGTTAACCTTTTTAAAACAAAGTGAATATCTTAGCAACCATTAATTCAAATACACCCCCCAAAGAATACAACACTAAGTAATCTGTATGCTGTTCTTTTAACATCCAAAAGACTTAACAAACCTTCAAACAGGAGCACATTAGATTTACATTCAACACTGAGACCTTTTACAATTCTAGGTTCACCAAATGATCCATAGATAGTCTTTGGATGGCAGACTTCAGATGCAGCTCACTGAAAAACACAGACACACCCAAGCTTTTTTCTCAAACTGAAACTAAAAAGCAGAACCAGAGCTCAGCTCCACCCACACTCTGTCATCACTGCAGTAACATGAGCAGCTAATCATTTCTTTGAGCGACATTCTCATGACAGATTGTCAGCAGTTTGGGAATAGGATTGTGGGCGCAGAAGGTACATCTGTTGGAGGGCATGAAGGGGATATTTCCCTGGTATCTTTCTATAGTTTCACTCCAGAGGGGTGCTTAGGACTAAAATGATACTGTTTTTACTAGTACCACTTGTATTAGTAGAAGAGAGGGGTGTGGCAATTGAACATATGATTTCACTTTTTGTGACACAAAGTCCACCGGTTCCCTTTAGAGATCCAGTAAGAAGTCTTACAACACCAGGTTAAAGTCCAACAGGTTTGTTTGGAATCACTAGCTTTTGGAGCGCCGCTCCTTCATCAGGTGAATCACTTCTTCCTGTGCCCACCCTAGTCCCATGCCAGCATTTCCACATCTTGTTTAGAGGTGTGAGAGGAGGAGGCACAGGGAGAAGGGTTTAAGAAGACTATTTGTAGTGAAGAAATACTAGAGGCTCTCTTGGCATTCCAGGATTATCCTTGAATGCTGAGCAATTTTGGCAATGGCCAGCAGGGCCCAATGATGCCAAGAAGATCTGGTTAAGACAGGCTAAACCGTGGTGTTCTACAGGACAAAAATAAGCAATGCTTTTACATTCCCTTTCGTCCTGTAATCTGGATTTGTACTCCAGTGAGGTGTTGAGAAAGTGCTGTACTGTTAAAGTCTAGTCTTGTATAATGTATATACAGGAATTATTTGGAACAATCCATCTTGTTGAAAAACAATATACTTTGCTTTCAGCAATATTTTTGCTATGCCACATAATCAATTTAGGAGTTAAAAGGCACAATAGAAGGCAAAACTTTCTAACGTGCATTGCCAAACCAGAAAATCTAAAATTCCAGTCTCCTACAGTACTTTTCTACACCTGCCCTGGAAGTCCAACCTTTTATGCACACTGCTTTCAATATTATGTGCTTTCAATATATGCACTATGTAACCTAATTCTCCATTTTAGTTCCTCTTTCGAGGGGCTTATTTCTTATGAATAACTATTTAAATATTATTTAATCAGAATTTCTTATTGAAAAGTACCGCAACAGGCAGTGAGCTCCTTTTGACTGGGAGCTAGAGTATCTGACTTCCTCCTGCTGAAAAGGTGGTCCACCCAGCTTTGGCACAGGGGAGTGTGGTAAAAGGGATTCTGCTTGTGTGCAATGCTTGAAATGGTTCTTCCTAGAGAAGATTCATGCCATGCTTGATGGACCTTACAAAGAATGCATTCAAAAGTGAGGAATGTACTTGTCTTTGCCTTCCGCTTGAGACCAGCAACTCTCCTTAAATGCAGTTCAGGACAAGGGATTTTGATAATTGCATTGACTCAGAAAATTTATTTCAGTGCTGGCTGAATTTTCAGCTACCAGTCCCTCCCAACTAATTTGAATAGGTCAAGTTCCAGTGAAGCGACTATAGCGCATTTGACTGTAAAATCTATTAAGGCAGAATCAAAGCAGCTGGCACCAATGCGTTTGTTGTACGTTGATGTTGAGTATGGTGCAATTCCCGCACTTGTAATTACTCTTTCTTTGGTGTCAAAGTAGTATCCAGATATCTCTGCTAGCCATTTGATGGGTTTCTCCACTTTTCTGTCTCGTGTATCATTTCCATTTTAATGGCTATGTACATTGTTTTAAAAATCTGCATAGGTGGATTTTCTGGTCTCCAGTCAAATGTGCCACATTCCAAGACTTCTGAGTAAGCTTGACCTGAGTTCGTGAACTGTTCATATTAGATTGTGGGAAAGGTATCTGAAAATTCAACCAGCCCCTCCTCTGTACAAATAAGTCTGCATGTTGGGTTTTCCATGAATGGGAAAATCGCGCTAATATTTAATATTACACTGCACATGCATGCTATAATGCTCCTATCATTAAACAGTACATCCTTCAGTTCACCATGAGCCATGCAGTAGGATATTCTCTAGTTTAAAAAAAAATTGAATAGATATGTTCAAAATGAACAGCTGCCAATATTTTTTCCATTTGTTTTTAAACTTTTCAGTTTTCACTTTTCCATTTTTACACTTGTACAAATGGACACTTGTACATTTTTTGTACGATTATTGGGTTACGTTTTGGTACCTCATGCAAGTAACAATTATCTGTATGTGAGACTTGTTGGTGAATGCAGACTGGGTGCAAGATTTGTGGGGCGTTAAAGCAATGTTTCCTCCAGTGTTCACACTTGCACATTTGTTTCTTCACTGCAGCCCCCAATGCTCAAGTCCAGACCTTCATCTCTTTCTATATTGTCTTAACTCTGCCACCACATTGAAATAAATGACTTGGCAACAGTCTCAACAAGCTCACTTATTTTTGTAGTAAGCCACGAAAACTAACAAAATTGTATATTTTATCCAACTCTAATTTTTTAATGGCATAACACTAACTTGGCACCTTGCATTTCAAATCTTGATTATGACTCTTTTTACGTAGGTTGGTAATGCAATCAAAAGCATGTTACCCTTTGGTCCACTGAAGTCATCTAAAGATGCTCCACGATCTATTCAGGTAGACATAACTCCAACGTCATCCAGAATATCAAGGAATGCAGTCACCAGTTTATCAATTCGAGGGCATCGATGGAAGAGGAACGGTAAGCAAACAGATTGATGTGAGCAGAGTGGATAAGGTTCTATACATTTGAAACTCTGAAATAAAGCTTCATTTATAAATAAAAGATTTAATACCTTGCCATTAACCAATTTGTTGCAGGAAAGCATATTTTAAATTTTAGTTGGAGAAGGAAAATTTGATACAAAAACTTAAATCTAAAATGATGTATTACTGTTTGCGAAGATCAAAAGCAAAGTTTGACAATCTGACCTCCCCCAGTAAGTGTTACTTACAGTACCAAAATTTTGGTTCTTAATTATGAAGTATTTTGTATTTGATGTCATGCTGAATGTACACCTGAAATGCTTGGAAATTGGAGGCCAGTTTAATTTGTTAGGAGGATTACGGTGGTCTTAATCCTGTTTCTCTTTTCTTATTCCACACATCTAATGCTTTTTCTGTTGTCAGTGGTGGAAATGTATTACTTTCAAATACAAGGTGAAGCAGCATTGTGTCTCCTCCCAATAAAACAGGTTAAATGTTCAGGTTAAACCTGAAAGTACAGTAGAAAGAATTGTGTTGCAAAATTGGGCAGCAAGGGAAATTTGTCACTCATGCACATGCTTCAGCAACACAAAACTGGATTTTTGTACCCTGGCGATGTGGTCACCAACTGTTTAGGTGTTTTAGTAAGCTCAGAGAAGGGGGCAAAAGAGGGGGAGGTGTGGCGCTGCTAGTCAAGGACAGTATTACGGTGGCGGAAAGGATGCTAGATGGGGACTCTTCTTCCGAGGTAGTATGGGCTGAGGTTAGAAACAGGAAAGGAGAGGTCACCCTGTTGGGAGTTTTCTATAGGCCACCTAATAGTTCTAGGGATGTAGAGGAAAGGATGGCGAAGATGATTCTGGAAAAGAGCGAAAGTAACAGGGTAGTTGTTATGGGAGACTTTAACTTTCCAAATATTGACTGGAAAAGATATAGTTTGAGTACATTAGATGGGTCGTTCTTTGTACAATGTGTGCAGGAGGGTTGCCTGACACAATATGTTGACAGGCCAACAAGAGGCGAGGCCACATTGGATTTGGTTTTGGGTAATGAACCAGGCCAGGTGTTAGATCTGGAGGTAGGTGAGCACTTTGGAAACAGTGACCACAATTCGGTGACCTTTACGTTAGTGATGGAAAGGGATAAGTATACCCCGCAGGGCAAGAGTTATAGCTGGGGGAAGGGCAATTATGATGCCATTAGACATGACTTAGGATGTGTAGGTTGGAGAAGTAGGCTGCAAGGGTTGGGCACACTGGATATGTGGAGCTTGTTCAAGGAACAGCTATTGCATGTTCTTAATAAGTACGTACCAGTCAGGCAGGGAGGAAGGGGTCGAGCGAGGAAACCGTGGTTTATCAAAGAAGCGGAATCTCTTGTTAAGAGGAAGAAGGAGGCCTATGTGAAGATGAGGCGTGAAGTTTCAGTTGGGGCGCTTGATAGTTACAAGGAAGCGAGGAAGGATCTAAAGAGAGAGCTAAGACGAGCAAGGAGGGGACATGAGAAGTCTTTGGCAGGTAGGATAAAGGAAAACCCAAAAGCTTTCTATAGGTATGTCAGGAATAAAAGAATGACTAGGGTAAGAGTAGGGCCAGTCAAGGACAGTGGTGGGAAGTTGTGTGTGGAAGCTGAGGAGATAAGCGAGATACTAAATGAATACTTTTCGGCAGTCTTCACTCAGGAAAAAGATAATGTTGTGGAGGAGAATGCTGAGACCCAGGCTATTAGAATAGATGGCATTGAGGTGCGTAGGGAAGAAGTGTTGGCAATTCTGAACAAGGTGAAAATAGATAAGTCCCCGGGGCCTGATGGGATTTATCCTAGGATTCTCTGGGAAGCTAGGGAAGAGATTGCTGAGCCTTTGGCTTTGATTTTTATGTCATCATTAGCTACAGGAATAGTGCCAGAGGACTGGAGGATAGCAAATGTGGTCCCTTTGTTCAAGGGGAGTAGAGATAACCCCGGTAACTATAGGCTGGTGAGCCTCGCGTCTGTTGTGGGTAAAGTCTTGGAGAGAATTATAAGAGATACGATTTATAATCATCTAGATAGGAATAATATGATTAGGGATAGTCAGCATGGTTTTGTGAAGGGTAGGTCATGCCTCACAAACCTTATCGAGTTCTTTGAGAAGGTGACTGAACAGGTAGACGAGGGTAGAGCAGTTGATGTGGTGTATATGGATTTCAGTAAAGCGTTTGATAAGGTTCCCCATGGTCGTCTATTGCAGAAAATACGGAGGCTGGGGATTGAGGGTGATTTAGAGATGTGGATCAGAAATTGGCTAGTTGAAAGAAGACAGAGAGTGGTGGTTGATGGCAAATGTTCAGAATGGAGTTCAGTTACGAGTGGCGTACCACAAGGATCTGTTCTGGGGCAGTTGCTGTTTGTCATTTTTATAAATGACCTAGAGGAGGGCACAGAAGGTTGGGTGAGTAAATTTGCAGACGACACTAAAGTCGGTGGAGTTGTAGACAGTGCGGAAGGATGTTGCAGGTTACAGAGGGACATAGATAAGCTGCAGAGCTGGGCTAAGAGGTGGCAAATGGAGTTTAATGTAGAGAAGTGTGAGGTGATTCACTTTGGAAAGAATAACAGGAATGCGGAATATTTGGCTAATGGTAAAATTCTTAGCAGTGTGGATGAGCAGAGGGATCTCGGTGTCCATGTACATAGATCCCTGAAAGTTGCCACCCAGGTTGATAGGGTTGTGAAGAAGGCCTATGGTGTGTTGCCCTTTATTGGTAGAGGGATTGAGTTCCGGAGCCATGAGGTCATGTTGCAGCTGTACAAAACTCTGGTACGGCCGCATTTGGAGTATTGCGTACAGTTCTGGTCGCCTCATTATAGGAAGGACGTGGAAGCTTTGGAACGGGTGCAGAGGAGATTTACCAGGATGTTGCCTGGTATGGAGGGAAAATCTTATGAGGAAAGGCTGATGGACTTGAGGTTGTTTTCGTTAGAGAGAAGAAGGTTAAGAGGTGACTTAATAGAGGCATACAAAATGATCAGAGGGTTAGATAGGGTGGACAGTGAGAGCCTTCTCCCGCGGATGGAGGTGGCTAGCACGAGGGGACATAGCCTTAAATTGAGGGGTAATAGATATAGGACAGACGTCAGAGGTAGGTTTTTTACACAAAGAGTGGTGAGACCGTGGAATGCCCTACCTGCAACAGTAGTGAACTCACCAACATTGAGGGCATTTAAAAGTTTATTGGATAAGCATATGGATGATAATGGCATAGTGTAGGTTAGATGGCCTTTAGTTTTTGACTTCCCATGTCGGTGCAACATCGTGGGCCGAAGGGCCTGTACTGCGCTGTATCGTTCTATGTTCTATGTTTCAATACAATGTAATAAAAATACAGTTGCATTGGGATACCCAGCTCTGCAACTAATTGCCTTTTGTTCAGGTGGAGACATGAGAAGATTTATGTGAGCCACTGACTGACTCATACATTGAATAAGGGTGGAGGTGTGTGTCTGGGTAGGGTGCTCTTTCAGAGGGTTGGTGCAGACTCAATGGACCGAGGAGCCTCCTTCTGAACAGTTAGGGATTCTATGTAACAAAGGGTAGCCAAAAGCAGTGCAGTAGAATATATTTGCATTTCAAAAAGCCTTTCCTAAATAGTAGAATTTTTGTGGAGTTGAGACCAATGGCAAAATGGATATAAGCGGGTTCCAAAACAGAAAGCCAAATAGGAGTTTAAAGATAATTACTCAGGCTGGCAAAAGGTGGGAAGAGGTATTCCCAAGCTGGGAGCACTGAAAAGAGAAGTTATTGTTGGAGATTCTGTAGCTACAAGTGAATAGAGACGACGAGCACCAGACAAGGGCCCAAGGAGGATGGTCAACCATGTGAAAAAGCTGCATGCAAGTTGAACAGGATAAGGAAGGATAATGCACCATGGTCACAGTCATGAAGGGTGTAATTTGTAACTTTGATTAAGATTTCAATTTGTGACGACTGATTAGAGAGATTCAAATGCAGAAAGGTTGAGCAGGTATTTACAAGGAAACAAACTTTCAAGCACTTTAGAGATGAAGGAAAGTTGAAGATCGGGTGAGGCAGAGATGTCTAGCCTGTTTTTTTTTATAGTGGCAGACGGTGATGACAGATTTGGAAGGAAAAAGGAGTAGAATCGCGAGCAGGAGGTGAGTCTCGAGGACAAGATGAGTCTCATGAATATATGTGGTGAGATGGAAGGGAAGCTAGAGAAATAAGTGGGTTCAGGACTAGGGAAGATTAAATTACTGGACCTAGTTTGACCTGGTGCACTAGGAAAGAGACTGCTAAAGATAGGCAACTGAATGAATTTATCTCCATCTCCGTGACAAAGTGTTGTTGGAGAATGCGTGGAGAGGGGTTTAAGATGAACTTGGTAGAAGAACTTGGACAAAAGAAGCTGAGGATTATCTTGACATTTCAAAAGCAGCTTGGTGTAAGCAATTTTAGCAAAGATGGTGCTTGATATGTTCAAGCCAGAGCTGGCAATGAAGTACTAAAACTGTTGTGCGCCATCAATTTGCATTCATCATCTCTCGGAAGTGAAATTTAGGCTGCACTAAACGGAAATATCAGTTTGCGAAAGTAAGGGTTTTACTGGAGACAAGGGCATAAAAGGTACTGGTGAGGGTGTGCTTACGCAGATTTTACATGCAGAATGTTGTGGTGGATGAAGGGCCAAAGGCTAGATAGTTGGAAATTTGTATGTGAATTGGGGGCAAATAGAGTTTCAAGGGGAAGGGAGATTTGAATGGCAAAGAACAGAAATACTTTATCTGTGATTTGAATATGGGGGAATAGCGAAGCCAGATGAGATGATATTGACTGTGGCTGTGAATGGGGGTAGGAGGGATCAACAACAGATGACAACACAATCACAGAATAATACAATGCAGAAGATGCCCTTTGGCCCATCAAGTCTGCACTGACGCATGAAAGATACCTGACATGCCTACCTAATCCCATTTGGCAGCACTTGGTCAATAGGTAAATAAATTCAGTGGATAGAGTGCAATGGCGAGTTCAGATCAGGTTTAAAATTGTTTAAAATCACCCACGGTGAGAAATTGCTTGATGCAGAAGCTGAGCGGGGAAAGTAGTGGCAATCTTTGAGATGCTTGGGTAGACAGTGCAGAACGAGCATATTAAGAAAGAGGTGACTAACGTTTGAATGTCTCTGGTTGGAGAAGATATTTTCTTGGAACCTAAGGATTATTTTCACTCTTGCGTCACTGGCTTTGAAATCTTGTTCATTGTGCACATAAAATAAGAATTAATGGAAGCCAGAGGAAGAATTCAAAATGTCCAATTCACCTAACAAGCACGTCTTTCGGGACTTGGGGGAGGAAACTGGAGCACCCGGAGGAAACCCACACAGACACGGGGAGAACGTGCAGTCTCCGCACTGACAGTGGCCCAAGCCGAAAATCGAATCTGGGTCCCTGGCACTGCGAAGCAACAGTGCTAACCAATGTGCTACCTTGCCACCCATACTGTCCTTGTATCATCCTTTACTATCTGGGTTGTCTATCTTTCCCAAATGCTATGCAAATGGAATATTTGGTCACCTTGTTACCATGCCGGGGGGGGGGTGTGAGGTGGATTTTCCATGCCCCCCATGGTGTGTTTATAGCCGTGTCTGGCAGCCTGCCGTTGGGTGTCTGTGGGATTTCCATTGAATTCATCCCCCACAGTTGGGAAACCCATTGCGGGGGTTCGTTGTTAGCGGGACCAAAAGATCCCGCTGTTGTGAACGGCTGGAGAATCACAACCCTACTGTGATCCCAAATTTTCTTTCCATTCCTAAAATTCATTCACCTGAACCCTTCCACCCTCCTCACTTTTCATTTTGAAGCTCTATCCACCTTTTTCATTATACAATTCGCCATAACACTGGTCCCAGGCTGGATTAAAGGTTAAAAAGGCATTCGAGATACTGGGCTTCATAAATGGCAGAGTGGGCAGCATGGTGGCACAGGAGTTACCAATGCTGCCTACTGCACTGAGGGTCCAGGTTCGAATCCCGGCCCTGGGTCACTGTCCATGTGGAGTTTGCACGTTCTCCCTGTGACTGCGTGGGTTTCACCCCCACAACCCAAAGGATGTGCAGGATAGGTGGGTTGGCCACGCTAAAATTGCCCCTTAATTGGAAAAAATAATTGGGTACTCTAATTTTTTTTAAAAATTGGTACAGAGTACAAAAGCAAAGATAAGAGGCTTCATAAAAGCAAATTATTGCGGATGCTGGAATCTGAAACCAAAGAGAAAATGCTGGAAAAGACCGGGGCGGAATTCTCCGTTCCTCACGCCGGGTGCGAGAGCAGACCTCCCGCGATTCTCCCACCCCCCCCCCCCCCCAAATGGCGTGTCACGTTTTGCGACACGCCGCTCGGAGAATCGCGGGTCGCCGTTTTTCCCGGCGGCCCGCGATTCTCCGACCCGGGGCCTGCCGTTCGCGACCGTTTCACGACGGTGGCAACCACACCTGGTCGCTGCCGTCGTGAACACGCCATGAGATGCCCGTTTGGGGCTTGTGGGGGGCCTAGAGGGGACTGAGCACCACGACCGTGCTCGGGAGGGGACAGGCCCGCGATCGGTGCCCACCGATCGTCGGGTCGGCGTCTCAATGGGACGCACTCTTTCCCCTCTGCCGCCCCGCAAGATCAAGCCGCCACGTCTTGCGGGGCGGCGGAGGGGAAGACGGCAACCGCGCATGCGAGGGTTGGAGCCGGCCAACCTGCGCATGCGTGGCTGATGTCATTAGGCGCATCGGCCACGTCATTCTCGGCGCGCTGGGCCTTGACGCCAGCAATAAGGCCCCGCGGCCGAGTTTCCCGGCACGGCCCTCCTAACCCTCCAGCGGGGGGAGAATAGGGGGCCAGGAGAGGCCTCCGACGCCGTCGTGAACCTCTCCGGGTTTCACGACGGCGTCGGGCCTTTGGGAGAATTCCGCCCCAGAGCTGCTGAGATTTTCCAGCATTTTCTCCTCGAGAGGCTTTATAAATCTGTGGTTCAGCTTGTAACTTGAATATTGTGTCCAACTCTGGGTATTGCACTTCAGGATGGCTTTGGAGAGCATACAGAAAAAGTTCATGAGAAAAATTCCTCATTTATGGTACCACAGTAATGTGGATTGATTGCAGAGGCTGGGGCTGCTGTTTGAGCAGATGAGGTTGGGAGCAGATTTGATCTAAGTATTTAAAATCCTCTGAGGGGTCTAGACAGTAGAGGGAAACATTTCCAATTGAGGAGATGAGAACAAAGAGTGTAGGGTGAATGGGCAAACTGACCATAGCACCCTGTGCAGGAGGTATTCAAATGGGGAAAGTGAAACCCTGATTATCAACCTTTCAGTCAATTGGAAATTGAGGGGACAGGCCCGCGATCGGTGCCCACCGATCGTCGGGTCGGCGTCTCAATGGGACGCACTCTTTCCCCTCTGCCGCCCCGCAAGATCAAGCCGCCACGCCTAATGACATCAGCCACGCATGCGCAGGTTGGCCGGCTCCAACCCTCGCATGCGTGGTTGCCGTCTTCCCCTCCGCCGCCCCGCGAGACGTGTCGGCTTGATTTTGCGGGGCGGCAGAGGGGAAAGAGTGCGTCCCATTGAGACGCCGACCCGACGATCGGTGGGCACCGATCGTGGGCCTGCCCCCTCAATTTCCAATTGACTGAAAGGTTGATAATCAGGGTTTCACTTTCCCCATTTGAATACCTCCTGCACAGGGTGCTATGGTCAGTTTGCCCATTCACCCTGCACTCTTTGTTCTCATCTCCTCAGTAGAAAATACTTTGTATATGCAGGTCTATGTCAAGGACCGGATTTTGTCCAGTGTTATATCCTGATACAGTTGCAACCTCTTAATGCTGACCATTGACCGAGTCTGAAGTTCTACTTCACTTAAGGGGATGTGACTAACTGATTCCTGGAGCAAAGTGTCCAGATAACTTTCCTCATCTTTGATGCCTTGCAATGTCTGTAGCTCGAACTCTCTGACAACCCTGAGCTGAAGTTCCTTGGGCTGCTGACACTTAGCGGATATGGTTGCCCAGGTAAACAACGCTATACACAATATTTGCATGCAGCAGTTACATTATACCACCTCCTCTGGTTTAACCTTGTTTGTGAATAGTCAAGACATTTCATTGATTCTCTTATTTAGTTTGTTAATTGGTTTATCTGGTTTAAGTTACTAATTTTTTAACAAAATGATGATGCAAAACAAAATTTTCAATTTGTGTACTTCAAATTATATTTGGCTCAGTTAAAAGTGCTTATCTAAAGGTTCGTATTCACACTGATGAAAGAAATCTGTTTTTACTCCATCTTAAATTAGGGGTTCTCTTTTATTGCAAACACTGACTTAAGCAAGTTATTTTGCACTTATTTAGTTGCCACTCTGTTTAGAAAATTAAGCAGATTAAAGTAGATTGGATAAAAGGAGCTTTTGCTCCTAAAATGTGTGTAATTGTATACCCTGCCTTGTACCTTAAGATGGAATTACCTGCCCTTTTGCACTGGAAATAATTGAAGATTACAAGCATACCATGTTCCTTTGTGTACTGAAGCTGGATAGACATTAGTCTAGAGTTCTGAGAATTCCTTCCAGGAGGTTTCAACATATGACAATTGCTGAACTTGGGACAGAAAGCTGAGAGTTCAAGACGTGACTTGATCAAAGGCATTCTCTGCATTGTAAAAATAGCTGCTGCTGTATAACACTTACCATTTTATAATGCACAATTGTGCATGTGTATTATCTGAAGACAGTAGATTAAATAGTGCACATAATTTTTGCTGCTAAATTTTAACATTTTTATTCATTTATTGTATCTGGGCATCGCTGGCTGAATCAGTATTTGTTGCTTATCCCTAATTGCCCTGGAGAAGGTGGTGGTGAGATGTCATCTTGAAACCACTACAGTCCATGTGGCTCTGGCAAAGGGGAATGTGTGGAAATCTGCAGAAAATGGTGGGGAAGTTGTATAGCGATTGGTTAAATCTGTAGGTCAATTTCTCAATTCCAGGTGTTAGCTTTTCATCATTAAACTAGTTAACCAAATTATTGTAGATCTTTATTCATAGGTATCTATAATACAAATTCATTATGTAACTGGGTTCACTGGTCCGTATAAGTTTCATTGCTGTATTTTTGAATTAAGAATTGCATTTTTATGTCGTATCTTTTGTGACCTCAGGATGTGCCAAAGTGCTTTACAGCCAAGTAAGCATGTTTGACATGTAGTCACTGTGCTAATTAGGCTAAGAGCAGTTGACACAGTCATTTTGAGAAATTAAGAAAATGCACTTTTGCAAAATATGTAAAAATTGGAATATAAGTTTTGGCATTTCCCCCTCTTGTCCACTTTAGCCAGGCTGCAACATCTTAGTTGATCATTTAACATTTATCTGATGTTAAGGAACAGTAAATATTAAAACTATTCCCAAATGATACAGTAATCAAATGACTTTTGAAAATTCTTAATATCAGAAATACCACAGTCTAAACTAGGATAGGAGGGAAAAGTGATGCCAATTTACCATGTATCAGGAAGTATTAATTTTAAATAAGGGTACAATTTCCCCCTCCATTCATTTAAAACCAAACTTGTTTGCCATGTCTTTTTTTTCGCCATTTTCTATGTTTTTTTTGTGTTTCAGCCATTATACGTCTTGTCATTTTCAATCCTAGATATACCTATCAACCATACTGACTCAGTCGAATCTCACAAGCTTCCTTTATCAGACTCTAAGCAAGAAGATAAACATGATAATGGGGAGAGAAGCAAAATACAAACAGAGAATGATGCTCAGCATTATCAGGGTATTCAAGAACCAGCTTCAGATCCTAAGAAAGATGGCAAAGAAATCAAGAGACAGAAATCTCTGAGGAAAAAGATGGAGGATGGAGTACATGCCTCTAGCAGAATCTAGTAGTAGCTGAGTGCTCTATGCTAGCACCCAAAGGTATCTGGGAGTTGAGGGTTAAGAACCTCGTATTGCTATATACTGGAACTCCACAAAGGAAATCTTGAATTGATGCTACATGCAAATGTAAAATATCCACATTAGTAATATGCCAACTGTGCATGATCCACAATTCTAACTTAACATAAAGATTGCATGTTTCTCAAAACTGCACTGATAACTTATCCATTAGAAACCTAAAGACAATGCATTAATTATTACTCAAGATAATTATTTAAAGGATGTTGAGTGGCTGAGTGAACCTCATTAATCTATTGCTGATTCTTGAATAGAATTGCTCACAAAATAAAAGTCTGTGCCAGCAAGCTAAAAATAATAACCACACACGCCTAAACCTGGAAATCAACAACTAACCATCTAAACAATGTACTGCAGCCTTCTGAATGGGAAATGTATAACAACTAATGCAACTCTTTCTAGCTAAATTTGCACTGTAAATATCTAAACAATTTAATTTTATCTTTCCTTTTATCAAACGCAGTTTTAAAATAGATTTATGATTATGTCAACAGAAACTTGAACTTCATGGGATAGATTGTTGATTGAAGTGTTCACGGAACTCTCTCCTCATACATATTGCTATTTCTCCACCTATAGTGATATGCCACCAAAGGAATCCAGGAGCTCAACTTCATTTCTAAAGTTTCTCCTTTCATTATCAACTATGAGCTGAGAAAAATTAAATGGTTACAATTTATTGTATTTTTCGAAGTAGAAATCAAATGTCTATGGTTAAATTTACATTTCAGTTAAGCCTCTAATCGAGCATCAGTAATAGAAAACCTTTTATTGGGGCAAGCATGACTAATCAGTGAATGAAGTAAGAATTATAGTAATTATGGTAGTCTTTGGAATTGGTAGCCATCAGATGTGCCTTTTGATATACACTGACAGTTTCTATCCATTCTAGTGTAACAATGCTCCTTTGTGTGAATTAAAGAAGAACATTATTTCATGACACGTTGCTGACTAGTCCAACATTTTTATTGCCCATCCCTATTTGTCCTTGCGAAGGTTAGACATAGGTACACCCACAATGCTGGTTGGGAGGGAATTCAGGATTTTGACCCAGTGACAGTTGGGAGTAGACAAAACCACACAAGCTCATTTCACACTTAAAATGTGCACGTGCCAGATGCACAACTCAAAAAAAAAAAAAAAAAAATACCATGTTGGTTGCAATAATGAGATAACTGACTTGTTGACCTGTCCCTTGTGGCATTAATTCTCCTTGGATAAGGCTAGAATTCCTTGTTCTTCAACAATGCCATAAGATTCTTAACCTCCAGCTGAAATGCTAAAATAGCAGATAGTCTGACATCTCAGGATGATGCTCAGCATTATCAGGGTATTCAGGAACCAGCTTCAGATCCTAAGAAAGATGGCAAAGAAATAGATACAGAAATCTCTGAGGAAAAAGATGGAGTACAAGGATGGCACCCCAATGATGCAGCATTTGCTCAGAATTATGCTCTTAACCTACAAGCCTCGGACGTGAAGATCAGCGCTACAATTAATCCAAGCTGATCTGATATTGCTAATGTTATTTTGATAGTTAAAATCAATTACATTACCTTGGCAATATTCAGAAATTTTATTAATTATTAAGCTGTATCACACTCTATAAGAGAAAAAGGAGCACTAAGGCAGTGATGTTCATGTTCTCCAAAAATGTAAATTTACGTTTCAGCTTGAGATTTTAAGGTGAGTCTTTCATCATGGGCATTAAGTAATAATAATAATAATAGCCCCTAGTTGCCACATTCTGGTGCCTGTTTGGGGAGGCTGGTACGGGAATTGAACCTGCGCTGCTGGCATTGTTCTGCATTGCAAGCCAGCTATTTATCCCACTGTGCTAAACCAGCCTCTAATTGTATGTAATTGTATGCTGTAGAATGGCATTGTTAATTTAGGTGGGCAAAGTAAAATTGAGCACTTTATCATTTGAAATGCAAATGCATTTTATTCACACATGCTACTACTGAACATTCAATTATGCTTTTAACCTTTCTTCATTCAATACACTGGTCTAGTCTTACTTATTTCCACCCAGCAATAGTGATGACCTTTTTAGCACTTGCTCATACTGCTGAAAGTTGAGATTAGTTATTGCTTAAACTGACATTTGCCTAACTGTTTTATTCTTTGCTTGTATCCTGTTTGGCAACTGGTGTGGTCTGAGCAGCGGTTAAAGAGTCGATGAGCTGTATTGAGAGGAATCCTTGATGCAGCCCCATCGGCGGGCCATTTTACCAGTGGCTGGAATAGTTTGCTGCCCAACTTAGGCCGGTGGCAATTAAAAGAGAAGCAAAATACTGGAGATCTGAAAGTTCTGGAAAAACTCAGTTAATACTTCAAGTCCAGTAAGGCTCTTATGAAACCCGAAGAGGAGTCATATTGGACTCCATAGCATTAACTCTGGTCCCTCTCCACCGATGCTTCCCAACTTGAGTTTTTCAACATTTTGTTTTTATTATAATCAACTAAATTGGCCATCATCCCAGGCCACCAGCTCATTACAGTGGCTACCAGAGCTGAGGACCATCATCTCCTGGGACTCCGTAGCTCAAGGAATGGCCACAGGCATCAAAGGACACCACCACGGCCCCAATGACACCACTGGAAAGATGTTCTCTCCAATAGCTGTTACCTAACTGTCTGGCCTCAGGAGAGGGGAAAAATTAACTCCCTTGTGCCTCAAAGGCTCTCTTGATGGTGATGAAGAGCTTAAAATCCTCTGGGCCAGCTAGCCCACCATTCCGCACATTTCGGTAGTTCACAATGGATTTGTGTAATTATGTAAACTTTTCCCAAGCTAAAGGTAGTAAGTTCACACCAAGAAAATGTATTGAAGTGCTGACCCAATTACCACCCAAAGCTTAGCCCCATGTGATTAGTGGACTGCCTCAGAATTCTTGTATGCTTTGCTTTTCATATCTAGTTTCTAACAAAGTGTGTGAAACTACCATCTAATGTTTGGTCTCAACTCTGAATGCAGCCTAGTTTGTAACTATCTATATTGAGCTATACTGCAAACTGTCCATTTGCAACTGAAGCTGCTTTTCAACTTCACAAAGTTGCCAGTACAGCTGGCCTACTGTTATGTGCTAGCCTAACCAGAGCTAATAGAAAATAAAATGCCGCAGCTGTTTCATGTGATGCTAAATTCTTTACAATGTTAAAATCTTCCTTGCACCTTTTTTTTTGTTGTTGAAGTTCATGTGGTGCTGTTTTTGAAGAGGATAAGGTTTTGGCATGCATCTAGAGTTGGCTGATGGTCCCCAATGGCGTTCTTTTCATTCCAACGTTAATGTGGTGTTTTGAAACTTTAATTTATTATGACCTAGAGGAAAAGCAGGAGTTCACATTGTATCTATTGTGCCACTGTGGCAAGGTGCAAGAGACCTTGTGACTTCTATGGAGGGGCAGAGAAAGCAGACGAAATCTCCCAGAACTACTGATTTCAGAGTGGTTTGGAGACCTGGGAGGGAATGGCTTGCCTGCTCAAACCTCTCTTCGGAGAGTAGTAAAGCTAATTAGAAAAGATGAGAAACTGTAGTCTGAATCACGTCAACTAATTATGAAAGCTGACATACAGAACATCGGGCTTCACTTGGCAGCGATGGTTTAGCTGAACACTCACTTTGCATCCCATCCTATTTCACAGTTGAGATGTAATACGGATGTCTAACCAGAATCTGTCCTCTTCCCTCCAGGCAGGTGAGGTTGAAATTGGAGAAATGTCAATGAGCGTGACAGTATAAGTATTATTTCCCTCCACACATTGACTATTCCCTTTTGTTGACTCCAACAATTCCGTTATCTTTTACATATTCAATGTGTTTTTATAGGAATAAAATGTACAGATGTACATTGCCCTTTATAAAACTATCTTTGCTTTTAGAATGAGGAAATGTTTAATAAGTTAATCCTTCTACCAGTTAAAGATGTAAACTTATTGCAAATAATAAGAAGTGGCCAGATTGGATCAGTCCTGACTTATGAAGATTGGACCTTTTCATCTTTGTCATCTTTTTCTAGAATTAACTGATTTAAAAGCCCAGGAGGATCTTATGGACATCTCTGAAATGGATGAAGGATTTTGTTCTAAGGTTGCTAACACAAGCAGCAAGGCATCTACGGGGAAAAGTCAATTGAAATCATTTGGCAACAAGCCTGGTAAAGAACGAGAAATAGCAGACGAGACCTGCCGGGAACATCTTGCTCGTAAGCAGTCACGAAGAGCCGTGAGTGAGAATCTGGAGCTCGTGGCCATGAAAAGACTGACTCTGACGAGTAGTCAGTCCCTGCCTAAGCCAGGAAACCACAGTCTGGCTAACACGGCGACAACCCTCTTCAGTAAATCCTTTGAACAAGTTAGTGGTGTCTTTATTGGAAGCAGTGCAGCCAATGCCACAAGTAGGAATACAACAGAATCCAACCGATTCTCAGCTTGCAGCCTTCAGGACGACAGACTTGCACTTGTGGCTGATAGAGACCTTCAAGCTTCTGTCACTCAACATCAGAAACAACACTGCTCACCTGGTTTTAATGTTCAGCTGTCACCAGATATGTAACTTTGCAACATGGACATTGAAGAAAAGTTTCTATTTTTTTGTAGTCCATATATGATTTTGTCAAATGCAAAACTGTATTTTTACAGAGTTTAAGTACTGTGGAGTTTCAGTTTTTAAAATGTTTAATGTGCCTGTAAAAACAAAGTATTAACTGAATGAAACGGATGGTACATCACTTTTCAGGACCGTTGATGAATGTGTACTGGTGTTCTTAATTTTTATCCAGATATCATCTTTTGAGCAGTTAACTTTTATAATAATGAATAACCTAGAACCTTCTCATTTGAAGAAACACTTGTAACACTTGTTTCTGTTTTGCTCTGTCCTGCTTTTTATATGACTGAGAGCTTGTTATTTTATGAGCTTTCTACCACGTTTTAATGGAATTGTATTTTGAGAAATTTGTTACTGTGCAAAAACAGTTCAAGGTAACAATGTTAGTCGAATTTTGATATGAACCTAGTTGAACTGAATTATGTATAGTCATCCTTGATATACCAGAAATGGAAAATGCTGACTTGTGGAACCAAGAGTGACCTGCGTGGGTGATTGCAAAAATCAGTCCTATTACTGCGGTTCATGCTGCCACTATAGCACTTTGAGCCAAAATGCTCATTTTAATGTAACCGTTTATTGACTATTACTGCCTAGTTAAAATACACATTGAAAAATAAAATCGAGTTAAATTACTTGGTACAAAATCATAATTTTATTTTTTGTGCAAATTGCTATTATCTTCCTTGAAGAATTTTATTTCTCCATGTTTTTGAACGTCAGGCAATAAATTGCAATTACTGAAAAAAGTAAAGCCATTATTCAAGTGGATTTTTAAGTTTATATATTTTCATGTAGCAATTAGCATTATTGTTTAAGGCAGCTAAATTTGTGCACTTATTTTTGTACATAAGTGAAATATAGCTATTTTGTAACACTAGTTTTTTTGGTTGGATCACTTGAGAACCAGTCAGAGTACAAAATGGGCTATTTACTTTCCCTTGCCTAGTTTCAGGCAAATTTTAGTGCCCAGATTAAGACTGAGACAATTTGGTAAATGAACAGGGTCAAATATGAGACTTTCCTGGTGTGTGTGTGACTTTCAAGAGTACCTTTTATAATCATCGTGTAGATACGTACATGATGCCTTTTAGCGTGGAATGGAATAAGCACTTAAATGATTTCGTTTGTATTGAAGAACGAACAGATTTGAAAAATGTAATAGTTGGTCTCATACTTGGATTAGCAGATATCCATATTTCATGTTTGTGGACAAAGTTTGACCATTGCAATATTGGTTATCTGTTCCACACTTGTAATTTCATATTCCCAGAATACATTTTATATTCCCAGAATACAGAGCACTTTACTATTCAGATTTATTCCTTCGAGTTTGCGATAGTCGGGAGAGGCCAATGAAAATTACTATTTGCATTCTATAAGTCGCGACTAAAAGGTGAATTGATCCAAGTGTTAAATAATGCCGTTAAATATCATACTGAAATGATTTCAATATTTTTGGACATGGTGCTGTAAAACATAAATATGCATTAAAATAATTGGTTAGGTGTTTCTCAAAGGGGGTACATACTAGTCATAACTGCTTTGGTTGTCTTGCTAGAATTTCTATATTTGCCTTGACTTTTGTAATACTGGCTTTAAGAATTCCAAAATGTATTTGTAACTATTTTACTTGTACTGTCTACAGTTCAAAAACTAGTATGATGCATTTTAAATACCTTTTGGGTTGTAGGGATACCTTGAATAACTGTTAATTGTTTCTCTTACAGAAAATTAAAGCTTTAAAAATATTAATGTTGCATACTCATCCTACTTCGAGACAAGTAATGTATATTAGGGAAAGATGAAATGTGTCTTGCTCTGCTGACCTGTCAGTTTCACTAAAACTAAAGAAGAGGGTCTTAGAATTAGGCTCTGTAGCACTGACTCTGATACAGCATATAGACCTGTTTCTAGCACAGTCCATGTGGTGTCCCATTGCAGGGAGGGTACTAGCATGGGTATGTATGCACCAAAAGCTGCGCTGGCATGATGACTGACCGCTGTCCCACCTCATTTAGCACTTGGTTAACATTTGATCTGTGAACTGGGCATCAGTGCGAATCAATCCCAGTGTATTCAGCAGCATATGGGAATACCCCATTTGCACTATTTAAAAGAACCAGTCCCCCAGTTGTAGTTGAGGTACTTTTGACATTTCTGCTTAAGCACAGTTAGGTGAAGTATTGTGCCGACTGCCATTGGCCTTAAAGCATTCATTGACTTTTTATCCATCCAGACCTTTCCAAGTCGGAGGAGACAACATTTCCCACCTCTCCCAAAACTCCATTTATCAGAGCATTCAGGATGTGACTGTGGCCAGATATATCAGAAGAAATGAGTGCATTGTTTTCTCCCTCAGCAGAGAGAGCAAACAATGAGTGGACATGTGGCTTTGCTACGATAGTGGAATTTCCAATTGTGCGGTGTGGGAACCCCATGTCAACAGAGGAGTATAGGAACATTAACGGCTACCATGCTATCAACATGCAGTGGTGTGCAACATAAGCTGGTGAATTCCTGCAGAAGCCATGGCACATTCATTCATTCTGAGCCAGTCGGCTGTCTGTGGGCCTCCACTGAGGACCAGAAGATGGCTGCTTGAGGAGAAATTCTATACCTGGCGCACACGACTGATCCATCTTCCTCACTCAGCCATATGAGAACACCAAATGAATAGTAAGAGCCTGGAGCCGCCAAGGATATTGTGGACCAATTAGTCGGTTTCTATGATCTCGACCTCTTGAGGAGAGCCTCCCAATACATGCAGGAGCAGTGTCTTAAGTTTATGGTGGTCTACTGTGTCTCATAACCATCGTCAGAGTGCATGCACTGCCTCCAGTAATCTGGAGGTCACTGTGGATGGAAGCTGAGGCAGGGAGGGTGCATCTTATTCTGCCTTGCTCCAGGCAGCTGTCAAGAGTGCACCTGCCCAGAGGGCAGAAATCTCCCAAGCCCCTGCCAGCATGTATAACTTACATAGCGGGAGGGCCAGAAATTGGTTTCACATTGGTCTGAATTTACAGTAGGATCTTCCGCTGGTGCCTGCAGGTCAAAAAACGCACCAAAGGATGGCATTCTCATTTGCATCCTATTGGATGCAGATGAAGGTCTAACATTCCGTCGTCCCTCCCCCCCTTCTCTCCCCTCCCCCCCCCCTTCTCTCCCCCCCCCTTCTCTCCCCCCCTTCTCCCCCCCTTCTCCTTCTCCCCCCTCCCCCCCCCCTTCTCTCCCCCCCCCTTCTCTCCCCCCCCTTCTCTCCCCCCCCCTTCTCTCCCCCCCCCTTCTCTCCCCCCCCTTCTCTCCCCCCCCCTTCTCTCCCCCCCCCTTCTCTCCCCCCCCCTTCTCTTCCCCCCCCTTCTCTCCCCCCCCCTTCTCTCCCCCCCTCCCCCCCCCTTCTCTCCCCCCCTCCCCCCCCCCCTTCTCTCCCCCCCTCCCCCCCCCCTTCTCTCCCCCCCCTCCCCCCCCCCTTCTCTCCCCCCCCCCCCCTTCTCTCCCCCCCCCCTTCTCTCCCCCCCCCCAAATTCTCTGAGACTGGTGGGAAAACACACCGGTGTGAAGCATGCTTATAACATGGCATGCAGATGTCTGGACTGAGCAATGCCTGGGGCTGTCACCAGAATTCTGAATGAAGGCCACCTGCAACCCTGGACCCTAGAATGCCACAGGAGTGGATCGGGATCATCTGCAGGTGACCCATCCAAACCCTGTCCTGGAGGAGATCCATCTTCCAGCCTCAGAATGTTCCTGGAGACCCATCTTCTAGTCAGAGTGCTTCAAGAGATTTATCTTTTTCAGGTGGTCTACCTTCTTCAATAGTTGTCCGTGATTTTTTAAAATATAAATTTAGAGTATCCAATTCTTTTCTTTTCCAATTTAAGGGGCAATGTAGCATGGCAAATTTTCCTACCCTGCACATCATTTTGGGTTGTGGGGGAGCAGCCCACACAGAGACGGAGAATGAACAGACACCACACGGACATTGACCTGGACCCAGGTTCAAACCTGTGCCCTCTGCCCCATGAGGCAACAGTGCTAACCACTGCACCATCGTGCCACCCACAATTGCCCATGATGTTGAATGCCTTTTTAATTTGGCACCCGGACACGATAGCTCACTACACACCATCTAGACCTGCCCATCACTGAATACAGCATGAAATACGTGGGTGGAGATTAATCAGGTCCAGCCCAGTGGCATGTTTTCCTGCCTGCCACTACAGTGAGAAACACTCCCAAGTTCCTGCTCCTGCCAAGGCATTTTGTCTCAAATTAGAAGAATTCTGCCCTACTTTTCAATAAAACTGCTACCTTAACCACCATGGGTCCACCCTTCTCTGCCTTTACTCCTATGTTAGATATCCCCTTCGCCGCCTTCAAATAGAGCAACTCACAAAAATCTTTTAATTTAACATCTTTATTCAACGTTAATTATTGAAATGGAATGAAGTATTCACCGTTGTGAATTCCCTTAGTGCCCATGGTCTGTCCCAGTGCTCTTAGGCCGTGCAGCTCAAATGGCTACTGGACAGTTGCTGGAATGGTATTACTTTCACTGGGATAGGCTGCATATGACCTTGTAGGGAGCCCTTAAGAGGTTCTAGCTTTGGATTGTATTACAGTTGCTTGGGTGGCAGCAGTCTGGGCTGAATGGCAAGACATTGGTGGAGTGGCAGTGATAGAAATACTAATGCGGACACCCTGGTTCTTCATTCTCGGAGCTACAACCACTCCCACAGGGTGCACAAGCGATTCACCTGGAGGACAATTGCTAGACGGTCACAAGAGCCTGAATATTCCTTTGAGTATGAAGCTATGCAACCATGATGGCAACTGTGTGAGCCTGCATAGTAGCAAGCATGTATCTTGTCTAAGTTTCTACTACAGCAGCAGATATGTGATTTCCGTCTGTGTTGCAATGGAAGTTGAGACATTGAAGTTGTTTGTGTTGCCATGGATTTGGCAATCACTTGCAAGGTGGAAAGTTTGGCCTCCAGCCCCCTGCATGCTCCTTGACAGTTAAAGACAATTGTATTTGGCAGGCTTGGAACCATATATGAAACATCTAAATGTGCATATTCATCAGTGTTCTCTTGCATACTGCCCCACCAAAGTCCTGGGGCTGGATTCTCTGTTTCTGTGGCTAAGTGCCGACGCCGTCGTGGAACCCGCGGTGTTTCACAACTGGCAAATTAGTGTGGACCCCTCACTGATTCTGGTACCGGTGAGGGGCTAGCGTCGCACCACGGGATCGTACAAAAAACAACCGGAGAATGGCCGGGTCCTGGGCCACGCATGCGCACGGCTAACGACCTGCAGCAGTCGCACCAAGCAACATAGTGCTGGACGTGCATGTAACCTGACCCACAAACCGCGCCGCCCCAGCTCTCTCTTCCCCCCCCCCCCCCCCCCCCCCCCCCCCACCCCCCTCCCAGCACTGATCCCAGCCGAGTGTGATGCCCCTGGATACAGCCCGCAGCCGGAATGCCGGGTTCCTGACCGCTGGAACCACACGTGTCAGGCACCGTCAGGAACTCGGCCCTTTGGAGGCAGAGCATAGAACATAGAACGATACAGCGCAGTACAGGCCCTTCGGCCCACGATGTTGCACCGACATGGGAAGTCAAAAACTAAAGGCCATCTAACCTACACTATGCCATTATCATCCATATGCTTATCCAATAAACTTTTAAATGCCCTCAATGTTGGCGAGTTCACTACTGTTGCAGGTAGGGCATTCCACGGCCTCAACACTCTTTGCGTAAAAAACCTACCTCTGATGTCTGTCCTATATCAATTACCCCTCAATTTAAGGCTATGTCCCCTCGTGCTAGTCACCTCCATCCGCGGGAGAAGGCTCTCACTGTCCACCCTATCTAACCCTCTGATCATTTTGTATGCCTCTATTAAGTCACCTCTTAACCTTCTTCTCTCTAACGAAAACAACCTCAAGTCCATCAGCCTTTCCTCATAAGATTTTCCCTCCATACCAGGCAACATCCTGGTAAATCTCCTCTGCACCCGTTCCAAAGCTTCCACGTCCTTCCTATAATGAGGCGACCAGAACTGTACGCAATACTCCAAATGCGGCCGTACCAGAGTTTTGTACAGCTGCAACATGACCTCATGGCTCCGGAACTCAATCCCTCTACCAATAAAGGCCAACACACCATAGGCCTTCTTCACAACCCTATCAACCTGGGTAGCAACTTTCAGGGATCTATATACATGGACACCGAGATCCCTCTGCTCATCCACACTGCTAAGAATTTTACCATTAGCCAAATATTCCGCATTCCTGTTATTCTTTCCAAAGTGAATCACCTCACACTTCTCTACATTAAACTCCATTTGCCACCTCTCAGCCCAGCTCTGCAGCTTATCTATGTCCCTCTGTAACCTGCAACATCCTTCCACACTGTCTACAACTCCACCGACTTTAGTGTCGTCTGCAAATTTACTCACCCAACCTTCTGTGCCCTCCTCTAGGTCATTTATAAAAATGACAAACAGCTACGGCCCCAGAACAGATCCTTGTGGTACACCACTCGTAACTGAACTCCATTCTGAACATTTGCCATCAACCACCACCCTCTGTCTTCTTTCAACTAGCCAATTTCTGATCCACATCTCTAAATCACCCTCAATCCCCAGCCTCCGTATTTTCTGCAATAGACGACCGTGGGGAACCTTATCAAACGCTTTACTGAAATCCATATACACCACATCAACTGCTCTACCCTCGTCTACCTGTTCAGTCACCTTCTCAAAGAACTCGATAAGGTTTGTGAGGCATGATCTACCCTTCACAAAACCATGCTGACTATCCCTAATCATATTATTCCTATCTAGATGATTATAAATCGTATCTCTTATAATCCTCTCCAAGACTTTACCCACAACAGACGTGAGGCTCACTGGCCTATAGTTACCGGGGTTATCTCTACTCCCCTTCTTGAACAAAGGGACCACATTTGCTATCCTCCAGTCCTCTGGCACTATTCCTGTAGCCAATGATGACATAAAAATCAAAGCCAAAGGCTCAGCAATCTCTTCCCTGGCTTCCCAGAGAATCCTAGCATAAATCCCATCAGGCCCCGGGGACTTATCTATTTTCACCTTGTCCAGAATTGCCAACACTTCTTCCCTACGCATTGCAGGTGGGCTGGCTGATGATGCGTCGATGCCGTTGAAACGGCGCGCGTCACGTTGATGTCAGTTTGGAGGGGCCAGAGCATAGCTGACAGGCGTCAAATCCGCGCCGGCCCCGATTTCAGCGCGAAAATCCATTTTCTGCCCAATCATCGCACATTATTTTGGCGCCAAGTTACAGAGAATCCAGCCCCTTGTCTTTGTTTTCTGTAGCAGAACTCCTGTGATCTGGTGTACACACTATCCTTTCGCCCTGGCTCACTGCAGCCCACCCATGTATGGTGACTTGCCATGTGTATACGCAACTCAATGCTAGTCTCAAGTTTGCACAGTGACGGTATCTGAGATGGTGACTGCAAGTGTCAGATGAAATTATAGTGTTTCCTTCTCACTGGTGTGGATTTTCTGTCTTTTTACCCTTCATGCCACCTGTGCTAGCTCTATCGGCTCTATCGGCTCAACTCTTTCTCCTCCCCCACCCCGCCCCACCATCTCTCTCTCCGTTGGCTGTGCAGTGGCTGACCAGAGGGGAGCAGTTGGAATCTAAAAGCATAAAGCCAGAATGGGAGGGTTCAAATGGAGAGGAAAACAAGAGGTCCATGGTCACACCATCTGCAACTTGTACATCATGCCAAATAGCAAGAAGGGTGAGGTAAGAGTTGAGCCATAACTCTATCATCCTGAATGGTCTCAGCGATGCCTGATACTACATGTTCTGTCGCATCCCTGGCACCATGATGTGGAGCATCTCGTCCTCTGCCAGGCTGAAGCCAAAGGCATGCCAGACCCCTACTACTTTGTGTTCCCCATTTTTGTGAACAAACTTGCTCTGCAAGGGAGAAAGCATTGTGTTTGCGTGATGTGCCTGCCTCGAGGTATGTACAGGCAGAGAGAGGTAGGTGAGAGCCTGGCCTCATTCGGTGTGTGAGGGTGAGATGGAGTATCTGAATGTTAGGCTGAGTGATGGGAACTGTTGAGTAATGAGGTTCTGGCGAATTGAGCAGTGTGAGAGGTTTGTGGTCCGCTTGGTTTGAGGTGTCATGTGCACATGCATTCATAGACCTTGACTACCTGTGTGAGGTCATTAAACTTCATTTAGCACTGTTGCCAGATTCTGGGCATGTATCTCCTTGGTACCTGATCTCAGCGGAGGGTCTGCACTGAGGTCTCCTAGCCCACCCATGGAAGCATAGCCCTATCCAATTCCATTACAAAGGCCTCCAGCACTATCTTGGAGCTCTCTATCTGCTCTGGTGTTTCACTTCCCTTGTGTAGAATTGAAGCACTGCCAGTCAACAGTAGCCTCCTTTCATTTGGTACAGCGTCCTTATAAGAGGGATATGTTGCTTTTAAGAGCTGGTATTGTAGTAGAACACATGCTAGCCTAACATACTGTTAGACCCCCAATTTGTGAATGCAGGCAATGAACAGCATTAGTCACACTGGACTGCACACACAGCCAATGGAAATGAGGAGGCAGCACAACTGCTGCTGGCTGCAACAGGCACAGACGATCGTGAATTGCAACTCCTCCCCCCACCCCCCCCCCCCCCAAGAAAAACTGGTGCAAACCAATTTTTAGCCCCATGTCTCTTACTTTCTATTGCATTTTTTGATGAGTTGAATGTTTTTCACATTAGTTAACTTTGATATCTCAATCAAATTACAGAGCTGCAATTACCCATTGATATATTTAAATCATTAATGGGCAATTCTGAATACTTCAGTTAGCTGACTAATTTTATCAGTGTGAAGTGGGGCCACTGAACCTTTTTGCAGAACATTTTCAAATCTGTTGTTTAGATGTTAATATTCATACATAGCCTTCTGGTGATCAACTGAAGTAATTAGTTTACATTTATTTTTGGAAAGTCCAGAAACTCCTAGAAGTTGCAACTAACCTGATTCGTATTTCTGAGGTGTTGTTGCACAGTGGTAGTGCCCCTATCTCTGGACCATAAGCTCTCAGTTCAAGTCCAGCACCAGGACCTATTGGCCACAGAAGGACCGTTCATTGTGCATCAGGGGCTGATAATCAGCTCAGGAACCCTTCTACCATTATTTTTTTTTAAAAATGTTTTCTATTGAGTTTTCATATTTTATATTGAACAAATAACAAATTATTAGAGAGAGAAAAAAAAAGCACGCAAAAATTAACATGTATATTTACAGGTAAGCATCTTCGTAATAACAACTGTGGCCGCCCCCTTTAGCCGGCTTACATATTTTACATTCCCCAATATGGCCGAGGCACATGTTTATAGGCATTTATTTACAGTTTGGTTTTGGGCCTTAGCTAGCCATCAAACCCCCATAACGAACCCGTAGCCCCCCCCCCCCCCCCCCCCCCCGGCTACCTTCCCCCGATTCCCGTCCATTTCCCCCTGATTCTTGGCCACCATTATTACTCAAATGGAAAAAAGTGTGTATGAAGATAACGCTTTCCCATGTAATGAAATAAATTATGGCATTTTTCATAACATATTTGTTTTCTGGCTGCTAGGCAATGTCTAGTTATTGCTGTTGCCTAATTATCCCAACAGCTGTTTTGCTGAGTTTATTTTCATAGCTTGTCATGATGAGATTTGAATTCTAGGTCCTCTCACCAAGTACAGTACCATAACTGCTGTAATACTCCCCCTCTTCCTCTCCAGATATGTTTCAGACATTACAGGAATTTTACTTACTTTCACAATGACTCTCATACTTAGCTTTGAAGCCAGGCCTGTGCCAGGAATTGTTCAAATAAGTACTTCACACCAGAATTAATTAATCTCCCATTTCTTACCCTCAAATACAGGCATCAGAACCAATAAAACATCAGAATGCAGAGTAGTTGCAAATGCAGTGCATTTACTGGGAATTTGTGGAGTGGGAATTTTGGGCCCGAATTGTGCGGCAGATCCAACTTAGACTCCATCACACACAATCTTTGTTCTGGGGTGGTGGAGGTGAGATTGAGTCAGTCCCTCCAACCCAGCAAGCAATCTGGGGTGGTTACGGGGCAGAACCGTGCTGAGGGATACTGGTTAGTTGGCCCACCTCAGTTCCCTGGGACTTCGCTTACAGTTGTTGTGGAAGCTGTTAATTCCTCTAGCCCTCATCTACACCAATCACTCCCCCTGTCCTTTATGACCCTTTCATGCCCTCTTATACCCCCTCGTGCCATCACAGTAGCCTGTCACCCCATTTTCAAAGGGATAGACCTCAGGAGCCATGTGAAAATGAAAAACAGATCTTTAAATAAACTTTGAAGTCTTGCTTGATGCCTTCCATTGCTGAGCAGATGACCCAAGAGTAGACTTGTGGGCAGTAATTGCCGGGCACGTCCTTCTCCCCGGGGAGCTATACTTACCTTCGCACACCTGGCAGATTCCCTTCACCAGGTTCACATTTTTAAAACACAGTTGTCAACCTCACATATGTGACATATCAATGGGGATTGGAGGGGGGGGGGGGGGGGGGGTTGATGTAGGTTTGGGAAGTGAACGCCTGGTTGAAGGAATGAGATGGGAAAGAGGACTTCCATTTCATGGGGCAGTGGTACCAGTACAGGACCAGGAAGGAACTGTACCATTGTGATAGGGCACTACCTGAAGAGGGATTGAAGCAGCGTCCCAGCAGAGAGGATAAATAGGTTGGCCTTTAACGACTTTAAAGTGGAGGGGGAGCTGGGCTCAGGTGGAAAAGGCAGAATTAATAAAGGCTTCAAGACAATTGAAAAGGAAAAGAGTAGAGTAACGGTCAGGAGTTGTGCTTTAGACACCACAGGTAGAAAAAAAAAGTCAAGTAATTAAACCAGGAGTGAGAAATAAAAAATATTTGAGTAAAACATTGGAGCAGCAGCCCAGGTTAAGGTCCATGTCCTGAATAAACGAACAAACATGCTTTATACAAACAGAGTATAAAACAAATTGAATGAATTGCAGGCCCAAATTTAATTTGGAGGATATGACAAGGTAGCCATTACGGTGACATGGCAGGAAGATGGTCAAAACTGGAAACTAAATGCACCAGGTTCTAAGGTCTGCAAGATGGACAAGAAAAATGATAGAGGCAAGGGGAGTCGCCTCAATGATTGAGGATGAAATCAGTTCAATGATAAGCGAGGATAAAATGAAAGATAAGCAAGCTGCAGATGTTATGAATAGAATAAAAGAATAGAAAATTATTTTAAACTGTATAGCGGATGCTGTGAATAATTGTAACTAAGTTATATTATAATGGCAAACAATTAAAAAGTGGTAGTCTGCCAATTTAACATTGTGGATAGGGATCTTTCCAAAAGACTGCACAAAAGGCTATAATGTGACTCGTATTTATCCCTTGGATAGAAAGGGAATCCAGTAAGCATTGTGAAGTACTTCTTCTTCCTCAGAAGATTATTCTATTACTACTCCCTTTGGAAGCGTGCAATCTTCCTTATGGTTTAATCACAGTGAACCGTGGCAGCATAAATTTGATCATCTTAGTGCCATCCACAGAAAATGAATGTGCGTTGTCAATAACACTAGACTCCCAAACACCTGTTAATTTGGTAAGAAACAAGAGATTGTGGTGCCACTGCTCTTCTAATGAACAATATATTGTCTGTTTTTCCCTAATACCTCACTAATGCATCCTCAAATTGTTTCACATCCATAATTTTAGTCAGTCATTAATTACTAGGTGAGAAAAACAGACATGTTCCTGCTTTTCATTAAAAGAAGAATTCATTGATAGCCATATTCTGTGTGTTGATATCATTTGATTTTGGTGCCTAATATTGCTACTTTGTACCCATTTCAATTTGGGAGAAGAAATTGTCCAAATTCAATGATCTGGTGGGGTAATATGCAGTAGATTTTCTTCTATTGCTTGATCACCTCACCATTGTCAGGACAAACTGTGGCTACAAGAGCAGAAGGTCAAAGGCTTATAAGGAGTGTATGTTCCAGATTACCCTTACTGTTGGTTCTTGACTTCAGTATTTTTTACGGTAACCTTACAGGGACATGGGGGTTTCTTGCTTATTAAATCACTCCTAATGCCTAATACGAGAATTCTAATATATTGTAAATGATGCCGCACAATACTTGACTGGCTAGCCTGATTTAAACCCCTCCATGATTCAACCTTGGCTTCTTGTAAACACTTTTTAAAAACAACACTACTTAACAATAAAAGCCTCTACTGGAAAACCCCATGTTTCTACCCCAGCCCTACTCAACTCAACCCAACCCCCTCAGGATTTGGTTGTTACTCTTTTTAAAAAAAAATATTTTATTAGGGTATTTATAGTTTTTATAATAATAATAACAACAACAAAAACACAGTATATAAAACATTTCCATCCCTGACACGTTCCTCACATCCCCAACAAAGAAACAATAGCCTAAACACCCCCCTCCCCCCCGCCCCCTAGATTTCTGCCTCTGCTGACATTTAATTTTCCCCGAGAAAGTCGACCAACGGCTGCCACCTCCGGACGAACCCTAATATTGACCTTCTTCGGGCGAGGCCAACTTTATTTTCTCAAGACTGAGAAACCCAGCCATGTCGCTAACCCAGGTCTCTGATTTTGAGGGCTTCGAGTCCCTCCACATGAACAGTATCCATCTCCGAGCTACGAGGGAGGCAAAGGCCAAAACGTCAGCCTCTCTGTCCCCCCTGGACTCCCGGCTCTTCCGACACTCCAAAGATCGCCACCTCTGGACTCGGCACCATGCTTGTTTTAAGTACCGTGGACATGACATCAGTAAAATCGTGCCAAAATCCTCTAAGCTTTGGGCATGCCCAAAACATGTGGACATGATTTACTGATCCTCCCGCGCACCTCGCACACCCGTCCTCTATCCCACAAAACGTGTTCTTCCGGGCCACCGTCATGTGTGCCAGGTGGACTAACTTAAATTGTATCAGGCTGAGCCTGGTATATGATGAGGATGTATTAACTATGCCTAAGGCATCTGCCCACAAACGCTATCTCTATCTCTCCCCCCAGCTCACCTTCCTACTTGCCCTTTAGCTCCTCTATCTGAGTTTCCTCCAACTCCATAAGCTCTTTGTAGATCCAATACCTTCCCCTCTCCCACCCCCCCCGTTGTGTAAACTACCCTGTCCAAGTATCCCCCGTGGTGGCAGGATCGGGAAGGTCGGAACCTGCCTTCTCAAAAAATCCTGTCCCTGCAGATACCTAAACCCATTCCCTGCTGCCAGGTCAAATTTCTCCTCCAATTCCTTCAAACAGGGGAAGCTCCCATCTATAAATAAGTCTACCATCTTCTTGATCCCTGCTCTCTGCCGTCTCCGAAACCCTCCATCCAGCCTTCCCGGCACGAACCAATGGGCCCAGACCAATGCTCCCTCAGTTCTCCTATATTTCCTCCAATGCCCTCAGATTCTCAGGGCCGCCACCACCACCAGGCTTATGGAGTACCGGACCGGCGAGAATGGCAGAGATGCCGTTATCAGTGCCCCCAGAATTGTGTCCTTGCATGATGCAGCCTCTACTCGCTCCCACAACGACTACCCACTTCCTAATCATGGCTATATTAGCCACCCAGTAGTAATTACAAAAGTTCGGCAGCGCCAACCCACCCTCCCCCTGGCTAAGCTCCAGCAACACTTTCTTCACTTGCGGGGGTTTTACCCCCACACAAAGCCCTAAATCGCCCTATTTCCCCGTTTAAAAAAGGCCCCCGGGATAAAAATGGGGAGGCACTGAAAAACTAGCAAAAATCTGGGGAGGACCGTCATTTTCACGGTCTGTATCCTCCCTGCCAGTGACAGCAGGAGCTTGTCCCATCTCCTAAAGTCCTCCTTCATTTTCTCTACAAGCCGGGACAAGTTTAGCTTGTGCAATGTCTCCCATTCCCGTGCCACCTGGATTTGTCCACAGGATTCCCGTGCCACCCAAAGGTGGAAAAATTAAAATCGGGTTGCTCAGGAGACCGGGGGCGTGATCTTCCCAAAAGGCAACAAAGTCCTTTCGCGAGCGTGTTTAACCATGTGTTTCCCAGCACTTGCAGTACAGAGAAACACGTGGCTATTCAACGGTACTCGTGTTGAATAAGGGGCCTAAATGTGGAACGCACGGCCAAGGTTGCACATATCACCCCGTTTTTTACAACGGGGAGTTCCACTCGCCGGAATGCCCCGTTGTAATGAGATCGGGGCGCCATTTTTAAATGGCATCCTGATCTCGGAAGCGCACAAAGAAAAAATCCCTGATGGCCCCTCAGTTCGAACACAACATGGGAGGGTCCCCCGCACCCCCAACACCCACGGTGGGCAACCCCGGCCCAATTGCGCACGTTCAGAAAATGCCAGCTTGGCACCTTGGCAATGTTGACCTAGCAGTGCCACCTGGGAACCTTGGCAGTGCCAGACCAGCACCCAGGTGGCACTGCCAGGGTACCTAAGTGCCACCAGCAGTGCCAGGGCACCTCCCTGCCCAAAGGGCATGCAGCGAGGGACCTCCGATCCCCTTGGAGACTCCCACGAGTGGCGTTCCGCCTGGTCCCCGTTTGTGGTGATATGCCTGTGAATAATATGGTTTATAGATAGCAATGTGACCTCTAACCAGCGGGTGGCATCAGACATTGGTCACGTAACATCTGACTCTCGCCAGATGGTTGTAAGGCGTACATCGGGACACTCGCACATGGGGGTAGTTCCAGTTCTAGGAGAGTTAATGAAACTCAAAGAGTAACTAAGTCTGTATAGCATCTGGTTATTATTTTGCCATGGGTTGATCAATAAGGCATCATTCTAGTTAAGTCATCAGCAGTCCTGTATGAATCATTGCAAAGACAAGGTCACAGAACATAACAGGAACCAGTATCAAACAGTGCTCACCCGAGGTCCCCAAGGCAAAGGGATTGAATCCCACAGCCTCAGGTACCTTGGGAATCAGCACATTAGAGTGAGGCTAACTACTTCACACTAATATGCAGATTTGCCAAAACCTGATAACGCTCATCATGGGCGGGATTCTCATTGCAACATCAAGTTGAATCTCGAGGCGTTGTGAGCTGGGTGAATCCTGGTAGTGGGGTCTCCTGGCTTTCACTGGCCATGTTGTGCCGTGGCGAGGTGCATTTCCGGCGCTGCTTGGCCAGAAGATCAGAATGTCCAATTTACCTAACAGCACGTCTTTCGGGTCTTGTGGGAGGAAACTGGAGCACCCGGAGGAAACCCACGCAGACACGGGGGAACGTGCAGACTCCGCACAGACAGTGACCCAAGCCGGGATTCGAACCCGGGTCTGTGGCACTGTGGAGCAACAGTGCTAACCACTGTGCTGCCGTGATGCGCATTAGATCAGGACAGATATTTTAGAGGGCTGTGGGCTGGAGAAGGTTACAGAGATACAGCTGGAGCAGAATATGGAGTCATTTGAACACAACAGTGAGAATTTTATAATCAAGCACTGCTTAACTGGGAACAGTATAGGTCAGTGAGCACAGGGGTGAAGGGAGAATGGGGCTTGTTGGGGTGGGGAATGGTCTGGCAAAGATAGATGGACGGCTTTCAGTGGTCCTCTTCTGTCCAATGCTGGGTCCCTTGATTGGGCACAGAGTACGTGACTGCGAGGGAGCCCCAGGGAGGCCACTGGAAACCCCAGTACGGTTTGCTCGGTGGTCTTCAGAGAGAGTGGGAAAGCTGTGTGGCCTCCATTTAATCCTTGAACTCCGTCTAAATAATGGGGTGTTAATTGCCTCATTAATGAACCTAAGTGACATCGGTTGGCTGCGGCCAGGAATTCAACGTCTGCCTCTTCTGCCCTCTGACTTAATGGGGAGAGGATAAGCCTCATGGCTAATCCCATTATTAAGTTTATAAAAATTTATTTAAAAAAAATAAACTTAGAGTACCCAATTATTTTTTTCCAAATCAGGAATTGGAAAAATTTTGCGTGGCCAATCCACCTACTCTGCATATCCTTTGGGCTGTGGGGGTGAGACCCACGCAGACACAGGGAGAATGTGCAAACTCCACATGGACAGTGACCCAGGGCCGGGATCAAACCTGGGTCGTCGGTGCCGTGATGCAACAGTGCTAACCACTGCACCACCCTATTGTCCTGGTCGCCATGTTTCCCATTACGCCAAGCTGCATTAAACCCAACCCATTACATTCTGAACCTGTTAGGAGAGATTAAGTAAGCCACTAATGAAGTTTATAAACCAACTATCAATTTGTATTGCTTTATGTTTGACAAAATAGACAGTGATGTTTATACAAAATCTCTTAAGTTTGTCTTTTAATTTATGAATGACATGGTGATGCAGCATATCTGAGTTGAGGCTTTTATTTTACTAATATGTCACAAAAATGTAAATAACAGGTAATGACAGACAGGAAAAGACTTACTGGTCTGTTTTGCCTGTCCCACACAACTGCATTGTGTGACGTAACACTCCCCACCCTACTGAAAAGTTTGCGAGTGGTGCTTAAACATCAACCTTCAGAGGTCAGAGTGCAACAGCATGTCAGCATCAGGTTGAATACACTTTTGATTGACTGCTGCAGATTCTATAGTATCCTACATTTACTGTTTTTCAAGATAGAGGACTGGTCTGCCTTTTGCTTTGCTGTAACAAATAACAGTGAATGCAAATACTATGAAGTCTTTGTCAGATGCTGGATGACTGCTCTATCCTGCTGCACCCCTTTCACTGTCCCCCCTGAGCTCTCGAGGTTGATTGTACTGCTTCTGTCACATGATTTCCAGTGTGTCGGTCTCGTGTCATCGACAACAATGGGGAATTTCTGCTTTTAAAGCAAATTTTAACAACATCACATCACTTGACTGCAGGTCTGTCACATCTAAGTTACTTTACGTGAATTGCTGTGAATTAACAATTGTGAATACCAGGAAACGCAAACGCACAAAACCAAGATACAAGCATACGTTTGTGGATTTTCCTCGGCTATAAGAGTATTTTCATCTTTACCACATCGTCCAAATAGGTATAAACTTATTGTTTTAGAGGACTGGAGGACTCCATTTGCTTAAATGCATTTTCAAAAGATCTACATCCAGTTATATTGTTCCAGATAGCAGAAGTTTTCTAAGTGTCCCAAATCACCTCGTTGTCACGCCTGGCTATCACAGTGCAAGGAGTTACAGACAGATTTAATCTGCATTACATTGCAAAATGCCAGACTGCAAAAGGGTCTGTGTTGAGCAGGAAGATAAACGGAGGGGGAAAAAATATTTGCCAAGAAGGCTTTTTGGTGAGTAGTTTTCGTAATAATTCTTATTCTAGGAACAAGAATAGCCAAAAGAAGATTATAAATCTCCAGTAGTTAATTGCTGGACTTGTGTTTTAAGACTTGGTTCTTTTTTCTCCCTCCCCCCCAGGTCTGGTGTTGAATTTTATTAAGACCCCAAGATGTCTGATTTATGTCAGTGGCGCCCTGTCAATGTGGGTAAGGAAAATAAATCTCACATTACGAAATCTGAGTTTATGTTTGATATGGGAAAGCATAACAATAGATACATGGAGCTGGAGGCAGAGGTTGAGAGCAGTGCTTTGAAAATGATGTTCTCAGATGGAGTGTCGGTCTTCCGATGTCTGTGACAGACTGCAATTTTCCAAGGGGCGACAGCAAGCCTGCATGCCTCTAATTAATTAATTTGCAGGTCAGTTCATTGAATGGCTTGTTAACAGGCTAGAGAGTGAGAGAAGATTGGGAAGAGTAAACCGCCTGGGACAGATTAATGTACAGCTATCAGGAACAGGGAGCCAATATCGATGTGGCTGTTTATTAAAAATGTTGAGGAAAAAATGGACAGCCAAACTGAGGTACAAAGTTGCCATCTCGTGAGCAGACCAGATTAAATATCTCACGGGCTGAAAAATTCAGCAGGTGGTCTTCCCACTGCCTGCCCCGACCTGCCAGAAACTTTATGGGCAGTGGCGAAGAGTCAGGCAGCACTCCCACCTCCCGTCCCTTTGGCCTATTGAGGTTCTTAGGTGGACAGTCATGGCCACTTAAGAGCTTTAACCATCCGCCCCCACTCCCCCTTCTACCCACCAGTATTTACCTCTGGCAGGGGGAGACCCACACCACACGGGAAGCCGGCAGCTTTAGCTGATATTGGGCAAGTGACGGGCGGTGAGACAGGGCGGCCATTCATCCTGGATTTTCCAGGTTGTCTCAGAATTTGCCTTCCTGTTCCACATCCTGTACCTGGATTTCCCGGAACGTCACGTCCCAGATTCCTTCAGGCAAGCTCTTGGACATTGCTCGTATCCTCCTCTTGCTGCAGGTGATGTCTAATCCTGCATGCTGGAGTGCATGGCAGAGCAGCGCGCCCACACTCAGCCATGAAGAGCAGCTGGGGGACAATAAGTAGAGCGAGCACCGAGTTGGAGGAGCCGTGTTGTTCCTCCAACTATATCCAAACCTATCTTTTTTATGCCCAGGAACTGAGTTGCACCAACCTTGCTTTCCTCTGTTCACAGGACTGTGTCACAGTTCACAATACTAGATAAAAGCACAAAAGAAAAGGCTTAAAAAGAACTCCAGCAGACTTGATTCAAAGAACTAGAACCAAAATCTTCTTCGAAAACAATGACTCTAATAAAAAGGAGCAGACAAATTTGTATCGCATTTTCTGAATAGTGTGCTGTTATTAAAACACATGGTGAAATGGTACCTGGCTCATTCTAACTCCAAGGCTGGGATTTTGCTGGCATGCTTTACATGGTCATTGGTACTGGAGATCTGTCCTTAAACATGGAACTTCTGGAAGAAGACCTCCCCAGGAAGCCATGTCGATATAGTTGGCAGTTTCACTGATATGGAAGGTACCATTCCAGACTGGTAAAATCCTGGAGAGGTTGAAAAATAGTTATCAATAAATAGGCGAATAGGTGATCCTCTCAGCCAATATCTTCTTTCAAGACCCAGTTTAATTACCTGCTCAACTCAAACCTATAGAATTCTCCTGAAGCAGAAGTCTGTTGGCGAATGATCAATGTAGTGAATATGACTAAACTAAGTCTAGCCTGTTCCATAATTCTCATGACACTTTTGAACGCATTCCTCTTCAATCCTGTTTTGCTTCAATGTGCCTCACTCTATCATTAGGACAAGAACCTCAAATTAATTTAAAAGAGGAATTGGGATAGTGAATGCAGTATCGCAAGTCACTATTGAGCCTGTGATTGGAGGAAAACCTGTTGCTGGGTTGTCATAGTCTCTGTGAACGTTGATGGCTGACTGGTTGAGGATTGTAAGAAGTCTTACAACACCAGCATAAAGTCCCACACGTTTATTTGGAATCACTAGCTTTCACTCACCTGATGAAGGAGCTGTGTTACAAAAGCTAGTGATTCCAAACAAACCTGTTGGACTTTAACCTGGTGTTGTGAGACTTCTTACTGTGCCCACCCCAGTCCAACGCCGGCATCTCCACATCATGGTTGAGGATTGAATGCGAGGGTGTGTAGGAAGGCTGTCCTCACCTCCCACAGTTGCTGCTTGTTGCCCTCTGGAGAAGGTGCAGTTAAACTGTGCTCAGAATTCCCTGTCACTGATACCACACGACTGGCTGTGTTTGGCTGCTGACTGACTGGAAATCTGGCTACAACTCAAACTTACTGTGGGCAAACTGTCAACCTCCTGTCCACAGTGACCCTCCGGCCTGCCCAAGACACTGTGGAAGTGTCAGCAGCATCAGCAGACGGGACACGAGTGAAGCTTGGGTTAAAGAGCCAAGCAGCAATTTTCACAGCCTCTGATGAAAAAAGAGATCAATGAAAATTAAAAGCTCGTAGTTTTATTAGTGAGGGAAAAGTATTAGTATTATTACCAATGGTAGGTAAACGATGAAAAGTAAGATTTAGTGGACCTTATCAAGTTGAAAGGAAATGTGAGGTGAATTACTGATGAGAATGCCAGACAGAAGGAAAGCTCACTGTGCCATGTTAATATGCTCAAAAGGTATTTTGATAGGGAAGGAAAGAAAGAGGATGTGTTAGTAGTTGTAACTCAGAGAGAAAAGATAAATATAGACAATTCTATTTGCATTCCTCAAATTAGATTGGACAATGAGGAAGTAATAAGAAATTTGGATAAATTACTGGGTTACCTCCCAGAGGAAAACCAAAGTAAAATATTTATTACAGGCACATAGAACTATAAGTGGGAACAAACTAGGACGTCCAAAAGTAATTGTACTGGGTGTAGATGTAGCAAATGCTATTTCAATTAAGCAACATACATATAGACTCAATTCACTGAAGTTGGCACAGGTACAAGAGGAGATTGAAAGCATGCTTAAGAGTGAAATCATTGAAGTGAGTTGCAGAGATTGGAGCTTGCCTATTGTGATGGTACCAAAACCAATGGAATGAACAGGAAAGCCAATGCAGTTACAAAGTCAGATTTATAGCCTATTCCTTGTTTGGAAGACTGTATTAGAAAGGTGGGACAAGCAAAGTTTTTATTAACAAATTTGATTTACTAAAAGGATGCTGGCAAGTACCTTTTTCAGAAAGGGTGAAGGAAGTTTTGACTTTTATAACACCAAATGGTCTATATAAGTTTAAAGTTCTGTCGTTTGGAATGAAGAATGCATGAGCAACATTCCGAAGATTAACCAACAACATAATTTCTACACTAAGGAATTGTTCAGTGTACATAGACAATCTTGTGGTGTTCAGTCAAACATGGAAGAAACATTTGGAACAGTTAAAGGAATTGTTCGATTGCCTACAAGAGGCTGACTTGGTGGTAAACCTAGCTAAAAGTGAGTTTGCAAAAGCCCAAGTTACATTCTTGGGCAACACTGCTGGACATGGTCAGATGGCCCCACGGAATGTGTAGAAGTTATTAGTGAGTTCCCAATACTATCAATAAGAAGAGAAGTTCTGAGATTCTGAGGCACGAGTGGTTTCTACAAAAACTTTGTGCCAAATTTCAGCAGTGTGGTTGCTCCACTGACTGAACTTTTAAAAAGGCCCTGAAATTTCACTGAACGTCAGGATGTCAGAAGGTATTTGATAATCTGAAAAATGGGTTAACCACCGCACAAGTTTGGGCAACACGGATATATGCCAAGCGATTAAGATGGCAATTGATGCAAGTGATCGGGCTGTACTATTATAGGAAGATGTCAAAGGTATAGAAAGACCTGTTGCTTATTTTTCAAGAAAACTAAATATTCATCAAAATAAATATCACCCATTGAGAAGGAGGCATTGAGTTTGGTGTTGGCATTGCAAAATGTTGACATTTATGCTGCCAATGATTCATCAGAGACAATTGTTTATACAGACCATAATCCACTGAATTTTTTGGACTGTTTAGATGGAGTTTATTGCTACAACCATTTAATTTGAAACATGTAGCAGGAAGAGAACACTGTGATTGCAGATGCTTTATCACAACATTGAGATGTAAGAAGAATGGAACGTTTAGAGTCGGGAAAGAAAGACTGAGATGGACTATACTGATGTTTAAATGTGCATGCATAAATATAACAAGATATGTATCCTACAGTGCGATAGTAGTGAATAGTAATGAGTGTTTAAAGTTGAAAGGGTTTTGGAAAATGAAGCCACCTTTTCATATTGCTGGTTCATTTTTTTTATGGGCCTGGTGTGTTGAATGTAAGAAATTGGTATTTATATTGCATTTTATACCTGTTGCAGTAAGGTTTTTAGAAGCCTGACTTAAGGTATATTTTTGTTGCAGTAATATTATTAAAGAACCTAGGTTAAGACTGTATTTGATAAAGCTGCAATTAAGAGATCATAAAAGGTGAGGTAATTATTTATTTTAAGAATATGCTTGGTTATAGAGAGAGGCCTAATGGACCATTATTATGATTGCTAAAGATTCCCTGGAGAGTAGTAACACTATGCAGGTGATGGAACATGATAGTGGGATACAGACGGTATAATTAATAGAAGTAGCCAGGTCCATCTGTAGTTTTGCTGTCTCTAGAAGTTTTTAAGTTGAACAGCAGTTTTTCCAAATGCAGTCAAGTTGAGGAGAAGAGTCTTAACAAGCCAGAAGGATGAAAGGGTCTCTCTGGCCAAAGATCTGCGCAGATACTCAGGTAAACCTGTTAACTTTATTTATTAGCCATTTAGGGCAGCACGGTACCATTGTGGATAGCACAATCGCTTCACAGCTCCAGGGTCCCAGGTTCGATTCCGGCTTGGGTCACTGTCTGTGTGGAGTCTGCACATCCTCCCCGTGTGTGCGTGGGTTTCCTCCGGGTGCTCCGGTTTCCTCCCACAGTCCAAAGATGTGCAGGTTAGGTGGATTGGCCATGATAAATTGCCCTTAGTGTCCAAAATTACCCTTAGTGTTGAGTGGGGTTACTGGGTTATGGGGAAAGGGGGGCGGTGTTAACCTTGGGTAGGGTGCTCTTTCCAGGAGCCGGTACAGATTCGATGAGCCGAATGGCCTCCTTCTGTACTGTAAATTCTATGAATTCTATGAACACTATCGGGTTGCTTAATTGGAGTTAGTAGCAGGTATAGAATATAAGTAAGGTTCTCCAGGTGTTAAAGAACTGTTTAACTGATAATTGTAAAGCTATTTTCTTTAATAACGTAGTTAATTCGGTGTTTAGATTAAAATTTGTTTCAACATTAAATATACCTATTGGTCATCACTCCTGGGGTGATGTATCCTTTCCTCACAGTTTTGCAAATAAAAAAAACAGTTTGTGGTCCTTGTCCAGTATACTTTAATAGAATCACTACAGTTCAGAAAGAGGCACTGCTCCTTTGATAAGTATGTGTACACCTTTTGTAGTCATTGTTAGTACTGTCACAGTTGGTCATTATTTCTTTGGTCATTGTCAATACTATCACAGTTGGTCATTGTTTTTTTGGTCATACTACTGTACAGTTGACTATTTTGTTTTGGTCATTGTCAGTACTGTCACTGTTGACCATTTTGGATGGCATGATGGCGCAGTGGGCAGCACTGCTGCCTCACAGCGCTGAGGAGCTGGGTTCCATCCCGGCCCGGGTCACTGTTCGTGTGGAGTTTGCACATTCTCCCCATATCTACGTGGGTCTCACCCTGGGATGATATGCATAAGCAATCTTGTATATAATAATGTATATGACCTCCGACCAGCAGGTGGCAGTATAAACCTACCATGTGATGTTGTGCCTGGGGGAGTTGGGAGTAGGTTGTATTGGAAAGTCATATTTTGCAGTAGCTCAAGAATAATCAGTTAGCGTTAGTAGATTGTAATATATTTATTCCAGTTATCTTTACCACACATTTGTTTTATAATAAATTATTTTAACTAATCAAGAACTAGATGTTCTGTAGTGCATCATTCCTATCGGCCAGTGCACAGGAACATGACATGGTACTGGGTCTGAATATCGACTAAGAACAAAAAGATTCTGCGAAGATCCGAACATTAAAGATATCACCGAAGAAGAAGAAGGTACAATAAGAAAACAAATTTTCTCTACTAACCTATAAGCTACTGGCAATTAGCACTCAACGCACTGAAAGACTTCAAAGCCTAGGATGGAAAGTCCAAAGGCCCATCAACAGCTTTGGGTCACCGATAATGTAGACGAGAATTGGTGAGTGTTCAAACAGCAGTTCAAACTCTATGTTGCAGCCCTTGGTCTGCAGGCACAGCCTGACGAGAGGCATATTGCATTGCTACTCAATGTAGCAGGTCCCCAAGCAATTACAATATTTCACATGTTTGTCTTTGATAGCGAGGCAGATAGCAAGTACTTCAACGAAGTTCTCAAACAATTTGATCGGCATTGCTTTCCTTAAACAAAATGAGACGTTTTCGCGCTATATATTTTGCACGTGCATCCAGAAAGCAGGTGAATCATTTGATAGTTTTCTAACCGACTTGCAGTTGAAGGCGCAGACGTGTAATTTTAGTACCCTTCAGTCATCAATCATCCGCGATCAGTTAGTGTTTGGGATTTTAAAAAATGTATTATATTACAAACGTATATAAAACATTACAAAATATAAATAATTTGGAAACAGGCTTCCCAAAAACCGACTATACAGTTAATAGAATTCCCCCCCCCCCACAACGAATAACTCCTCAAACACACTCACAAACATCCCTCATTAGCACTTTGAATCTCAGATATTTTGGCGTAACGATAGAAGAGGCAGCCGACGCCATTAGTATAGTGACGCACGCGAGCAAAAAACATGGTTTCAGCGCAGGCGGCCATATTGAGCAGCCGACCTGATCCTCCATTTCATGCCAGCGATGCGGTGAACTACATTTGCCACGACAATGTCCAGCGTTTGGAAAGATATGCTCCAACTGTAACAGCAAAAATTATTTTACGACGCAATGCTTTTCCAAGAAAAAAGCAGAACAAAAGCCATCAAAACAGTTGATGAAGTGTGCCTCGAAGACACGTTCTTCGTCGACATGATTTCTAGTGAAGACACGGATAGTCAAGTCATGCAAAATGGCAATGCTTTCCTGACAAATACTCCAAAAGACAAATGGATAGTTCTGTTACTGATTAATGATACATTAATAAGCTTCAAACTTGACACAGGAATGAAGGCCAACTTCATCAGTTTGCCAGATTTAAAAGAGCTGAAAATTAAACCGCAAGTATTAAAGCAGTACTGCTGCGAGACTATAACAGAAATGGAATTACAATGCTAGGAGCATGCAAGCTTAATGCAAATGTAAAAACCACTGTAAAATTTAACATTGTAGAGGCAGAACACAAATCTCTGCTAGGAGTAGAAGCATGTGAAGAACTTCAGCTAGTTAAGTGGGTTTACAGTGCAGGCAGAACTGCAGCCAGACAACATGCATCAGTAGATCCCATACTGCAGGAATTTCCTGAGATATTTCAAGGCTTTGGCACTTGACCTTGTACGTATGAAATCCAGTTAAAGGAGAACACAAAGCCAGTATTAGTGCACCGAGATATGTATCAGCTTTATTGAAAGACAAAGTGAAGGCTGAACTAGAAAGGATGACAGCCTTGGGCGTAATTAAACGCATCGAACAATCTACAGATTGCGTAAACTTTATGGTTTGTGTCAAAATAAAGGAAGAAAACACCAAAGATTCAGTCTTGCAAAAGGTGATAACACATCCCCATGAGGGATGGCCTAAAGGTTGCAGCTCAAGGTTTTATAATGTTAGGGCTGAGTTAAGTGATGCAAATGGATTTTTGCTTCGACAACAAAGAATTATAGTTCCGTAATCATTAAGGTCGGTGGTTTTTAGCAAAATCCATGAAGGGCACTTGGGAAGAAAAAAGTGCAAGAAAAGAGTTGAAGACACAAGTCTATTGGCCAGTCATCAACTGAGATATTGAACCAATGGTGAAAAAGTGCATGCAGTGTAGGAACATTTTTGTACCCAATTCATTTTTTTTCCAATTAAGGGGCAATTTAGCGTATTCAATCCACCTACCTTGCACGTCTTTTGGGTTGTGGGGGTGAAACCCACTCAAGCACGGGGAGAATGTGCAAACTCCACACGGACAGTGACCCAGAGCCGGGATCGAACCTGGGACCTTGGTGCCATGAGGCAGCAGGGCTAACCCACTGTGCCACTGTGCTGCCCCCAGTGTAGGCAAATTAACTGCTGTACAAAGTGCAGGAAGCAGAAACTGTACATGGTTGAGGAAGCTTCAGTTCAAACTGCTGAAAGAGTCCATTACTCCAAGATTAGAGAGGAAACCGATCTTTCATAAAAAGGAGGCAAAGGAGATTTGAGGACAAATCCACAAATAGATTTGATGACAAATCCAAAAAGAGATTTGACGATAAATCCACGAGAAGACTCCAACCATTGCATCCTGATGGCACAGTCAGTCTGGAAGATTCCAAAGGGAATGGATGGTCAAAGTATGCGAAGGTACTGTGACAAGCAGGTCTAATTCGTATCTCATCATCACGAATGAGGCGAAACAGAAGAGCCTTGCTGAAAGTTAAGCAACCTTTTCTAATGCAACCACAAGAAGAAGTGGTGAGTAATCCTAAAACAGCTGAAGAAGATAGTGCAGCATACGGAGCCAGGACAACAAGATAAAGACACACCAATACAAGAAGAACAACAAGCAACATCCACAGCCACAAAGGAAGATGAAGTAACTTCACTAATGCAACCACCACTCAGAAGATAACAAGGTAAAGATGTAAACCTGAGGGACTGAATTTGTGATGGACTGTAAATAGTCAAATGTTCAAAAGATTAATGCATATATTTCATTGTTAAAGAATTGAGTCATGAATGTAAATAACTACATTTCCAAAGGAAAGGGGATGTGATGATATGCATAAGCAACTTGGTATATAATAATGTACACGACCTCCGAACAGCAGGTGGCAGTGTAAACCTACCATGTGACTCTGCCTGGAGGAGTTGGGACTAAGTCGTGTTGGTGGATAGACGTATTTTGCAGTGGCTCAAGAATAATTAATTCATTTTAGTAGTTTGTAATATACTTATTTCAGTTATCTGTACTACGCATTTGTTTTATAATTTATTTCAACTCGTCAAGAACTAGATGTTCTGCAGTGCATTATTCCTATAAGCCAGTGCAAAAGAACATGACAACCCCCACAACCCAAAAATGTGCAGGATAGGTGGATTGGCCACACTAAATTGCTCCTTAATTGGGAAAAGAAGAATTATGTACTCTAAATTTATTTTTAAAAACCAGTTGACCATTTTGTTTTGGCCATTGTTAATACTGTCACAGTTGACCATTTTGTTTTGGCCATTGTTAGTACTGTCACAGTTGACCATTTTGTTTTGGTCATTGTTAATACTGTCACAGTTGACCATTTTGTTTTGGCCATTGTTATTACTGTCACAGTTGGTCATTTTGTTTTGGTCATGGTCAGTACTGTCACACTTGGTCATTGTTAATACTGTCACAGTTGACCATTTTGTTTTGGTCATCGTTGGTACTGTCACAGTTGACCATTTTGTTGTGGTCATTGTTAGTACTGTCATTGTTGACTATTTTGTTTTGATCATTCTTGTACTGTCACAGTTGGTCTTTGGTCATTGCTAATACTGTCACAGTTGTAATTATTCAGAGTCTCACTTGTTTTATCTTTCAGGGTGACCGCATGTGGCATTTTGCCATATCTGTCTTTTTGATTGAACTGTGTGGAAACAACCTGTTTTTTACTGCTGTGGTTGGTTTGATAGTCGCAGGATCTGTGGTACTTTTTGGTGCAATTGTTGGAGATTGGATAGACAGGAATCCAAGAATTAAAGGTAATACAATTGTGTCTGTAGTTACACACACCTGCATGTTATCGAATCCAAAATTATACAGAAAATAACTTCTGTTATAGCCGCCAAATTCATATATTGTTGCTACTATATTTATATTAAAAGTCTGTCTTTGAGTACAATATTAAAAGCTCTAACAAAATACATGTGACTGCCTCAGAGGGAGCACTTGATGTGACAAATGGACATACAGGCCCAGATCTTCCGTGGGGTGGCAAGCATCATTGGCGTGCCGCTCCACACAAACCTTTGTGTGCTTTGCCAGTGCTCCACATTTCTTGCCAGGCCTTCTGAGCCTGACGCCTCCAGAAATACGGAGCACAGTGTACTTCTGAGAACTCCATTGCAGTGCTGTAGTATGGGGGAAAGGCAAGACCCACGTTTTGTGGCACCAGCTGTCTTATGGTAAGTTTAAAGGTCCAGTGTGAATGTTATTGGATGGGTGAGTGGATGAATGGGTAGGGTGGGTGAGGGAAGTGAGTGAGGTGGCCGGTGGGTCATGGCTAGTCAGGCCGGGTTGTGGGGTGGTAGCCATGTGGACAGGGGTGGCAGTTGGCTTGGTTCAGTGGGGTAGTCATGGAGGTGGAGGTTGGCCGGAGCAATCACGGTGCAGTTGGAGGCTCAGGGGATTGTCGGTGTGTCAAGGTTGGGAGCACTGGGGGGTTAGTCAGTTGGGCAGGGTGCAAGGTATTTTGGTCAGGTTGGATTGGAGGTAGTCGGGCGGCGAGGGGCTTAGTGTGAGTGATTGGGGGTGGGGGGTGGTTATTTGTATAGTTACCCAGGAGTCAGATTAGGATTTTTCTGTTTATAACATTTCCTGAGTAACTATTTGGGTAAATAAGTCAGAGTTGTCTGAAGTCTCTGATACTAACTTAGAGTTGGGGACATTCGCTGGGGGTCCCAAAGGCCAGGGGAATTGCCCATCAGATGTTCAAATTTTCCAGTCAATGCCTATGGAGGCCAACATTTCGGGACTTATGTAGGGTCCTGTCATGCATCTTGGGTTGTATGTCCAGTCTCCAAATATCTGGAGAGCTGAAAATCTGGGATCTACTGTTTGAACATAATACCCGCAGAGGAATTCCTAATGTGCTTAAGATGTGCTATTTAATTGATAGAACCAACAAAGCTTTTGAGAATGTCACCAGCTTACTGTCTGTAAATATTCAAGACCTTGAATAAACCTTTCCATCTCCTTGGTTGAGTTTGCATTACTTGCTGCAGTTGGCAATATAAATGTTCCATAAAGACTATGTTCATTCAGTATTACATCCTGTACATTTTTCACTTGCACCTCCTTCAATTTGGTCTACTGTATTCACTGCTCCCAATGTGATCTCCCCTACATTGGGGAGATTAAACACAGGCTGGGTGACAGCATGCAGAACCTATTAGCTCAGTCCACAAGCACGACCTCAACCTTCCTGTCACTTGCCATTTCAGCTCAGCATCTTACTCTCATACTCACATGTCCATCTTGGCCTGCTGCAGTGCTTCAGTGAAACCCAACGCACACTGAAGCAGCAGCGCCTCAACTTCCACTAGACACATTACGACCCTTGGGACTCCCAAAAACGTTAGACTGTGACCTTTCCCCTCTACCCTGATCCTTTTTTATATCCCAAACACATTTTTTTATTCCTATGCAAAAATCTTCTGACCCCTTTCCCGCATCAGGCCACCTGTCACTTGTTCTCAAATTTTGCTACATCTTTGTGGCAACTGCTCTCACTTATCCCTGTTCCAACTGTTCTACCCCACTCTTCACATTTCTCTCTCTCTTTAGTTCTGAAGAAGGATCACAAAGACTTGAAGCTAACTCTGTTTTTCCCCCTATGGGTGCTGCCAGATCTGCTGAGTTTGTCCAGCTTCCTGTTTTTGTTTCAGGTTCCAGCGCCATAGCATTTTGTTATTTTTGCATTCCTGTATGGCAGGTTTCAGCGAAGTACACAGTCTTCAGTTCTCCGTAAAATGTGAAGTCAGTAAGCCTATTAAATCACTGTGCCCCAAACATTATGCTGCACAATGTGTTTAAGATGTGATTCGGTTATCAGGTCTGCACAAAGTCGGTGACAGGAACAGGTTTAACCGAGTTCCTGGTGCTTGCACCTGGGCATGTTCTCTGATCCAATTTTCTCTCCTGTTTTCCTGAAGGTGTTGATTCATGCATGGTACCATACATAACAAAGTCCCTCCAGAAATTCAGTGTTTAGACTCGCTGAAACAAATGGTCAGTTGAATTAACAGCCAAAAGGTCTGTTTCTACCCAGTGAACTGGGCTCGTGACTGAGTTGATGCCTTCTCGAAATGAATCTCTCTTTCAGAAAAGTTTTTAAAAAAAATAATTTTTATTAAGATTTTCAAAAATGTATCAAAAACATAAAATAACAACACAAACACCATATTAACAACAACAAGAAGAAACAACACAATAACCCCCAAAGCCAAATCCCCCCACCCCCCCCCCTCCAGTAACTACAAAAAGAAGAAATAGATAAGCACCCGGCATATTCAATAAACACATATACACATTTCTCCCTTCCCCCGCAACAACCCCCCCCCCCCCCCCCCCCCCCCCCCGGGTTGCTGCTGCCGGCCTATTTTCCTACCGTTCTGCTCTTTCAGAAAAGTTGACAACATTTTATTCCGTTCTTAGTCGTACTGTAGTTTGCAAATGAACTCAACTTGGGAGGAATACTAGAGTTTCCAAATTGTTTTACATTGAGAGTGCCTACTTGTTGAACACTTATTTGAAAGTTTTGATTTTTTGAAACTTCTATTTCTATCAGCAGAAATTAAATTGAAGTAGCAACTATGAACTCATGCTATTTTTGGTGGGGTAAAGGTGAATGCAGTACAAGAAATCAGAAATGTGTGTTAATTTATTTCAGATGAAACTTTTTTTGCGCATATAGTTTTAATCTATCTCTTCTGAATCATATTTTAGTTGCTCATGGATCCCTGTTTATTCAGAATGGTTCCATCATTCTCTGCAGTATCATCCTGATTTTAGTATTTTCATACAAGAAATGGATTGAAGAAACTTGGGATGGATGGTTAACTGTGAGTATCTGCTGAGGGATTTTTAAAGATTCCAATCTATGTAAAGCGTATCGATAAACCAAGCGTGTATATTGCTTGAACATTTGCTGTTGCAAAATAGTGTCAAAGAATAGAAAACAGAACAATATTTGGTTATTTTGTGAATGTGGACCTTGATCTACAGTCCTTGTGCGAAATCATCAAGTTGAACAAAACAACGCAGAACCCACTCCATGCTTGGTCACACTGGTAAAGCAGTTTAATTTGAAATCTGCATCAATGTTAATAACAGCAATAGATTGGCATGTCTCCAAACTCACTCCCCTCCGCACCCTTCACTCCAGGCAGAGGAACACCTTTCTCATTGGCCGGTAAGAGAAATTCTGGAAATTGTTGGAAGAAAAGAGATCAAGTAGATAATGAAGCTGTACACCAGTTGTTTGCTCGTGCTGCAGCTAATCCATTTAAGGGCAACTTCTAACAGGATTACTTTTCAACTATGCACCTAACGGTCTAAGAAAAAAAATCTGATTGTTTCCAAAAGATTTGGGCAGAATTTTAATTGTTCAGGGGCCAGGGATGGGTGAAAGCACTAATAGTTAACATTTTGGATCAGGAACCTGAAATGATCCTCTCCACGTCCATGTTGAGCCCGAGGTATGTGAGGAATCCCGTGGAGCTGCCAGGAATCATAGAACATACAGTGCAGAAGGAGGTCATTCGGCCCATCGAGTCTGCACCAACCCACTTAAGCCCTCACTTCCACCCTATCCCTGTAATCCAATAACCCCTCCTAACCTTTTTGGACACAAAGGGCAATATATCATGGCCAAACCTGCACACCTTTGGACTGTGGGAGGAAACCGGAGCACCCGGAGGAAACCCACGCACACACGGGGAGAACGTGCAGACTCCGCACAGACAGTGACCCAATGGGGAAGCAAACCTGGGACTCTGGCGCTGTGAAGTCACAGTGCTCGCACTGTGCTACCGTGCTGCCCCAAAGTAAATAAAGTAAATAAAATATTCAAAGCAACAATTAACTGAGAATTTAACTCGGCATTCTGGCTTCAACAGCCAGTGTACTGGGCCGGGATTCTCTGAGCCTCGGCAGCGAAATGGCGCTCAGCGCGGGGATGGAAAATGGCGCCTCAGACCTGCGATTGGGTCTGATGGTGGGACGCGATTCTCTGGCGACCAGAGAATCGGCGGCAGTTGCACGCGCATGGTCGATGCGGCGCCGGCCAGGGGCCATTGAAAGAGGCCCCCGCGGCGATTCTCCGCGGTCGACCGGCCGTGATATCGCCGGCATGGTTCACGTATGGTTCCACCCGGCAGGAGCTTGGCGTCGCGACTGGGGTGGCCGTCCTGGTGGGGGGGGGGGAGTAGTCTCCGGGAAAGTGCCTCCACGACCTCGTGATCTGGGGGGGCTACCTTCTTTCTCGCCAACCCACTGTGTGGCTCCGCCATGTTGCGCAGCGCCGCAACGGACGCGACTGGCCGACATGCGCATGTACAGACTCGCGACGAGCAGTACAGGTCCGCGTACGGCATCGCAGAGCGCTCGGGCGCTGTGCTGGCCCCTTGTGGGCTACAGAATCGCTGGGCCACGAGGCCCATTAACGCTGGCGAGAAACACTCCGGTGAGTGCCTATATACGAGGCTTCAGGGTATCAATTACTCTGGAATGCATCCACTTGCATCTCCCTGTCAAAGATCACTGCCGAATGCGAACAATTTATGCATCTATAGCATGGGCCTCTGATCTGGAGCAGCCGGAAGAGCCAAATGTACAGCTTCAGCCCCAGGCGCCACACTGCTGGCCACAGCAACACCAGGAGTCACGCTGCCGGCCGCAGCAACACCAGGAGCCACACTGCAGGCCACAGCAACACCAGGAGCCATTCTGCCGGCCGCAGCAACACCAGGAGCCACGCTGCAGCAACTGCAGGAGCCACTCTGCCGGCTGCAGCAACACCAGGAGCCACGATGCCGGCCACAGCAACACCAGGAGCCACGCTGCCGGCCGCAGCAACACCAGGAGCCACGCTGCCGGCCGCAGCAACACCAGGAGCCACGCTGCCGGCCGCAGCAACACCAGGAGCCACGCTGCCGGCCGCAGCAACACCAGGAGCCACGCTGCCGGCCGCAGCAACACCAGGAGCCACGCTGCCGGCCGCAGCAACACCAGGAGCCACGCTGCCGGCCGCAGCAACACCAGGAGCCACGCTGCCGGCCGCAGCAACACCAGGAGCCACGCTGCCGGCCGCAGCAACACCAGGAGCCACGCTGCCGGCTGCAGCAACACCAGGAGCCACGCTGCCGGCCGCAGCAACACCAGGAGCCACGCTGCCGGCTGCAGCAACTGCAGGAGCCACTCTGCCGGCCGCAGCAACACCAGGAGCCACGCTGCCGGCTGTAGCAGCCCCAGGAGCCACGCTGCCGGCTGTAGCAGCCCCAGGAGCGAAGCTGCCGGCCGCAGCAGCCCCAGGAGCCACTCTGCCGGCTGTAGCAGCCCCAGGAGCCATGCTGCCGGCTGTAGCAGCCCCAGGAGCCACGCTGCCGGCTGTAGCAGCCCCAGGGGCCACGTTGCCGGCTGCAGCACCAGGAGCCACGCTGCCGGCTGTAGCAGCCCCAGGAGCCATGCTGCCGGCTGTAGCAGCCCCAGGAGCCATGCTGCCGGCTGTAGCAGCCCCAGGAGCCACGCTGCCGGCTGCAGCAACACCAGGAGCCACTCTGCTGGCCGCAGCAACACCAGGAGCCACGCTGCCGGCTGCAGCAACACCAGGAGCCACTCTGCCGGCCGCAGCAACACCAGGAGCCAAGCTGCCGGCCGCAGCAACACCAGGAGCCACGCTGCCGGCTGTAGCAGTCCCAGGAGCCAAGCTGCCGGCTGTAGCAGCCCCAGGAGCCACGCTGCCGGCTGTAGCAGCCCCAGGAGCCACGCTGCCGGCCGTAGCAGCCCCAGGAGCGAAGCTGCCGGCCGCAGCAGCCCCAGGAGCCATGCTGCCGGCCGTAGCAGCCCCAGGAGCCACGCTGCCGGCTGCAGCAGCCCCAGGGGCCACTCTGCCGGCTGTAGCAGCCCCAGGAGCCACGCTGCCGGCTGTAGCAGCCCCAGGAGTCACGCTGCCGGCTGCAGCAACACCAGGAGCCACGCTGCCGGCTGCAGCAACACCAGGAGCCACGCTGCCGGCCGCAGCAGCCCCAGGAGCCACGCTGCCGGGCGTAGCAGCCCCAGGAGCCACGCTGCCGGGCGTAGCAGCCCCAGGAGCCACGCTGCCGGCTGTAGCAGCCCCAGGAGCCACGCTGCCGGCTGTAGCAGCCCCAGGGGCCACGCTGCCGGCTGTAGCAGCCCCAGGGGCCACGCTGCCGGCTGTAGCAACACCAGGAGCCATGCTGCCGGCTGCAGCAGCCCCAGGAGCCACGCTGCCGGCTGTAGCAGCCCCAGGAGCCAAGCTGCCGGCTGTAGCAGTCCCAGGAGCCACTCTGCCGGCTGTAGCAGCCCCAGGGGCCACACTGCCGGCTGTAGCAACACCAGGAGCCACGCTGCCGGCTGTAGCAGCCCCAGGAGCCACGCTGCCGGCTGTAGCAGCCCCAGGGGCCACACTGCCGGCTGTAGCAACACCAGGAGCCACGCTGCCGGCTGTAGCAGCCCCAGGAGCCACACTGCCGGCTGTAGCAGCCCCAGGAGCCACGCTGCCGGCTGTAGCAGCCCTAGGAGCCACGCTGCCGGCTGTAGCAGCCCCAGGGGCCACGCTGCCGGCTGTAGCAGCCCCAGGAGCCACGCTGCCGGCTGTAGCAGCCCCAGGAGCCACGCTGCCGGCTGTAGCAGCCCCAGGAGCAACAGCAGCAGACGGCCACGGGACGGAGAGAGTGGACAGAGAACTCCAGTTAGAAGACACAATATCCCAACACAAAGTACACAGTGAGCGAGTGTCCTTGACAGGATGGAACTACGGTGCCGAAGGAGGCTCTGACTCTCACGGCAGGCCATTGTTGACGTCTGCAGCCTCCTAGAAGAAGACTTCATTCTAGAGGGCAAAGTATACTTGTTGCCAGTGGCTGTTAATGTCACCACAGCTTTGAATTTCTTTGCCTCTGGCTCCTTCGGGTATCTGCTGGTGACTTCACAAGGATCTCTCAAACTGCTGCCCATGAGTGCATCTCTAAGTGCGTGAATTCAGGGATTTTACTTCTCAATATTCAGCTAGTGTATGACCACCATAAGGTGGCCATGCGTGGTCTGCACTAGATATCCAGGGATCTGCCAATACTCATTCATTTCTGTGGCAGTCACATTTCTTCTCTTCATGTTTCCATACATGATCACCAGTGGCTCGCCCTTGTGGAGCAAGGACAACCTCTGCAGACCTGGCTGCTGACTCCTGGAAGGAGCCATGCAATGAACCAGAGGTGAGATATATCAAGAGCCACATCTCACATGAACATCAGAGATGGGAACAGGAATATACCATTTGCCCCATTGAGCCTGACCACCATTCAATATGATCATGGCTGACATTGGGTTATCCCTTGACTCCTGGAGAGATCAAACATCTCTCTATCCTATTATATCTATTATAAGGTTGTTCTATTTTAACCTGTAGGTCTATTTTAGGCTGCATTTGTTGCGTGCACAGCTCTAGTGTTTTACTCTGTTATCTAATTGCGAGTGACCGAGTAGCAGCGACTGTGAGCAGAGATGTTTAACAAACAGTTATTGGAGTTGCAGGACGGTATTTCTCTTACAACCTCAGCTTCTTTACTTGTATGTCTTGTCCCCTGGATCAACTGGACATTTTAGGAACTAGGAACTTACCCAGAGTTCCATCAAATGTTCTTGTAGCCCATTAGTGGTGCTCTCAAAACATTTAAAATCTATTCGCAGATCGGGGAGATGTGTTACGGACGTAAGTGCATAACCCAGAGTTTTCTGTGTGATCCTGGATTGGCAGCAGGGCAGTACAATCCGGTTCTGTCAGGTCAGAATCAGCTTTGAAGTTAAGGTCACCAACCTCATGCCACATAACCACAGGCAACGAATGGGGGAGGGATATGTAAACAAGCTCCTGTGGCTAGGGCAGCATCTGTAAGTGAATTTCCACTCACTGCTTCTCTGAGGATCCTATTGTTAACAATCTGTGCAACATCATTGGCTCATCATGGTTAAATAAATCAAATCCATACACTCTTCAAGTAACAAGATGTCAAAGTGTTAAAGGGTTGAACAATCACAGTGCAGCAGAGCGACATCATTGGTTTTCTGAGCATGCATGGACCAGTGTGCAGATGAGTATTGGCAATCATCTTGCGTTAGCAGGAGATACTTAATTTAGAGTGAAGAAGGAGGTCATGTGACCTATTTAGAATGATGCTTGATAACCAGAAAGGTTTAGTTGCTTAGGAATAGGAGGCTCATGTCAAGGAACTTGCTGAAAGGTGGGAGATTCTCACACCTGTGACAAAAGACCAGAACAGCTGGACTATTTCAAAAGCCCCATCTGCAGAAATAGCTACATTGATAGTGGACGGCACAGTGGTTAACACTGTTGCCCACAGCGCCAGGGATCCGGGTCCAAACCTACCTCGGGTAACTGTATGGAGTTTGCACATTCTTCCCATGTCTGTATGGATTTCCTGCCATAGTCCAAAGCTGTGTAGGTTAGGTGGATTTGCCATCCTAAATTGCCCCCAAGTGTCCAAAGGTTAGATCGGTTTATGGGGATAGGGTGGTGGATTGGGCCTAGTTAGTGTGCTCTTTTGGAGGGTCGATGCAGATTCAATGGACCAAATGAAACTGTAGGGTTTCTATGATAGGTTGTAAATGGAATTTACCAATGCAAGCTCAACATTTTGTCTGTTGACGCAAGAGAAAGTTATCAAACTTGCAACAACATTTGCTATGTACCGTCCAAATGCCTGTGAGACATGCAACTATCTACTCCAGACATTCAGCAGTTGGACAGGTTTCACATGAGATGAATTCAGGAATATTGTGGGCATTAGACGGGAGGACAAAGTGCCCAACGTTCAAAGAGTGGACATGTCTGGAATTGAAGCACATCAGACTCCAGTTCACTAGAGTAGATATATAGTATATATGACTGATGATAAAATCCCTAAGCCAGTCGTGTGTTCATTACTTAAACTTGAACACCACCTGTGAGTTAGGCCAAGACTACGGTTCAAAGGCTTCTTGAAGGTGAACCTCAGAAAATGTGACATATCCACCAGAGACTGGGGGAAACGTGCATAAAAAAGAGCTAACTGAGAACAATATTGAGTAGTTTCCTTTGAACAGCACAAAATGGAGGCAGCTAATGACAAAAAACAAGCTAGAAAGACAGGGCAGTCTCAAAAAAGGTCAGAAAATTCATCTTTGTCTGCATTGTGGAACGTCAAGCAGGTCCACGATCAGGCTCCGCAGCCAGGTAAGAATGTACGAAAGGTGATTCCAAACAGACAAGAAGCATCATCTTCAATAATGAAGGGAAAATGACGACAACTGCCATTTGCCTGAAGGCTGCTGTCCAGGGTGAATGGGGAATACAATAAAATAGAGTCAAGGAGAATGGGCACTTTGCTCCATTTCAGTGACGTGCTGAATGACCAAGGCAAGGTCTTTCTTCTTCCTGTTTAAACAGGCAGACTGAGTGAGCAGGCCATTGGTCAGGGTCAGCATGCACTTGGTTGCCTTTGTCTGATCCTGCATGCAGGTGGCCACTCTTTCCATGGATGCGGAGATGACTGAGACATCATGGCACTAATGCCAGAGGCAAACTGCTCCAACCTCTTCAAGAATCTGCACCATCTCTTGAAATGAGGACAGAACCTCACACCTTTCTGGTTTCTGCACCACAAGTTCCCTTTCTGTAGATGTCTCTCGGGTTGTGGCACCTACATCCAACTTAGCAGACCTCAGAGTGTCCTGTACCCTCTGATGGGGGACTTTCCACTTCTGTACCTGCCTCCTGAATCTACTCATGCTCATGTGATGGGCCATGTGACAATCGAGCTATCATTACTCCAATACCTACAGAGTTGGTGGAGGTATTGCAAGAGTCATGCGATGGTGCCCCCTCTAGAGTGCTTGGCCTTCTCCCACAACAAATCCTCCGTCATCCTTGGAGGTCCTTTTGGGAGATGAAAGACGTGAGCTAGTGCTGACATTGAGAAATGGTACAAACCCAACATAGTGCAGTACATGGCATTTCAGTTAGCGATGGCATCAATTCAACATGAGTGAGTGTTAAGTGCCAATTGGCAGTGCATGCTATAATGCTGTTACCAGGTTTGTCTGACACCCTGATCTCTCCATCACTGACACTTAGGGCGCGATTCTCCGCTCCCACGCCGGGTGGGAGAATCGCGGAAGGGCTACTCTGGCACCCCCCGCGATTCTCCCACCCCCCCCCCCCCCAAAATGGCGTGTCGTGTCTTGCGACACGCCGCTCGGAGAATCGCGGGCCGCCGTTTTTCATGGCGACCCACGATTCTCCGACCCGGATGGGCCGAGCGGCCTGCCGTTCCCGACCGGTTCACGCCGGCGGCAACCACACCTGATTGCTGCCAGTGTGAACGTGGCGCCGACAGCTGGTTTGTGGCTTGTGGGGGGCGGAGAGGGGAGTGAGCACCACGACCGTGCTCGGGAGGGGACTGGCCCGCGATCGGGGGCCACCGATCGGCAGGCCATCGCTATCCAGGAGTGACCTATCTTCCTCCGCGCAGGCCCTCTGTGTGGCTCCGCCATGTTGGCGGCACCCGCGCTGAGGTGGGCTGCTGCGTGCTTGCCAGCAGCCAGCCCTGTTGGGAGCACGCCGGAGGCCTCCTAGCCCCCTGGAGAGCAGGGAATCATCCCGGACTTTCAAGGAAAAAGTGGCCGTGGCCACGGTGGTCACGGTGGCCGTGGGGACTTAGTCCCCAAAGGGAGAATCCCACCCCAGGTTTCCTGCAGCCATTCTGACCCCTACTGGAGTCCCTTTAGAGAGGCTTCATAAAAGTGGAGATCATCATCATACCCACCCTCTCTGATTAGCTGGGAATCCTGGAACTGCGATGCTAATGTTGTGACTGAGTTAAAGAGCCCCGGGAAGCCCCCTGGCAGAACAAACAGACTCTCGACCGGTTGCGTGTGGGTCTGTTATGATAACATTCCGCCCATAATCTTTAAACAAACCATAGAAGTGTGTAAATTGGCAGACCAGCTGAAGCATATTTATATTAATTCATAGGCAGCTAACTGCAGTAATATTTTGGAACACATCCTTTTAACGAGAAGGACTTTTCATTCGTTGAGCAGATGATTGAAAATACATGTTGTTGTCAAAATTCACTACTGGTATTTGCAACTGAACACCAATTATAGTCGAACACATTTGTTTGATGTTGATAGAGAAGTTCAGTTTGGATGTTCAGCTGTCCATTTTAAATAGGTATATGTGCTTATTATGAAGAACTCAAAAGATTAGAAAAGTTACAGTTTTTTAAGGTACGGATTAAATCTCAGAATTAAAACCTGTAAAGATGTGTTAATTATTGCATGTGTAAATAGATGAGTAGCTTTTCTGTTATCTATTGTCCATTTGTTTAATGTAACTCACACAAGGTGGTCTGTTACATGGTGGTCATCGGTCTAGCAGATGCAGCTAACCTTGCAAGCACAGCTTTGACAATTGCCATTCAGAGGGACTGGATTCTTGTCATCACTGGATGCAACAGGAGTGGACTTGCAGGTAAGAAAACTACAAAGAACCATGTGTATAAATCTTGATTGCATATTGGAACTCATCCTGGAGTGATTGCACATCACTCTTCATATGACCCTTTAAATCATTTGTATTGACAAAATGATAAACATAACTTGAGAGCGGATTTTGTTCTTCAGACAAAGGTGGCAGCAAATGGTGAAAACCAAGAGCAAGTAACTAACTTGGGGGTAATATCGTAACATAGTGCTTCCATTTACAACCTTAAGGAGTTGGAAGGGCGTAGGATGGTATAGGTCATCCAGAGAGTGGAAGTGGCTGAAGGTACAGCTTCCAATGATGGTATGAAAGGGGTTGGGGGGAGGGGGGGCGGGGTGTTGTTGGTGGAGGTGCACATGATGGAATACTTGAGGTGTGAAAGTTTATAGGTTTGGAGGGTCAAGGTCATAGAGGAATTTAAAGACAAGGATAGAAAATGTATTTCTGAGACATTGGATCAGGTAAAATCACTATGAGAGTGAAGAGAGAACACATGACAATGGGGGTCTTCTCCGGGAGCTCCACTTCTCATCTCTTGCCAACCTTCCCCCATATCCTCAGACATTGCCCCAGATGCTGAAATCTATAAACATTTTATTGAGGAATTTATGGTTTTATAACAGTAACAGAAGAAACAGTGTACATACAATTATAAACATAGTGTAAAAGCCGTCTTCCTCTCTCACAGGTCCCACCTTTTCTAACCCCCTACTCTATACTAAACTAACCCCACAACCCACCTCCCCTTCTGCTAACGGTTAATTTTCCCTGAAGAAGTCGATGAACAGCTGCCATCTCCGGGCGAACCCTAACATTGACCCTCTCAAGGCGAACTTGATTTTCTCCAGACAGAGAACGCTAGCCATGTCCGATAGCCAGGTCTCCGACTTTGGGGGCTTTGAGTCCCTCCAAGCTAATAACATCCGTCTCCGGGCTACCAGAGAGAAAAAGGCCAGAACGTTTGCCTCTTTCTCCTCCTGGAATCCTGGATCTTCCGACACCCCGAAAATTGCCACCTCTGGACTCGGCGCCACCCTTATTTTTAACACTTTGGACAGGGTTAGGTACGTTTGGGCGCGGCCGTTTTGGCGCCGGCCGTTTTGGCGCCGGCTGTTTTGGCGCCGGCTGTTTTGGCGCCGGACGTTTTGGCCATAATAACATTTCTTTATTTGTAAATTAGCCTCAGTTGAGTTGGCTGCTGGTGCGGGTCCGCTGTCACAAGTGTTTCGTTCTATCACCATCTTTTTATATATTTTTTAACTAAACCAATTCACATACCCATATGATGGCTGAGGAAGTATCAACGAAACGTGGTAAAGAAAAATTTGTTCATAACGGATTCCTTTACGTCTTTGACAAAACAAGCAAAGGTGACAGCGAAGTGAAATTTTGGCGTTGTGAGCAAAAAAACCGGTGCAAAGCACGGCTCCATACTAAAGCTGCAAACGTGGTGAGGCAGCTGAACAGCCATTCGCATGATGCTTCTGCTGCACAAGTAGAGGTTGCACTCGTGAAAACTAAAATAAAAAAGAGAGCACAGGAAACCCTTGAGGCACCGACTGTAGTTGTTAATGAATGTTTGACAGACATATCCCAAGCTAGTCTACCAGCCATCCCTAATATATTTGCTTTGAGGAGAATGATAAGCAGAAAGCGTAATTATGTATTGAACGCCCCCACCAATCCAAGTGATTTACAACAATTGATTGTGCCAGAATGCTACAGGATATATGTCCCTCAACCAGGAGTGGAAGAAAATGTTTTAGTTTGTGATAGCGGACCAGGTCACGACCGGATATTAATCTTCGGAAGACAGAGCTGGCTACAGCACTTATTAACATCTGATATGTGGTTTGCAGATGGCACATTCAGTATTGCTCCCAGCCTCTTTTCTCAGATTTATGTAATTATGGTAAAAAAACACGGAGGAGTTACTCCTACGGTTTATTCTCTTTTGCCCAACAAGCAACGCACCACATATGCGAGAATGTTCGCATTATTGAAAGAAATCGAACCCAACTTGAAACCCAGTTCAATCGTCTGTGATTATGAACAAGCTGCGCACAGTGCTATGAAAGACATATTCCCTGATGTTCAAATAAAAGGATGTTTTTTTCATTTAGCTCAAAATATGCAAAAACATCTAGCTAGTATGGGGTTCCGTAGTTTGTGTAACACTGATCCAGATTTCGCGTTAAAAGCTAAAATGATTATTGCCATTGCCTTTGTACCTTTGAACAAAATCGATGAATATCTGGATGCTTTAGCGACCCAACTGCCGCAAGAACTTCAAGATTTACTCAACTGGTTTGAAGATACATATGTTGGTCGTCTGAACAGACGAGGAAATGGTAGACGAACACCTTTATTTCGCCCTGAGATTTGGAACCTTTATCAGAAAACATTAAACGGGGAAGACCGCACAAACAATAATGCGGAGGCAGCCCACCGTCGATTGAAATATGAACTTGGCATGCATCATCCCACCATATGGAAACTAATTGATGGCCTGCGTAAAGTACAGAAAGGTAGAGATGCATATTATGAAAGGTTACTAGCCGGCCATGAACCGCCACAAAAACTAAAAAAGTATAGAGATGCAGATAAAAGAATACATGAAACTGTTCTTAAATTTGAAAACATGGATGCTATCGAGTACTTGAGGAGCCTTGCTCATAATTACCAAATGAACTAAACTAAATGAACTAATTTAAGGTTTTTAACTAAATGAACTAATTTAAGGTTTTTAATTTACAATAAAGTTAGTTTAAAAACTTTTTAAAGCTCATCTTTTAATTTACAGTTTTAAGCTTGCTTTTAAGTCCTTCCTTCGAATGATACTGAATCTTGCAACAATTTACTAGCCACAAAAACTAAAAAAATTTCTGTCGTCTGCGCCCAAACGGCCGCGCCAAATTGGCTGCGCCCAATTGTCCCATACCGTTTGGACATGACGTCTGCAAACCCCTACCAGAATCCCCTAAGCTTTGGGCATGTCCAGAACAGGTGAACATGGTTCGCTGACCCTCCCGCACACCTTGCGCACCTGTCTCCCCAAAGAATTTGCTCATCCAGGCCACTGTCATGTGAGCCCGGTGCACAACCTTAAATTGTATCAGGCTGAGCCTGTCACATGTTGTGGACGCGTTGACTCTGCTCTACGCATCCGCCCAGAGACCATTCTCTAACTCTCCTCCTAACTCCTCTTCCCATTTGTGTTTCAGCTCCTCAGTCTGTGTCTCCTCTGACCCCATAAGCTCCTTCTAAATGTCCGAAACCCTCCCTTCTCCCACCCACACTCTGGAAACTACCCTATCCTGTATCCCCCTTGGTGGTAGGAGCAGAAAAGTTGAGACCTGCCTACGTAGGAAGTCCCATGACTGCAGGTACCTAAAGTCATTCCCTCCCTTCAGTTCAAACTTTACCTCCAGTTCCCTCAAGCTGGACAAGCTCCCTTCTATAAACATATTGTCCAGCCTCTCGATCCCTGCTCTCTGCCACCTCCGGAACCCTCCATCTAACCTCCCCTGGACAAAATGATGATTATTGCAAATTGGACACCAGACCGATGCTCCCTCTGCTCCCATATATCTCCCATTGCCCCCAGACTCTCAGGGCTGCACTACCACAGGGCTGGCGGAGTACCATGCCAGCGGGAACGGCAGAGGCGCCGTTACCAACGCCCCAAACTAGTGCCCTTGCATGATGTCGCCTCCACTCGCTCCCACACCGACCCTTCCCCCCCACCACCCACTTCCTAATCATGGCTATATTCGCTGCCCAGTAATAATTACTAAAGTTCGGGAGTGCAAGCCCGCCCTTCCCCCAGCTGCACTCCAACATCCTCTTTTTAACTCGCGGGGTCTTACCAGCCCATACAAAGCCCGAGATCACCCTGTTAACCCGTTTAAAAAAGGACTGAGGTGTAATGATGGGGAGGCATTGAAACACAAACAGGAATCTTGGGAGAACCGTCACTTTCACTGTCTGTACCCTCCCAGCCAGTGACAGTGGCAGCACATTGCACCTCCAAAAATACTCCATCATTTGGTCTACCAGTCGGGCCAGATTAAGCTTGTGCAGCCGTTCCCATTCCCGCGCCACCTGGATGCCTCGGTACCGAAAGCTTCCCCCTACCACTCTAAATGGTAGCTCCCCCAATCGCCTCTCCTGTCGTCTTGCGAGGATCGCAAACATCTCACTTTTCCCCATGTTCAATTTGTAGCCCGAAAACCGGCCAGAATCCCCCAGAATCCCCATAATTTCTTACATCCCTTCCAATGGGTCCGACACATATAAGAGTAGATTGTCCGTGTATAGTGAGACTCTGTATTCCACCCCCCTTCAGACCAGTCCCTTCCAGCCCTTTGAAACTCTCAACGCAATTGCCAGCGGTTCTATGGCCAGCGGGAACAACAGTGGGGAAAGGGGGCATCCCTGACTTGTCCCCCGGTGCAGCCTAAAATAGCCCGATGTCAGCCTGTTCCCCCGAACACTTGCCACAGGTGCCTGATACAGCAGCCTGACCTGGTTAATGAAGCCCCGCCCAAATCCAAACTGCCCCAGTACCTACCACAGATAATCCCATTCCACCCGGTCAAATGCCTTCTCTGCTTCCATTACGATCACTACCTCTACGTTCCTACCCTCTGGAGGCATCATGATAACATTCAATAGCCTTCTTATGTTGGCCGCCAACTGCCTCCCGTTAATAAATCCCGTCTGGTCCTCCCCAATCACGTCCGGAATGCAGTCTTCAATCCTTGAGAACAAGATCTTAGCCAACAATTTGGCGTCTACATTTAGTAGGGAGCCCGGTCTTTTGGACCCACATAACTCCGGGTCCTTATCCCGCTTCAGGATCAATGAGATAGTGGCCTGTGACATCATCAGGGGAAGCCCCCCCCTCTCTCCCTTGCCTCATTAAATGTCCTCACCAGCAGTCATCCCAGAGAACTTTTTGTAAAACTCCACTGGGTACCCATCCGGTCCCGAGGCTTTACCCGACTGCATGGCCTTCAGCCCATCTGCTATCTCTTCCAACCCGATTGGGGCCCCCAGCCCTTCTACCAAGTCTTCATCAATCTTCGGGAACATCAGCCCCCCTCAGAATTGCCTCATCCCCTCCGGCCCAGCTGGGGGTTCCGACTCATACAACCTGCTGTAGAATTGCTTGAACGCCTTATTGACCCCAACTGAATCTCCGATTAGGTTCCCATCCCTGTCTCTTACTTTTCCAATCTCCCTGGCTGTCTCCCAGTTTCTAAGATGCTGTGCAAGCATTCTACCGGCCTTCTCCTCATATTCATAGATCAACCCCCCTCGCCTTCCTCAGCTGCTCCACCATCTTCCCTGTAGTTAATAAGCCAAACTCCACCTTTAGCATTCGTCGTTCCATTGGAAGCCCTGCCTCTGGGGTCTTCGCATACCTCCTGTGGTACTTCATTCATCATTCGGTTCGTCTCTGCTCTGTCTGCCTTCTCTCAGTGGGCCCATATCGAGATCAGCTCCTCTCTAACCACCACCTTCAACGCCTCCCAGACCACCGCAGCCGAAACCTCCCCTGTGTCGTTGACTTCCAGATAGTTCTGGATACATTTCGTCAGCCGCCCACACACCACCTCATCAGCTAAAAGTCCCACATCCAGCCTCCAGTGCGGGCGCTGGCTACTCTCCTTGCTCATCTGTAGGTCAACCCATTGTGGAGCATAATCCGAGACCGTGATCGCTGAGTACTCAGTGTCCACGACCCCCGTCAGTAAAGCCCTGTTCAGGATAAAAAAAGTCAATCTGGGAGTACACTTTATGCACGTGCAAGTAGAAGGAAAACTCCTTCACTCGTGGCCGCCCAAATCTCCATGGGTCCACCCCCAGCTGCTCCATAAACCCCTTTAGCTCCTTTGCCATTGCCAGCATCCTGCCTATCCTTGAGCTAGATTGGTCTAGTCCTGGGCTAATAACTGTGTTGAAGTCCCATACCATCACCAGCTTATGCGAATCCAGGTCTGGGATCTTCCCCAACATCCTCCTTATGAACTCCACATCATCCCAATTCGGTGCGTGCACATTCACAAGTACCACCGGCAGCCCCTCCAGCTTTCCACTGACCATAATGTACCGACCCCCCATGTCTGCAACTATTCATCCCCCTTCGAATGACACTCGTTTATTATTCAGGATCGTGACCCCTCTAGTCTTAGAGTCCAGCCTCGAGTGGAAAACCTGTCCGAGCCGTCCCTTCCTTAGTCTGACCTGATCAGTTACTCTAAGGTGCGTCTCCTGTAAAATTGCCACGTCCGCCTTCAGTCCCCTTAAATGCGCAAACACGCATGCCCTCTTAACCGGCCCATTTAACCCTCTTACGTTCCATGTGATGAGCCTGGTTGGGGAGGATTCTTGCCCCCCCAGTCCATCGATCAGCCATTACCTTTCTTGGGCCAGTCTCCAGCACGCGCTCCACACATCCGCAGGCCCACTCCCAGGCAGCCCCCATCCCCGACCTCCCTATTGTCCCACAGCAAAAGTCCCTCCCCCAGCAGCAGAACATTTCCCCCCCTTCTCCCCCCACTCCCCAGTAACAGCACTATACACACAGCTCCCTCCAAACAGCAAACCATCTGCTCACCCCCCACTGCGCTTCTGTGAGCTAGCCCACCCAGCTAGCTTGGTGGCCCCGTCCATAACGCCAGACATTTTCCCAACTATTGTGTCGTCCCCCCCCCCCCCCGTCCCCCCGGCTCGAACACACATGCAAACGTAAACAATCCCAACCCAATTGCCCCCAAAAAAACACAAAAAAATCAAAAAGAAGATCCAACATCTAACATTCACACCTTCATCCCCCATCAGTGCAAATGCAAATTTTAACTCGAGCAGCTCGTCTAGAGACCCCAAATCAGTACAAAAGGCATTACAAGTAACATCCAAAGACAAAAACATTTCTTTTTCTTTACAAAATAACAAAAAAAGAAGGAAAAAAAACATGAGCACTGCAGCAAAGTGCAAACACCTCAGTCCGCCACCAGCCCCTTCCTTCTAGTGAAGTCCATTGCTTCCTCGGGCGACTCGAAGTAGAAATGTTGCTTTTCATGCGTAACCCAAAGACGGGCTGGATACAGTAGTCCAAACTTTACCTTCTTCTTAAAAAGGGTCGATTTTATCTGGTTAAACCCTGCTCTTCTCCTGGCCATGTTCTCGGTCAGATTCTGACATATACGCAGGACACTGTTCTCCCACTTGCAGCTCCGCGTCTGCCTGGCCCATCGTAGAATGCATTCTTTGTCCAGGTACCTGTGGAATCTCACCACCATTGCTTTCGGGGAGGTGTCACCCACATGCGGCTTCCTCGCAAGCCCTCTGTGCGCCCTGTCCACCTCCAAGGGTTGGGTGAATTCCCCTTCCCCAATAGCTTCTCTAACATAGCCACTATGTATGCCCCTGTGTCTGTTCCTTCAGATCCCTCCGGGAGACCCACGATTCTCAGTTTCTGCCGGCGGGACCTATTCTCTAGATCCTCCACCTTCTCCAGGAGCCTTTTTTGTTGGTCTCTCAACATTCCCGCCTCCAACTCCACCGCTGTTTGTTGTTCCTCCTGCTCGGTCAGTGCCTTCTCCACTTTCTGGATCATCTGATCTTGAGCATCCAGTCTGAGTTCCAGTCGTGCAATCAACTACAAAATCAGGTCCAAGCATTCCTGTTTCTGCTTGGCGAAGCCCTCCTGTAAGAACTGCTCCGTCGACCGCTGGGTCATCGAGCCAGAACTCTGTCGTCCCCCATGCTTTCTCCCACTGCAGCTTCAGCCCAAGTCTTCTCCGTTTGCCTATTTTTTCCTTTGCGAGCACTCCTGGTCCGCTTCTCCATGCACTGATGTAGGATTCCTCATCACAGTTGCATCCAACATCAATTTTGCACTTCAGATCCGCCAAACAATCGGGGGAAAAGGTCCAAAGTTCCAACCCGAGCGGGAGCCACCAAATATGTGACCTACTCCTTCATAGCCGCCATTGAAAGTCCCCCACATGCTGAAATATATAAGCAGCTCTTCAACCAGAGAGTGATATAAATCTGGAATTATCTCTGTAAAAGGCTGTGGCTGCTAGATCAACTGCAGCTTTCATGACTGAAACAATCGATTTTGTTAGACGTGGATCAAAAGTGATTAAATTGGGGTTTCGCCAGAGGTTAACCACGATTTAATTGAATGAAGAAGCCAATTCAAGGGGCTGACCAGTCTATTCCAGCAGCCTATGGTAGGAGTGGAAATGGTGTGGAAGTTTAAGACTATTTGAAAACTTGCCCATTAAGCTGCCAGGAATAGTCTGGAGCAACATACACAATGAGGCTTCTCCCTTTCTATATTAAATTGTCCTCAGTTAATTTTATTCTAAATTTAAAGGGTATGCTCCTGTGGCTTGGGTTTCGGTAGTACTAATGAAAAAATGTAGCTTTGTTCCATCCAGTTTTGTTGGTAGATGCATGGAAGCGACAGTGTTTTTTGCATGGGATATTGAAATGACATTTCCTCTGCAGGATGAGCCCTTTGTCTGATGAGTCACAAATTTGAATACTTGCAAGTTATTCTGAAGAGATACGATTTGGTCCACTTTTGGTCCATACTTCAAATTCACTGCTTATGTCTATACATTTACATCATGCTCACCTAACTAGATTTTAGTCTGTAGTTTACAGAACACAAATATCTTGGTTTTATGCAACGTTGTGCATTCACTGTGCTTTGGGAATACATACACATTAATGGTAAAATCCATCATGTTCTACCTTTACGTTTTGATTGTGATGAGAGCTTCCTTTAAAATCTCTAAAGAGAAAAAATGTGTAGCATCCATTTATCTAATTGTAGTTGATACTATTGTGAGTTGATAATTGTAGTTTATCGCTTGAGATGAATCCTAACAGCCTTACATTTCCTTCATTTGAAACTTGGTTATGCAAAATACATAGCTAGTAATAATTATGACCCTTTCCCACATTTGTAGCAGGTAATTGGTCTGACTGACTAATTATGTTGATGTTATGTACATAATGATCATTTGTGATGAAGGCATTACTATTAATGAATTCATATTTGACAATGTAGTTGTTCTTGAAACAGGCTATGTGTGTTTTTATGCAAAGTGTCTGTGTTTTATAAAATTGATGGGAAATAAATAGCATTTTGTTGCAAATTAATCTTCACTAAACTTTTAACATTGACATAATGCCTCTGGATTTTGTTCAGGGAAAACCAGGTAGCCATGATCACACAATCTTTGTGTGAATGGATGACATTATATACTTCCGCTTAATTTTAATGGGTTGCAGCCCCTTGAATGAGCTGACAGACTTATAATCAGTAAAGGAATCTAGGGTTACGGGGATAAGGCAGAAAAGTAGAGTTGAGGATTATATCAGATCAGCCATGGCCTTGTTGAATGGCGGAGCAAACTCGATGGGCTGAGTGGCCTACTACTGCTCCTATGTCTTATGTTCTTATCTGGTTTCTGCAGATCCTCCACAGGTTGCACTTTTGCAGTTCTCACCAATTGACTCTGCATTGAAATCATTGCAATGTATAAACATAAAGTACCCACTAATTTGGCATTAAAGATGGCTGAAAACATTAGGACTAGTGTATTTAGGGATAAGTGGAGTCTTTGTGGCATGATAATTGCTAATTAGTGCTGAAAACCTCTCTAGCCCTGAAAATTTAATTTTACAAATGTGGAATTCCAATTCCCCAAAAGTAATGTTGTTGATTTCCTTTTTTGTTTTTCCTTTTTATCTCTCCCCTTATTCCATTTGATTTTCATAACGTATATTTTCCCTCTTGTGCACAATTTAAATGTAATTTGTATTTCCTCTTGTGACTTCCGGGTTTTCAATCTACTTTGCTCAGTATGGTACTTCAATATGATGAGACAAGGACTCTTTTTGTTGCTTGCCCTATTCATAAGTCCCCTACTGAAACAGATACCAGTTTAGTGGGAATTCTCCAGTGGTTAAAAAATGAATTGAACCCGAGGTGAATGGCGAAAGCCACAGCGAGCAAAATCCAGCCCATTATGTTGCTGGATATTCACTCCAAGCTTTACTTGGTCTTTTTGATTGGAACTCAGGATTTCCCATCACAGTGCACGGATTGTTCTCTGTTCTTTAATGTGACAACTTGATGTATCTCTAAAGGCTAGTATTATTATCTTACACTAATTTGATGTATTAATTACAGATGTGAATGCTGTTATGAGAAGAATTGACCAAGTTGTCAATGTCCTGGCTGCAATGACTGTGGGCCAGATCATGTCTTCAGCATCAAATGTAATTGGTTGTGTGTTCATTCTTGGATGGACCTTATTTTCACTGCTGGTTGAATTTATTTGTCTGTCAAGAGTTTACAGAATGGTCCCTGCTCTTGCATTTAAGACTGGGATAGAACAGTATGAAGACCACCTTAATTACTTTGAAAAGACAAGAGAAACTACAAGCACAAGAGGTAAAAGGTCTTTTCTCTCATTGTTTTTATTTATGTGACCTTGCTGTGTGCAAATTGACAGCTACAAAACATGAGTGACTGTATTTCAGAAGTAATTCAAAGATTGATGTGCTTTGGGACATCTTGAAGAATTGGAAAGCACTATAAAAAAGAAAGTAAAGACATTTCTTGATCAAGTGATTAATCTGAGCCACATTCTCACAGTGATCTGTTCTGGCTTGTTGTAGACATGGGTAATACTATGTGAAAGAAATAGCAATGCATTTCACAAACGTTTGGGATACAGAAAGGCATCACAAAGTTGGAATTTCACATTAGAATATTCCGTGCTGTCTGAATTTCTCATCCTCTTTAGCCCAGAGACATTGAGGCGACTGAATGCAAACTGAACCTGGTACTTCCTTGGTCTGTATGGTAACAGACTTCTGAACTGAGCAATTGAAGGAGTACTTACTGTTAATCACAAATTAACATTCAATGCATTTTGGGTCACTCTTAATTTCCTTCCCTAACAGTTTACTTTGGGTCTTTTCTGTTATGAATAAAATTGATCAAAAGAAATCTCATCAGATTGCTGATAAACTGTATTAAGAATACTCATGTCTCAATTGTGAATATATTATGTAGAGAAAGACAGTTTGAAAGCAATGAAAAGTCTGTCATATCTGTATATTAGCTTGTTTAATATTATGTTGTTCATAGATGCTCAGCAGCAATACCCGAAGCATGGATGTAACAGCAGATCAGAAACAAGCCCAAACTCCACATCAGATTTGTATCAAAATTCCAGGTTACCTGCTCAGCAAAACACTCTGGGGGTTTATACTGTGCTACGATGGATACAGAGGATGCTGTACATCAGCAAAACTGGTTGGAATGCATACTACCAGCAGTCATCCTTTCTAGCTGGAATGAGCTTAGCATTTCTGTACACCACAGTTTTGGGATTTGACTGTATCACCACAGGTTATGCCTATACACAAGGCATTAGTGGATCACTTCTTAGCCTCCTCATGGGTATTTCTACCATGGCTGGACTGATGGGAACAGTTTTGTTCACTTTGTTACGAAAATGTTATGGCCTGGTGTCTACAGGAGTCATATCCAGTTGCCTACACTTAGGTTGCTTGTTACTTTGCGTGTTATCAGTTTTTGCACCTGGCAGTCCCTTTGATTTGAGGAACAATCCAATATATCCGCATACTAATGATTCACTAACAAATCAGACTGCTTCAGACACCGAGATGAACCAATTGCATTCCTATTTCCCGAGCACAAATATGAATCAACCTTTGCTGTCAGATCGTTCTTCTATTCACTGGACAAATAACACCTTGCTGTACGACAGTCTCCCAGCCAGGAATTATCCAGACTCCTATGTCTCCATCAGTTTACTTTTCTCAGGTGTTATATCTGCAAGAATAGGTGAGTGAAATCACCATCTGCTTATTAAGTATTTAGTGCTTTGTTTTTAAAGTAAACTGTATTTTCTGTTCTGTTTTTGTCTCCTGTCTTTGTCCCTGCCACTTTCCAACCAGTTGCCGTGTGATATGAAAAAGCCACCTGGTACAATAGTCTGATCTAGTCTATTATCTCCCACCACCTATGTATATAAACAACTGGTCTGTACTCAACAGTTCCAGCTAGCAACGGTCAGAATGCTAACCTTGTGGGAAATTGCAGTTATGAAACCATGCCCCCAAACGTTGCCATTCATGTGCCCATTTCCTCCCCATCTTACCAACCTTCTCCACCCCCTGAACACTGACTCCTTGCTAGTTTACTGTTCTACTAGTGACTATCTCTCTTCTTCCCGGACAGTTATTGACATCAGTATCTATTTTTCCATCATGCACATAAATCTGCATGGGGATGATGTGTATACTGCTATGCAACACTCTATATAATTAAAAGTTTCAAATGTGGCACATTATGCGTCAGAATACAACACTCAATCTGACCACAATGGAAAATAATTAATTAGTGTTTTTTCTGATTAAGTAAGAAACTTAGTAGAGTAGAAACACTGTAGTACAGAATGTAAATCGATAAATAATGGGGGCTTAGAAGAAAGGTGCTGCAATAATCGCTCCATGACACCAGTTCTTTGGCTACCCACAGTACAGCCAAGGTGACTGAGTTGACCTCTCCCAGAATCCTCTTCTGCCACCTCTGCTGGATCTGCTATTAGCAGCCCCCCCATCACATGATCCTCCTCACTAAATATTCAAATTGGCCAACGTGCACTTTACAACAGGTTCGGCCAGATAGGAGGCAATCAAGTGGATTCCTCCAGGGGTAAGTACAACCCCAGGAGGAGAGGGACATGAGCGGACACTGCACATGTGCCAGGGGCAAGGGCCAGGCATGGACCACAGTAGGAGACCCATGGTGGTTGGGGGGGGGGGGGGGGGGATGCATTGATGTGTGGGATGCAGTGGGGAGAGCGGACACTGAGGGGGAAGAATGCGCGCGATGAATGTTGGGGGGGGGGGGTGCGGTTGCAGGGGGTAGTTGTGGCGATGCATGTTGTATGGGAGCGGGTGGGTCCCCGGTACCATTAGGCCATAGCGCTGATTGGGGCACCCTTGAAGGACCTCTGTGTCTATTCGGAACCCTGGATATCCGTTATCCCTTCTCAGTTTTCAGATAACAGAGGCCAAGTCTGTGCTTTTTGGCAAAGTCCACTTGAACTTTATTCGTCAGCTGTGCCCATTGATAACCTTATTTTCAATACAACATTAAGAGAGTTCCGACTAGCCCTTAAGCAAGCTAGTCAGATTGATTCTCTTTAGCGAATACAGTCGTTGAGTTTTGAAATATAGATTGTAGTAATTCTTCAAATCATAATACACAGAATAACATAAGTAAGTGATTTAAACAAAAGCAAGATGGTGATAGCAAAAGCAAGCAGCAAAGACATAGGTTTCAGAGAGAGAGAGTGATTCCAGAATGAGTTTCCCCATCGCTGTAAATTATTCTTAAAGAGATTATTATCTCTTTTCACCTCTGATTGGCTTTAACTAATTTATAATCCACTCAATTCGGCCAAACTGTTTGTCTATCAATTTTAAGAGATACATGTATTTAAATATCTTGGTGTGACTTTCCCATACACCTGCATCTTATCATTAATGAGAAAAATACCATTTTTGCTGGGAAATCATATAGACTGGCTGTTTCCATAGAAACAGAACTTCTGGAACTGGACCGCCACCCAGTTTTTAAACATACAATGGGTCCTTTTAGCTAGTTGACATCAATGACCTCACAGTTTCAAGCTACTTGCAAAATGTAAAACCTGAGGAAGAAATTACAGAGTATTATCTGGATTAACCCATAGTGGGTTCCCAGCTATTTGTTGCACTGAATTAATGCCTAATATAATTATAGTTAATTATTCTTAATGAGTTCTCAATTAAACCTCTATCATCTCCCCTTACTCTCATGGTTATAGCTGATTAGAAAAGTCAATTTCTATCAGTCCCCCCTTTTGATTCTTCTAAAGATTAATATGATGAATCAAAACCACGAAAATGCTCAGGATTAGGAAGTAAGGAGGAAATGCGACAGGATAGAAGTAAGCGCGGGGAGGAACTCATTCTCATTGTCTTTAATGGTTCACTTGTTTGAGAAAGCCTTCAACAATGGAGTGGGCAAAGCTTTGCAACCGTTACAAGCATTCTGGAAGTACTTTATTTAAAAGAAAAGTGATTTATATAGTACAATAACAATTCAGTAATAATGGAAGTTGATTATATGATTCAGTAATAATTGGGTAATAATGCAATAATAATGCAGTAATAACAGTTCAAAAGTATGAGCCTTGTTCAATGTCATGGGTTGGTGGTGTAGTTGGACCATTATGAACCACTTTGATTGGTGGGGTATTATGGGTAGCTATACATTGGCCAATACATCTGATCAGCAAGAACCCTACGTAAATGACAAGGCCAAATATGAAAATAAGAGAAGTTCCTGAATGATGGAAATCCCTGTGCCAACCGCCCATCCAGAGAGCCATCCCCAAATTGCTGTCAGAGGGTTGGTAAAGTTTCCTGAATATGTGCTGACAAGCTTTTGATTTCTTCTGAATTATCTGGGATGTAGGTGCAACACTCTGCACCAATCAGGGCACAGGTGCCACCTATTTCGGCTTGCAAATAGTTAAGTGCCATCCGATTCTGTAAAGCCACAGTTCGAATGGCTATCACCTCGGCTGAAATGCTACTTGAGACTCGGACAGTGATATTGGCTATTTTCTCTAAGGCTGCGGCCAATTTAAAGTATTCTTTGGTCAAAACGGTGATGCCATAGGCAGGGATGAGAACAGAAAATAATTTCTCAGCCCCTGTGATCTCACGTTTAGACCTCTTGATGATGGTGGTAGGTTGATATCTCTCAAACTGTGGGATGAGAGGCCCATGTTTTGAGTCTGCATTTATAGCATTGGCTAAGGAAAGGGAAAGGGAATGGCGGATGAAGGGGACAATGAATCCTAAATAGCACCTTCCTCTCCAGTTCACTGGGAGCCAAGGATATGCAGTATTACCGCAGATGTAATAGGTGCCATTATAAGTAGAATATTGGGCAACTAATTGTGGGTACCAACATTCTGTAAAATTTGTCCCATTGGTGTAATTAGGTAGCCTTTTAAATTCAAAGGGATTCCCTTCATGTCCATAGACCTTTCTGGTCATAAATGCACATTTTACTATTACTCACATCCAAATAATATTTACGTTTACTATATCACGCATTCCATGCTCTATAACTGTAGTTAATTAAACATATGGTCCCAGTATGATTATGACCAGTTGGGAGGGTTATTTGGGTGGTTTCTGTTTCCAATCAGAGATATGTTAGTACCAACCCTTGAAAGTGTTTAATGGGTGGCCTGCAGATCGTCATCTCTTAACCTCATCGTTTATCTTTTTTTTCGTTCTGGTGTTTCCACATTGGGGAAGGGCTTAGTCCTGATTTTTGAAAATGTACCATTCTGCCACTTGGGAAAATGTAAAAGGAACAGGCTGTAGTGGGATATCTACTTGGGAAATGGTAGGGATAGAAGAACACACCCAGCACTTAGAGACGTTAAAGTCTCTGGCATGGGTATAGGACATGTAAAGGAAAGTGTTAACATTGAACTCCTGGGTAAGACCTGCTAGACCAAACATGTAACTGAAAATCAATATTGTGGCAAACATTTTTACAGATTCTGATTTTGGTACGTGAGCTTCACATGTGACGCGTGAATCCACGATTTCTTTCCTTGGAGTTTCACGGCTGACTGGGTTGCGAGTAACACTTGGTCGGGGCCCTCCCACTTGGCTCCGGTTCGCGCGGGTATACCGATTCGTTGGACACCAAGTAGTGGCACCCCTCAGGAGGGTCGCCCTTGGCTGCCGACACCTGTCGGGAAGCAAAACTGACAGCATTTGTTAAGTTTTGACAATAACTGAGTAATGCATCACTCATCAGATGACAGTCTGCCTTTCTTAAGTCAATAGTTCCTGGCAGAGACACGGGTCTGCCAGTGATGACCTCAAATGGGCTGAGGCCTGTGGTTCTGTTGAGGTTGCTCTGATACTGCACAAAACTTGCGGCAAGGCTTGAATCCAATTTATGTCTTCTTGGTTGTATTTGGACAACCGTTCTTTTAAAGTCCAGTTCATGCGTTCCACTTGTCCTGATGATTCTGAATGATAAGGGCAGTGGAGATTCCAATCGATGTTCAGTAACCTGCATACCTCCTGGCAAACAACACCTGTAAGTGGGTTCCATTGTTTGAGTCAATGCTGGCTGGTGCTCCCCATCTGGAAATATAGTCTTTGCATAGCACTTTGGCTGTATGGGTGGCTGTAGCCCTCCTGGCTGGAACAGCCTCTATCCATCTAGCGAACATATCCACTATTACAAGTACGTCAGTGTATCTTTGACAGGCAGAAAGGGTAATGTAATTGACCTGTATGTTCTGGAGTGGTCCTGCAGGGGCAGGAGCTTTTAGCTGAGGCATTGATGTTATTGGTCCTAAGTTCTTTTGACAGGTTACACAGCGGTTAGAACCATCTGTAAATAGAACCAAATCTGGATTTTGTAGTGGTTCTTCTTCTATCCGCCCTTCCTCTTCCATTTCCTCTGTTACTTCCACACAGTCATGTTCTTCTTCTTCTCCCCCCTTTTGCTCCTCGGGAAGCGGAAGCAAAGTTGATAGGTTTACTGGACTTGCTCGGGGGAAGTAAAGATTAGGTGCTTCCAAAACTGCTGTCCGTCTGGTCCACCTGGCTGATGTGACTTGTGATACTCTGTTCATGGAGAGCAGAGAATGGACTGCATGGGGACATTTAATGGTCAATTGCTGGTCTAGGACATGGCCTGCTGTAGCCATCACGTCTTGACATGTGGCTTCCATGGCTCTGAGGCAGCTGCCATATGCCAGGGTCACATTGTCCAATTTGACGGAGTAGTATCTTACTGGTCTTAGCTGGTCACCATGTTCTTCGGCTAGTACTGCTGTCATGTACCCTTCTTTCGCATGAACAAATATGGTGAAAGGCTTTCCATTGTTTGGAACTCCTAGAGCAGGTGCTGAGCACAAGGCCTGTTTCAGGTTCAAGAATGACTCTTGCTGTTCCGTTGTGAGGTCAATCTTGTCTTTTGATTTTTGGTTGCCTTTTAAGAGGTCATTTAATGGTTGAGCCATCTGAGTAAATGAATCAATCCAATTTCTGTTAAAGTTGCATAGTTCCAAAAAGGATCGCACCTCCTGGACAGTTGTCGCCTCTTTGGCATCTTTGATTGCAGCCGTTCTGTCCTGGATAAGTTCTCTTTTGCCTTTAGATATTTTCTGACCTAGGTAGACAACTTCATCTTGGGAAATTTGTGCTTTGGCGAGGCTGGCTTTGTGTCCATTGTAGCAAAGGTTGTCTAAAAGGACACGTAAGTCTTCTTCATCAATGGAGGCCACCAGAATATCATCTATGTACTGGATAATATCGGGTAGTTCCCTCAGGTGGTCCTGTAAAGTCATGTGAAAAAAAGTAGGGCTGTTGTGAAATCCTTGTGGTAGTCTGGTCCATGTGGATTGTTATCTGTTAACATAGAACAGTACAGCACAGAACAGGCCCTTCGGCCCTCGATGTTGTGCCGAGCTTTGTCCGAAACCAAGATCAAGCTATCCCACTCCCTGTCATTGTGGTGTGCTCCATTGCGTATCCAATAACCGCTTGAAAGTTCCTAAAGTGTCCAATTCTACTATCACAGCAGGCAGTCAAACAAACCATGGTTGCTCCTCCTCCGCCAGTGGTACTGGCCAAAAGCCATTGGCCATTTCTATAACTGAAAACCATTGAAGGTCTGGTGTTAAGGCATTAAAGATGGTGGATGGATCGGCTACCAAAGGAGCTTTTCTGACAATGCATTGGTTGGCCCTTCTGCAGTAAATAGTCAGGCATCATGTGCCATTAGCCTTCTTGACGGGCCACATTGACTGTTTGATGAACTATGAACTTGCACCACTACTCCTCTGTCTTCCAATTGCTTCACTACAGGTACTATTCCCTCAATTGAGGAGGGGTTATGGGGTACTATTTGGTACATGATGGTGCTACTCCAGTGAAGGATGCTGGTTCCATCTTTAATAGGCCAGTCATTTTTGTCCTTGGCAAAATTGGGTGGTGCTCCAGTTGGCTCTTTTTGAGGTTTTTGATGGACTATGTGACTTTTCCATTCCCAAAATTAAGAGAACAATTTAATTGGGCTAGTACAGCCATGCCCAGAAGGGCCTGGGTTACTGGGCTATCCAGGTGGAGGCCATCGGTTCATGTGGGCCAAATTCAAGCAACATGGGTTCTGTTTGTTGAAGGGTTAATGGATCACCTCCTGCTGCATAAGCTTCAATCACCTTCAATTAGATGGGGAAGAATATTTTTGGGGAAGACAGGTCAATTCAGCTCCAGTATCAAAAAGAAATTCTATTTGTTGGCCTCTCACTCTCAATGATATATCCATCCTTTCTGTTCTCAACTAAAGCGTGTAATGCTAGGTGAATGGACTCACTGAGAGTGGGATCCGCTAGTTTGTTTTTTGCTGCGTTGAGCAGTGCCCTTGTGTCATGGGGCTAATCTGGTGAACCTGTCGACAAAAGCGTAATCGTCATCGTGTTCGTCTCTTCGTGGTGAAAGTGGGCGTGGCCTATGTTGGTCTCTGTATGAGCCTTGGTGATACGTGTCGCGGGGCGGATCCCTGTAGTATGAGTCACGGGGCGGGTCTCGGTAGTGTGAGTCCCGATTATAGTCATATCTTTGGGCCCCCTGTATTCTGAAACGACATAATTTTGCTCAATGGCAGTCTTTACCACAAAAATGACATTTTCCCATTTTCCTGAAATCCTTTATCGGAGCAAGAACAGGGGCCGGGGTTGGTGTTACAGGAGGAGGAGGAGTACTAGTAATTTTTGCTGGGGTTTCTGTGCTACTTGCAGCGGCTGTTGCGTCAGGCTGGAGTTTAAAGCTAGGACGGAGAGCTGGGACTTTAACCTCCAAGCAACGGTCCAGTTAAATGCATCGTTCTATTAAGCCCCTGAAGGTAGTATCCACTAGCTCCCGGTCAGGAAAAACCATGTTTAGGGCATTAGACAATTTGGGTCTCAAACCAGCGACAAAAGAGGTTTTGAGTGGTCCTAGGGTACTTGCATCCCTCTCTTTCCAGGAGTTGCATTCCGGACTGCTCCTTCCAAACTGTACTAAATCTTTACTCATAGCCTGTGAGATCCTCCAAATGCTTTTGAACACAGGCTTCAGCCAGTTTTAGGTGGGTTGAATCTTAATAGCCAATCGTTAATTGCATGCCATCCCTCTTCCAGATTTTGTAAAATGTTGTTTCTGGCAAACCAAACTTCCTTCGAGAGTATTGTACTATCGCGTGGATTAACCATCACAGACAGAACCTGTACACCATCTAACGGTTGGAGACCGTAAATATTCTGTAAGTGCTGTAGCTGTTCCCAGGTGGCTAGCCCCCCCCCATCTTAGGGCGCGGGAGTTCTTTGGACCATCGATCAACTTTAGCGGGGTCTGCCGGATCATGGACCCAATGTTGGGCGTATAGAGATTTAATGGCTGTTACACCGTTTTCGGTTGTTTCGATCGCTTTAACCTTAACCCGTTTGGTGCGTAATGGGGCGAGTGGTAATGTACCAGTCCTGCCACTAGGTTTGTTTTTTTGCATCACTGCCATTGTCCGAGCTAACTGGTTCCCTTTGTTCAGTGCATCATGTAGTCATAACAATCTCGGAGCTGCTGAAGCTTTCCCGGAGGTCCTTAAATCGGGGTTATCTAGGTGTTTTGGCTGACCACACTTGCATTGTAGGTGGGTGTGGGGACTAGCTGAGGTTGAGCATTCGTGGGGACCAGGGCCATTGAACCAGACATGGACATGGGGTTTTGTTGGCCGGACCACACCTGTGGAGTCTGTGTCATAGTCGCCATGGCAGCAGCGGCTGGTGGCAATGCCGGAGCTGATGACGGTGGCATTGCCATCGAATTTAATTTGGTCGGCATGGGCGGACTAAGTGTAGGTATAGTCAGGGTCTGAATTAATCCTGACTCGCCTGTGGCAGAATTGTTTGTGCTGGAGAATTGAGAAATAGCTGAGGGTTTGCCGGCTTCAAAGCTGCCACATTTTCTTTCAGCGATCTGTTATGACTCATTATGTTGTCCTTTTCAGTCTCCAGAGTGTGGTTTTCTTTAAGTAACTGGGTATTTTCCTTTTGTAGCCCAGCATTTTGGAATGCAATTCATTAATTTGTGATAGTAATTGTTGAACTCTGGAGTCCGAGTCGGTTAATTAAGTTTTAATTTTCTTGTGTTTGCCCAATAGGGTTTCTAATTGTTCAAGCTAAGGTTTTGATTTTCGCGATCGCTCACAGACTGCCTGGAGATGATCTTTGGCAGTTTTAAGTTCTCGATCGTGGTTTGTGTTGGCGACTGTTTCTTGTCACCTACGGAGCTGTCCCATTACCACAAGAGACCATCCAACACTCTCCCTACCCTTCATTCGAGTAGTTTTCCCCCAAACTCTCTCTATATCTTCAAGGGACCATTGGCCCTTGGGAATAGAACATAGAACATAGAACGATACAGCGCAGTACAGGCCCTTCGGCCCTCGATGTTGCACCGACATGGAAAAAATCTAAAGGCCATCTAACCTACACTATGCCTTATCATCCATATGCTTATCCAATAAACTTTTAAATGCCCCCAATGTTGGCGAGTTCACTACTGTTGCAGGTAGGGCATTCCACGGCCTCACCACTCTTTGCGTAAAAAACCCACCTCTGACCTCTGTCCTATATCTATTACCCCTCAATTTAAGGCTATGTCCCCTCGTGCTAGCCACCTCCATCCGCGGGAGAAGTCTCTCGCTGTCCACCCTATCTAACCCTCTGATCATTTTGTATGCCTCTATTAAGTCACCTCTTAACCTTCTTCTCTCTAACGAAAACAACCTCAAGTCCATCAGCCTTTCCTCATAAGATTTTCCCTCCATACCAGGCAACATCCTGGTAAATCTCCTCTGCACCCGTTCCAAAATGTTATATTTTAATTCAATTTCTGTATTTGCGTTGGTCAATTCAAACTGCCGATTAATACAAGATTTAAGATCTCTGAACATATCATCAGTGGGCAGGTCTGGTGGAGCTCGGCCGCCCTTGAGGTTGTGGGAAGCTCTAGTCCACCCTTGGAAGTAGTGGGGACATCTGATTTAGCATGCTCACATGTAGGAGAAGTACTCCGGACGCACTTTGGAGAAGTATTGAAAACCTCCTCATCCACCATTACTCTTCCGAATCGGTTTCTGACCCGGGCCACAAATTGAGGACTGTGTGTGTCATAGGTCGTAATACATATACCTGTAGCGCCGTACCGCTTTACCATATCATACCAATATAAGACGTCTGACAATAGATATGCACCCTCACCCAATTGCAGTCTTTTCTTTTAAGGTTCTTTTGTTGGTAGGGGGAAGTTTCACGAGCCGTTGGAGCTTAGGACTTTAATGAGGAAAAGGTGATTTCTTACCTCAGTCCTGCCCCTCTTCCGATCGAAGTAAAAGTTCGGTCGTCCGGTCAGAGATTCTGTGTTCGGGCCTCTTCATTAACGATTCGGTCGTCAATAGCACGGTCTTCGATCCACTTCTCCCTCCTTTCTGCTCGCACACATCAGTTGACATAGTGGCTGCTCGCAGCGCCAGTTGATGGATCTCTGTGTCTATTCGGAAACCTGGATATCTGTTATCCCTTCTCAGTTTTCAAATAACAGAGGTCAAGTCTGTGCTTTTTGGCATAGTCCACTTGAACTTTATTCGTCAGCTGTAGTGCCCACTGGTAAACCTATTTTCAATACAACATTAAGAGAGTTCTGACTAGCCCTTTAGCAAGCTAATCAGATTGATTCTCTTTAGCGAATACAGTATTTGAGTTTTAAAATACAGATCGTGGTAATTCTTAAAATCATAATGCACAGCGGCGCAGTTTACAGGCCCAGTTTGACCTACTGACCACTAGGAAGGCGGAGACGCAATGGAGAAGGGCACAGGGCGCGGTCTATGAGTACGGGGAAAAGGCGAGCAGGATGCTAGCACACCAGCTGCGCAAGCGAGATGCAGCCAGAGAGATTGGGGGAGTGAGAGAGAAGGGAGGGAACGTAGTGCAGAAGGGGCAAGAGGTGAACGGGGTCTTCAGGGATTTCTACAGGGAATTGTACCGGTCTGAGCCGCCCAGGAGGAGGGGGGGAATGGAGAACTTCCTCGATAGATTGAGGTTCCCAAAGGTCCAGGAGGAACGGGTGGAGGGGCTGGGGGCGCCGATAGAGCTGCAGGAGCTAGTTAAAGGGATAGGCCAGATGCAGGCGGGGAAGGCGCCGGGGCCGGATGGGTTCCCGGTGGAATTTTATAAGAAGTATGTGGACTTGGTGGGTCCAGTGCTGGTGCGAGCCTTCAATGAGGCGCGAGAGGGGGGGGGGTTCTGCCCCCGACAATGTCACAGGCCCTGATCTCCTTGATCCTGAAGCGGGACAAAGACCCTGTACAGTGCGGGTCCTACAGGCCTATCTCCCTCTTGAATGTAGATGCCAAACTGTTGGCAAAGGTCCTGGCAACCAGAATAGAGGATTGTGTGCCAGGGGTAATCCATGAGGACCAGACGGGGTTCGTAAAGGGACGACAACTTAACACAAATGTCCGGAGACTGTTGAATGTGATTATGATGCCAGCAGTGGAGGGGGAGGCTGAGATAGTGGTAGCACTGGATGCGGAGAAGGCATTCGATAGGGTGGAGTGGGAATACCTGTGGGAGACGCTGGAACGGTTTGGGTTTGGGGAGGGATTTATCAAGTGGGTGAAGTTGCTGTATTCGGCCCCGATGGCGAGTGTGGTTACAAACGGGAGGAGGTCAGAGTATTTTGGGCTCCATCGAGGTACCAGGCAGGGATGCCCCCTATCCCCCTTACTATTTGCATTAGCGATCGAACCGTTGGCGATGGCACTGAGGGGTTCAGGGGGGTGGAGAGGACTGACAAGGGGAGGGGAGGAACATCGGGTATCACTCTATGCGGATGATTTGTTGTTATATGTGGCGGACCCGGAAGGGGGAATGCCGGAGGTAATGGAAATACTAGCGGAGTTTGGGGACTTTTCGGGATATAAATTAAATGTGGGTAAAAGTGAGGTCTTTGTGATACACCCAGGAGATCAGGGGGAGGGAATTGGGCGGCTCCCCTTTAAGAGAGCAGTAAAGAGCTTCAGGTACTTGGGGGTGCAGGTGGCAAGGAACTGGGGGACCCTCCACAAGCTGAATTTTTCAAGGCTGGTGGAGCAGATGGAGGAGGAGTTCAAGAGGTGGGACATGGTACCGCTGTCGCTAGCAGGGAGGGTGCAGTCAGTCAAAATGACGGTCCTCCCGAGGTTCTTGTTTCTGTTCCAGTGCTTGCCCATCTTTCTCCCCAGGGCCTTCTTCAAGAAGGTAACTAGCAGCATTATGGGCTATGTGTGGGCACATGGCACCCCTAGAGTGAGAAGGATTTTCTTGGAACGGAGTAGGGACAGTGGAGGATTAGCGCTACCCAATCTTTCCGGATACTACTGGGCGGCGAACGCATCGATGGTGCGCAAGTGGGTGATGGAGGGGGAGGGGGCAGCTTGGAAACGTATGGAGAGGGCATCCTGCGGCAATACAAGCCTGGGGGCGCTAGTAACGGCACCATGGCCGCTCCCCCCCACAAGGTATACCACGAGTCCGGTGGTGGCGGCCACCCTTAAAATCTGGGGGCAGTGGAGGCGACACAGGGGGGAAGTGGGGGGTCTGATGGCGGCGCCACTGAGAGGGAACCACAGATTTGTCCCGGGGAACACTGGCGGGGGATTCCAGAGCTGGCACAGGGCGGGCATCAGGCAACTGAGGGACATGTTCATAGAGGGGAGGTTTGCGAGCCTGGGAGAGCTGGAGGAGAAATTTGAGCTCCCCCCGGGGAACACGTTTAGATACCTGCAGGTGAAGGCATTTGCCAGACGACAGGTGGAAGGATTTCCCTTGCTTCCCGATAGAGGGGTGAGTGATAGGGTGCTGTCAGGGGTCTGGGTCGGAGAAGGGAAGGTCTCGGACATCTACAAAATAATGCAGGAGGTGGAGGAGGTATCGATAGAGGAGCTGAAAGACAAGTGGGAAGCGGAGCTGGGAGAGCAGATAGAAGATGGGACATGGGCGGATGCCTTAGAGAGGGTCAATTCGTCGTCGTCGTGCGCAAGGTTGGGCCTCATCCAATTTAAGGTGCTGCACAGAGCCCATATGACGGGGACTAGGATGAGTCGGTTCTTCGGGGGTGAGGACAGGTGTGTTAGGTGTTCGGGAAGCCCTGCGAACCATGTACATATGTTCTGGATGTGCCCGGCACTGGAAGAGTTCTGGGAGGGGGTGGCGGGGACGGTATCGAGAGTGGTGGGAACCAGGGTCAAACCAGGGTGGGGGCTAGCGATTTTTGGGGTTGGGGTGGAGCCAGGAGTACAGGAGGCAAGGGAGGCCGGAATATTGGCCTTTGCGTCCTTGGTAGCTCGGAGAAGGATCTTGATTCAGTGGAGGGACACAAGGCCACCAAGTGTTAACACCTGGTTAAACGACATGGCAAGCTTCATCCAATTGGAAAGAATCAAATTCGCCCTGAGAGGGTCGGTACAGGGGTTCTTCCGGCGGTGGCAGCCCTTCCTTGACTTTCTGGATCAGAGATAGGAACTGGAGGCCGAAACAGCAGCAACCCGGGGAGAAAGGGGGGGGGGAGGGAGGGGGGGGGGGGATAGCAACGAAGGGAGCACGTCAGCGGGGGGTCGCAGGCAATGACTGCCCGAGGCCATCGGCAGAAAGGGAAAAACGGTTTGGTTGCTAGACTGGTAGCGCGGGGGGGGGGGGGGGGGGGGGAGAGGGTGGGGGGGTGCGCGCGGGGGAGGGCGTGGGGAGGATTTTTCAGGGGGGATTTGTTGTGTTATAATTTAAAATGTAGTAGGGGTAAATGTTTGTATCGAAAAATTTCAATAAAAATTATTTAAAAAAAAAAAAAAAAAAAATCATAATGCACAGACTAACATAAGTAAGTGATTTAAACAAAAGCAAGATGGCAATAGCAAAAGCAAGCAGCAAAGACATAGGTTTCAGAGAGAGAGAATGATTCCGGAATGAGTTTTTCCATTCCGGTAAGTTATTCTTAAGGAGGTTATTATCTTAAGGTCTCGCCTTCTTTTCACCTCAATTGGCTTTAACTAATTTATAATTCACTCAATTTGGCCAAACTGTCTGTCTATCAATTTTAAGAGATATATGTATTTAAATATCTTGGTGCGACTTTCCCATACACCTGCATCTATCATTAATTAGAAGACACACTTTTTGCTGGGAAATCATGGGCGGGATTCTCTAATAATGGGGCTATGTCCCCACGCCGGTGTGAAAACCGGCGCCACGACTCCAGTGTCAATGGCCCCTGAAAGTGAGGAATTCTCCCCTTTCTAGGGGCTAGGTTGGCGGCGGAGTGGTCCCCGCAGTTCCAGCCGGCGAAGAACGGCCCACTCGAGTTCGCGCATGCGCGGAATGGCCGGCGTATTTCCACGCATGTGCGGGGGTTCCCTTCTCTGAGCCGGCCCCCGGGTAATATGGCGGAGCCATACAGGGGCCCGGCGCGGAGTAAAGTAGGCCCCCACGGAACCAGTCCACCCGCCAATCGGTAGGCCCCGATTGTGAGCCAGGCCACCATGGCCCCCCCAGGGTCAAATTCCCCCCCGCCCCAGGACGGCCCCTGCACATTCATCTTCCAGGTCCCCCCGTGTGGGAGGTGAGTAATCCACGTCGGCGGGACTCAGCTAAACTTGTCAGCCACTTGGCCCATTGGGGCCTGGAGAATCACCGGGGGGAGAGCCACTGTCAACGGCCCCTGGCCGGTGTGGCAACGATCCCGCGGGCGCCCAAAAATCTGCACCGGAGAATGTGGAAGCCGGCATCGAGGCGGGATTCTTGTGCCCCCGGTGATTCTCCGACCCGCCGCCGGGTTGGTGAATCCCGGCCCATATCTCTAGACTGGCTGTTTCTATAGAAACTGAACTACTCGAACTGGACCACCGCCCAGTTTTTATCATACAGTGAGGCCTTTTAGCTAATGGACGTCAATGACCTCGCAGTTTCAAGCTGCCTGCAAAATGTAAAATCTGAGTAAGAAATTAGTGTTATCTGGATTAACCCTTAGTGGGTTCTCCGTTATGTGTTGCACTGAAGTAATGCCTAATATGATTATAGTTAAATTAAACCTCTATCATGTCCCCTTACTCTCATGGTTATAGCTGATTAGAAAAGTCAATTTTGGGGCAGCACGGTGGCACAGTGGTTAGCACTGCTGCCTCATGGCGCCGAGGTCCCAGGTTCGATCCCGGCTCTGGGTCACTGTTCATGTGAAGTTTGCACATCCTCCCCATGTCTGCGTGTGTTTTGCCCCCACAACCCAAAGATGTGCAGAGTAGGTGGATTGGACACGCTAAATTGCCCTTGAATTGCAAAAAATTAATTGGGCACTCTAAATTTATTTAAAAAAAGAAAAGTCAATGGCTGCGATTCTCCGCAACCACGATGGGTGGGAGAATAGCGGGAGGTCCGCTCCCACACCTCCCGCTATTCCCCCCCCTCCCCAAAATGGCGTGTCCAGATTTCCGATTCTCCGGCCCGGATGGCCTGCCGTTCCCGATCTGTTCACGATGGCGGCACCCACACCTGGTCGCTGCCGTCGTGAACATGGCGTGCCAGGTAAGTGTGGGGCCTAGCGGGGGCGGATCGGGGATCGAGCACCATAACCGTCCTCGGGAGGGGACTGGCCCGCGATCGGTGCCCACCGATCGTCGGGCCGGCGTCTCAAGGGGACGCACTCTTTCCCCTCCGCCGCCCTGCATGATCAAGCCGCCACGTCTTGCGGGGCGGCTGAGGGGAAAGACGGCACCCGCGCATGCGCGGCTGACGTCATTAGACAAGCCGAGTTTTCCGGTACGGCCCGCCTATCCCCCCGGGTAGGGGAGAATAGGGGGCCGGGAGAGGCTTCCGTCGGGCCTTGTGTAGAATCCCGCCCAATTTCTATCAACCTTTTAAGGATGTACCTGATCTCTTTGAAACAGGTTTCTAGTTCTATGAGGCCGCGTCCCACCAGATTGATGGTGTTTGGCAAAGAGGCTCAAGATCCCATGGGAAAACTGGTCTGTGCAACTGAAGAGTCGCACACGAGGGGTGCGATTCAACCAAATGGGGCCAAAGTCCCCAGGCGAGAGCATTTGGCTGCGTATATCCCTGTGCTCGCAGCACCGAAAAATACATGGCTATATAATGCAGCTCACGTTAAATAAGGGACGTTAGCGGGGAATGTGCAGCCGAGGCCACATATAGGCCATTTTCTACACTGAGGAGCTTCTGCACGGAGAAGTTCCGTTTGCCGGAACTCCTCAGTATCGAGAGAGATCGGAATGCCAACAGTGCCAGTGTACCACTCTGCCCAAAGGGCGTGCACCTGGGGGCCTGCGTTCCCCTGGGAAACCCCCAATGGGCAGCACGGTAGCACAGTGGTTAGCACTGTTGCTTTGCAGCACCAGGGACCCAGGTTCGATTTCCGGCTTGGGTCAGTGTCTGTGCGGAGTCTGCACATTCTCCCTGTGTCTGTGTGGGTTTTCTCCGGGTGCTCCGGTTTCCTCCCACAAGTCCTGAAAGATATGCTTGTTAGGTGAATTGAAGTGAATTCTTCCTCCGTGTACCCGAACAGGCGCCGGAATGTGGCGATTAGGGGTTTTTCACGGTAACTTCATTGTAATATTAATGTTAGCCTACTTGTGACAATAAAGATTATTATTATTATTATGAGTGCCATTCCCTCTGGTCCCCGTTTATGGGGACCAGTGCTAAACAGTGCTCCCCGAGTACTCCGAGGTGAAGGGGATAGATACAAATGCCTTGGTTACCTTGGAAAATTGCATCTTAGAGTGAGACTAGCTGTCTCGCTCTAACATGCAGATCTGCTAAAAAATGTAGGCAGGATTTGCATCACAACGTCTCGTGAGATCTAACGCGTTGCAAACGGGTAGAACCTGGGAGCTGGGTCTCCCGGCTTTTATGAGCCACGCTGCCCCGTGGTGAGCCGCTTTTCAGACGCAGCGTGGCCGTGGGATCGCTCCCCAATTTTCTGTCTGAGCCTGACTCTTTGCCAAATTCTGATAAGATCCCACCCTTTAAGCCAGAGATGAGGAATTTATTTTTTCACATGGTTGCTACTATTTGGAATTCTCTTCCCAAGAATGCAGTGAAGCTGTGTCTTGGATATATTCAAGGTCGGGTTAGACAGATTTTTCATCTACCTGGGAGTCTGGGAGTAAGGGAGGGCAGGCAGGGAAATGGATTTAAGGATGCAGTCCAATCAGCCTTGATCTCATTAAATAGGAGAGCAGTTTAGAGGTGCCAAATGGCCTAATCCGGCTCCTATTTCTCGTGACTTTATAATCTTTGCTATACTGAATTACTGAAAGAGATTAGGAAAGATCCCAATGAGGGCAGCACGGTGGCCTAGTGGTTAGCACAACCGCCTCACGGCGCTGAGGTCCCAGGTTCGATCCCGGCTCTGGGTCACTGTTCGTGTGGAGTTTGCACATTCTCCCCGTGTCTGCGTGGGTTTCGCCCCCACAACCCAAAAATGTGCAGAGTAGGTGGATTGGCCACGCTAAATTTCCCCTTAATTGGAAAAAATAATTGGGTAATCTAAATTTATAAAAAAAAAAGGAAAGATCCCAATGGAAAAGCAACAAATGGAAATGCTGCAATTTGAATCAATTGCACTTCTTAATTTTATTTGTAAAGTGACTCCAATTCCGAGCTTGATTATTGTTTCAGCTGGCTATGTAACCATGTATATATGATAAACAACACAAAATTGAACATAAAACTATAAAACTTACCCATAACATTAAATAATCTGACTTCAAAAGTCTCTGCAAGGAATTTTTCCTATAAGGGTCTCCCCTCTCTTAGTCTGGGCCTGAGTCCATCATTCCAGCATTGAAAATTTCCCTTTTTGTCTTGGTGCCTCAAATTTCAAACTACTTTTAGGATTTTAAAAAAATCCCTGGTGGTCTTGTAACTCCAGGTGTAGAGATTTTGGGTAACCAATTATTCAGTTTATCTACACAAAAACATAATTTTGCTATTTTCTTATATGATACCCATAGACATTTACTGTCCGAAGGTTATCTAGATCTGATAAGCAATGCCTCTCCAGCCTGTTTCCCTCCTTGTTTGGTACTGCTTTGCTTTTTCTGCATACCACTCAATTGTGACATACCTGAGACAGGGATGTGGGAGAAGTGAACAAATTAGTATCCAATTACTCCATGACAGAATACATTGAAATGGCTCAATGCATCTTATCAGTGGTGCTATCTGGCTAGTAGGAAATGCATGAATTGACCCCATGGCTGATTTTCTTTCCCTGTGGGGAAAAAAACATCATGCCACTCCTTGACTTGAATAAAATCAAATTGGATGAAGAATAGCTTCCCAAATGAATCCCAAATGAATATGCCTTATAGTGACAATACTGTATAAAGATATCATATTGGATTAACCTTTGGAAAAATACTTTTCAAATAGATCAAATTAATTTTTTTTTCAGTCTGATGTTTTAAATATCTTTCTAAGTACATATAAGTGTGCACAATGTGTTGTACTGTAATATGAGCCTGCATTCACATCCCAGGAGATATATAAAAAATTCTGTTCATTGACACTAATAACGAAAACTTGAATATTGCTGAAAAGAGAGACTGGCATGAAGCAGGCTGATGTTATCTGCGAGGGTATCACAATTTGGAACAGTGGTTTGTGGGGGCATATAGTTTTTGTTTTTGTAATGGTGCGAGGAGACAAGTGCAACCTCAGTAAGAATAAATAACCCAGTTGTTGTATAACTATTATAAATAAAGAAAAGACAAATACACTTGAACAGGACTACTTTATGACAATACACACATAGTTGATGTAGAACGTACCCCTTATTCAAAATAAATCTATGATATCTGAATTCCTTAAGACTGCCCCTAATCCCCAAAAAACATCCAAATTAAACAAATCTATAAGTTAAAAACACAGCTTGTAGTTATCAATAAAGGGATGATAATCAAGTCCTGGCCCAGCGAAAATATTTAAATGCCTTCACAGAGCTTTTCTGCACTGCCTTGGCTCTTAAGATGTAGAGGCTGTTAGCTGGAAACTGGCTTGTCTCCTTTTTCCTGCTAGGTATTAACTGGCCAGCTTTGCTTCTGAGGGTCCGACCAATTGTGCCTTTTTCCAGTTTGGTTTTCTGTGTATTTGGTTATCTTCCCCTATCATATTCCTTGACTCTAGACATTATCATATGCATACTTCACTGATCTTCCCAATTGTTTAGGTAAACTGTTCCTACTTGTAAACTGTTCCCATCTGATTCTTATCTAAACTGCCTTCTAATATCATAACTGGGAGAGATGCATCTCATCCAGCCTTCTGATTACTGCTGTCTCTAAGCAGATTCCTACCTGTTGCTGGGCAGGACTCATCCCATTATGTTCTGTTAAATTTGTTGTTCTGTTGTTGCGAGGCAAATTCATGACATGTTCCACCCCCTTTTTAAAAATAAAATAACTTAATTTGAAAGATGTTTCATTTCTCAACTGGTTTTGTATAAGTTCTATCTTATTTAATATTCAAGAGCATGTATCAACATAGAGGATACTCCAGAAAATTTCTCATTGTTCCCAAAAGTGTCTTTTATACTCGGGATAAAGCATCCGCAATCTCGTTATCTCTCCTGGCTACATGAAAGACTTTAGGTTAAATGGTTGCAGTAGCAAACTCCAGCGGAATAACCAGATGTTACAATTTCAAAATTACTCCAAAAATTTCTAAGGGTTGTGGTCGTACAATTGATTGTCTCTGCTAGGTTGCTGGCAACATGAATCTTGAAATGTTGTAGTGCCAGTACCAGGCTTAACGCCTCTTTCTCAATGGTCGAATATTTTTGCTGGTGCCGATTTAATACCTTGAGAAAAATTCCACAGGCTTCTCGAGGCTAGGTTTGGCCTCTTGCAATAACACGGCTCTTACCTCAATGTTGCTGGCATCCACAGCCAGTTTAAACTGTTTGTTGTAATTAGGTGCTGCCAACACTGGGTTTGCAGTCAACACGGTTCACGTGCTTGTTCTTCTTTAAGAGCTCTGTGAGTGGTGCTACCACACTGCTAAATGTTGGCGTGAACTTGCAGTAGAGCCGACTCATGCCCAGAAATCTTGAAATCTCTTTCCTGGTGGTGGGTTTCGCCCTGTATTTCTGCATCTCGTGGTGCCATTTGACCACGTCCCACTTTGTGTCTCAGATATGAAATTTGGGCCTTGGAAAATTCACTTTTTGCTGGGTTCATCATGAGATTGGCTTCTGCTAAACGGTCAAACAGTTTCTTTAGGTTGTGCAAATGCTCTTCCCAACTCTGGCCCAGCACCACTAAGTCATCAATGTATACGGCACAGTGACTGATCCTCAAATCACTGTGTTTGTGAGCCTCTGAAATGTTGTGGGAGCATTCTTCATCCCAAATGGTGTAACTTTGAATTGGTAAAGTCCATGGGGCCTCACAAAGGCCGAGATCTCCTTTTCCTTCTCAGTCAAAGGTATTTTGCAATAGCCCTTTATCAAATCTATTTTGGTGATGAAGTTTGACCATCCAAAGCTTTCGATGTAGTCTTTTAAACATGGAATAAGAAACTAATCCCTCTTGGCTACGGCATTCACCCGCCTCTCTTGCACTTTCCCAATTTCTAGTTTTCTCCGGTCCAAAATTTGATCCAAAGAAAGGCTCTATGAACCAACTCACAGACTGGCTCTGCAACGTGTCTGGAAGTTCTAATTTTCCGTTCCACCACATTGAATTCTAATCATTGTAGGCAACAAATCTTTAAGTTCTTCAACAGAATTATCTCTTTACGGGTGCATTTCCAGGGCAGGCCCTCTAGGGGCCCCATTTGCGGGGTTTCCCTGGTGTGTGTGGGGGCGGGGGGGGGTCTTTGCTTGATGAGAGAGGGGGTGCACATGCCCCCAGAAAAACGGGGAATGGGTGGCTGTATTACACCATTTTTGTCTGGTGTAAAACACCACCGTTCCCACGCCGGCGTGGGGTCATTGCCCCATGTGTCTCCAGTTGTTTGTAATAGACAGTGTGCAGACAGTACACAATCAGCCCTCGGTTGCAAAACCCAAAACACCTTGGGAAGCACTTGCCGAACAATCCTGAGTGCCCGAAGAGCTACATTAACAACCAACTTAAGATAATAATTTAAGCTTGTCAGATGGTTCACTGACGCTTGCTAGAAGCAACATGCATTAATACACATGAGCCTGTTCTCTGCAAAAACATGGAATATATTGCACATCTGTTGAATTATCCTGTTTCTCCTTTGCTAAATTGTAATGAATGCAGTCATCACAGAGTAAAAATAACTGTCTCCTTTCGAATGGAGACTTCATGAGAATAATACTAACTCCTCAACGATAGAGTAGGTCAAGCAATATTTGACTAAAGTTAACTTATGAAAAATTGGAAAAGGCGTATTGCAAGCTGCACTGACTTTGGCAAAGGATAAACAGTGTGATCAGGAAAGGGCTGCCAGTAATGGCAGCTGACTCGTGCCACCACCAAGCCTCATTATTCGGCTGCACAGCATGTTTCCCATATTAGCTAAAGATATCTGATGATGACAAAAGAGATGTGCCTCAGACAGTTGAGGATTAATGTGGAGATTGGACCATCTCTTTCAGGAAGGCCTTTGGACAATGTGCAACAGTGGTCAAGACCGTTTAATATGTTGGACTCCTTCCAGTCTAGCAATGAGGACATTTGTCAGTTAGTTTTTTCCCAAAAATGAAGATGGAGATCATAATTGTATTGTGTAGGAGCACTATGTTCTCACCACTCTTGTTATGGACCAAGTGGCAGTATAAGAGGGCAACATAATTCCTCGGAACTTTCTTACAGTCCAGAGGGTCACCTACTCAATACTCAAAAATTATTTTACATGGAATACAGGCAGCAGCAGCACAGTAGACTGGTTGCTTCCATGCACTTGATATAAGGCACCATTACTTAAAGAGGAATAAAAAGTGGAAGGATGGCACCAGCGAGCCCACAGATACCTTATATAGCAGTGGCTCATGGCACCCAGGCACTGAAACAGAGCAGAATATAAGTACACTGAATTTTATACTACAGCCAGCTTTATCAATCATACCATTATTCACTTGGGTAATACAGAGCTTTTATCTTGTAGTCATCAGGACAAACACGAGAAGGCCAAACTTGAAAGGGAGCAACAATTTATATTGCCTGAGAAAAGAGTACGGATGAATTGGCAACTTGAATATGATTAGTCAAAACATTGCCAGGGAGAATTGCACTAAGGAACTATTGTTTTTGTTCAATTCAAAAAAAGCATAATACATGGATATATTCTCTTTGTTTGCAGAAGATGAGTCCCTGCAAATGTAGCTTCAGTAAGCAGAGGTGAGCCACGTTGTGAGCTCGACTTTGTAATCTTGGCATGCATGGGATTGTTTAGCATGGGTCATCCTTGACCTTCCTGACCTTGCTCTCCCCCACCCAAACAAAGACTCATCCTGAACTACAGGTCACCTCCCACAAATTTGTGGAGTCTCACGATCACCGGCCATGGCGGCTCCCCAGCTCTAGGCTTCTGCCTCAGGCCTGTGAACTCTGTCCACTTCAGGGGCCTTATCTACCACCCCCTCCACCACCAGCCCTGCCAGCATCTTCAAAACGTACCTTGTGACACTCTCACCTTCCACTCCTTGAGGCAGGCCCACTATTCTCGAGGTGTTCTCCTGCTCCTCCACCTTTGCCCTCAATGTTTTGCAAAGGTCTCCCAAGAGCCCCACCTCCAGTGTCCCCATTCAATCGCTGTGGTCCGAGATCACTTCTTCAATCTCTCAGATCTGCGACCCCTGCACCTCCAAACAGTTCTCCATCTGTTTCCTCAAGCTATTCAGGGGTGCTACAGCTCCTTCGATGGTCTTCGAATGATCCTCCCGCATCTCCTTCCTCCTCCTTAATAAAAGCCATCAACTGCTCCATCTGGTGCTTTCCACCTTGCACAAGCCCTTCCCCATCTGCCATCCTTCCACCGGCTACTGTGCCACAAGTTTCCTCCAACTCTTTGGCCAGGTCTCTCACTGTCTTCTGCCGGGTTTGGTAACCAGCGGATATACCACTCCCGGGCGAAACTACTCCTCCAACCTTCAACTCCACCTTTTCGTTGAAATTACACCCAATATCGGGTAAAAAGAACTCTTTCTTACGCCTTCGGGCAGGAGCTGCCCTGTGTATGATGACTCACATCATGGCCGCCACCAGAAGTGCAAATACAGCAAATATATCAGCATATCTGATGTCCCATTATGTCCTATCTTATCTCTGACTGGTTCTGCAAAACTTGAATTGGCCACATGTTGAGCAAATTGGTACAACCAAACCTAAGTGAGTCTTCCGCACACTTGGTGAAGGATTCCTCCAGCTTCACAAAAATTGTAAAAGACCTGCATATAATAGCAAAGGAGTATCCATGTACCTGTTCAACATTGAAAGCCTAATCATTAATGTGCCACTCAAGGATGTGTTACGACAATGTCAAATGCTTTCATGTCCGGAAAGTTGATATTTGGGCAATGGAAAGTTAACACCATGGCCACTTGACAGAAAAACAATTTGTGACATTTTTGAAACATTTTTTTGAATGGCAAAAAGTCCATCAATTGAAGAAATGAAGAACACCGTGAGGTAAGACATCGCAGTCCAGCAAAAAAAAAGTTTAAAAGTTACCTCGGGCATTAAAAGGGGCTAATACATTTTATCTGCTATTACATTTCTTCACTCAAGAGGCTCAACCATTATTTAGACTGAAGTTAGAAACATTCAACCCCCATTTGCCTTCAACAAACCAGGAGATAATCCTTCAGGTGTGCAATATTTTCAACCACCATCTTAAGGACTATGAAGAAGTGACCTGTTTCGATTATACCCTTCTAGTAATCTAAGTGTATGTTAGTTTTCTAGAAATTATGTGTGTCTCTCTGTGTTGGGGAGTGTGTGCTTATTGCATTTTGGGTTAAGTGATGTTTATCCTTTGTTTTGATTTTTAAAGAAAGCCTGCTTAATGTCTTTTTAAATGTCATCCAGTTTAAAGAGATCTTAATACACTCATCATACATACACCTTGTTGTGGCCAATAGAGAAATGGGAAGACCAGGTAATTATTCCACCACTGGGATGGGATGCCACAGTTCCAAAGTTGTTCCTGTGAGTCAAAAACCCCTGACCTATTTGTGATCCAGTTGAGGAAAGACTGATTCAAGTTAAATTACTGATGGATCCACCACCCTAATGGACCACACAGAGGCTGTAAATGGAACGTTAGAGTCCCTTTGGAGTCATACTCTGGACATAACAAGAATAGAGTGACAATGCCAAGTGATGTGTTAAAACAATATTTTAGTAAACATTGAATAACGATAACTAAAATAATGATAGTGATGTGACAATTATAATAAATAATATAAAATATAAGAAGCATTAAGAAAGAATTATAACTATTAAAAGAAAGGAAGAAATACAATTCTACTTACATACTATATTACAAATATATATTATATTGTATTATATTATAAGCATTAACACAACAGGTCCATTCAAGACAGTTCTCAAATACCCCAGATTAGTCTGTTTCAGGACAGGAACCAAATTTGGTAAAATTCCCTTCTGCTGAGATCCAGAATACAGGAGCAGGAATCCAGGCAAGTGGACAGTTCACAAAAAATATTTAAAATCCCAAGAGGATCGGAATAATGTGATTTGTGAATTGTGCGGAAGATTTAAAGCGCGAGGAAGTATTGGTATTGCTTTAAAATAATTAAATAAGACATGTTCCAAATGGAATTAGGAGAAACTGAAAGATGTTAAAATGATAAAGATCAAGCCAAACTAGAATACAAAACCCCTTTGTTTGAATATAAAAAGCATCTCAATGAAATTCTTGAAACTGCCAAAATAAATTTTGTTTAGCAAAGGAACGGGTTGTTGGCACACAAAGAAGCCATTTTGATCTAATTCTCCTAAATCGAGAATTTACGACATTTGTGATTCGAAAATAAAGTTAAAAATGAAGATACGCCTCCAGCAAAAGAAGAGGTTAACAATTTGTCTGCGGGCTGAGCTGAAACATTCTTTGCAGAGTTAAAGGGCATTGGATAAAGCACAGGTTCTGAGCTGTGATAATTCTAAGATGTTTAAATTCTGCTAATCCTACTTGTGAAATAGTCTTGCTCTTATCTTGGCTAAGTTCGGGGGCAGCACGGTGGCCTAGTGGTTAGCACAACCGCCTCACGGCGCTGAGGTCCCAGGTTCGATCCCGGCTCTGGGTCACTGTCCGTGTGGAGTTTGCACATTCTCTCTGTGTCTGCGTGGGTTTCACCCCCACAACCCAAAAATGTGCAGAGTAGGTGGATTGGCCATGCTAAATTGCCCCTTAATTAGAAAAAATAATTGGGTAATCTAAATTTATTAAAAAAAAGATCTTGGCTAAGTTCTTATCATTCTGTAAATGCAATGTGAAATGGTGAAAATGAAAATGAAGGACAGTTTTTCTGTCAGGAGCTGGAGAGGCAGCAGAAGGTTGGCAGCTCCACTCTGCTGAAGTTTTGTCGTTAGCTCCCTACAGTTGTGGCTCAGGGAAGCCCAGCAGTAGTAATTACTCAGCGCTGCTGAGAATGGGGGGCTCAGGGAAGCTTGTAGTGAGTAGTAATAACTCAGTGCTGTGGTAGACGCTGGGGCTCAAGGGAGCCTGTAGTGAGCAGTAATAACTCAGTGCTGTGGTAGACGCTGGGGCTCAAGGAAGCCTGTAGTGAGCAGTAATAACTTCTGTTGTGGGTGAACAGCAATTCATAAGCATTGGTTGATCAGTGCAGCTAAAAAGAAGAGCAAGGGAGCAGATTCGAGGCGGATCGGAATAGTGCTCCTTTTTCAGAGGACAAAGTCCATAGCCAGATAGCTAAAGGAGTGAAGCTGAGGGCATTTGTGAGGAAAAGTGTTTGAAGAATTTTTGTGACTACAAAATGTAAAGATCATTGAGGCCTGGGGGGGTTGCTGAGAGAATTTGTGAGTTTTGTTTTGGTTGTATCCACCACTTGGTAATGACCACAGTCTGGCTGTTATTTCATATTCATCTCATGTTAATTCTGAATGCTAGCGTATAGGATAGTATTTAGTATTTGCTTTTTGAACTCTTTTCCCTTGTGTTTGTCCAAAACAAACAAAATGTCAAATGTGCTGTGAAAAGTTTAATAACCATGACTGAGGAGTGCATGGGAATAAAGTTGTTTGAATTTTTGCAATTGCGTGTTTTCCCTTTTTTAATGTCCTGCGATGTAACAAAAAAATTAGTGAATTTCATTTTTTTTTCCTTTTTGGAGGGGAGATGTTACAATTGCATCAAATGTTATTCAGGTCTGGAATGTTGATATGTGGGTAATGGTAAGCTAACACCCTGGTCACATGATGGGAAAACATCCTGTAACTGATATTTCCTTTTGAACAATGGAAGTTAGTTGATCAAAGAAAAGAATAGACTCAGGGAAGAGATCCAGTCCAGCAAAGAAACGAAGAACCCCTTTTCGAAATCACTTGGGCATTAAGAGGGACTAATATATTTTACCTGCGATTACAGTTCTTCACTACAGAGGCTCAACTATGATTTATAATGAAATCTTCGGAGATGGGAGGAGAAAGGAATTAGGACACTAAAAGATTTGTTTCTTGGGGGTCGTTTTGCAGGATTAAAGGAGCTGGGACGAAGTATGGGCTGGAGCAGGGGGAAATATTTAGATACATGCAGGTTCGAGACTTTAGGGCAGCACGGTAGCACAAGTGGATAGCACTGTGTCTTTACAGCGCTAGGGTCCCAGGTTCGATTCCCCGCTGGGTCACTGTGCAGAGTCTGCACGTTCTCCCTGTGTCTGCATGGGTTTCCTCCGGGTGCTCCGGTTTCCTCCCACAGTCCAAAGACGTGCAGGTTAGGTGGATTGGCCATGATAAATTGCCCTTAGTGACCAAAAAGGTTAGGAGGGGTTATTGGGTTCCGGGGATAGGGTGGAAGTGGGTCGGTGCAGACTTGATGGGCCGAATGGCCTCCTTCTGCACTGTATGTTCTATGTCTATGTCTATGCCAGAAAGGAGATACAGAGCTTCACAGTAAGCAGGCTTCCACATTGCTGGAGGAGGTGCTGACGACAGGGGGACTGGAGAAGGGGATAGTGTCAGTGGTTTACGGGGCTATTTTGGAGGAGGAGGAGATGCTGCAAGAAGGGATCAAGGCAAAGTGGAAGGAAGAGTTGGGAGAGGGTATGGAGGAGGGGTACTGGTGTGAAGTGCTCCGGAGGGTGAATGCCTCCACCTCGTGTGCGAGGTTGGGGCTGATACAGCTGAAAGTGGTGTATAGAGCACACCTTACAAAGGTGAGGATGAGTCAGCTCTTTATGGTGGGAGAAGATGTGTGGAGGGGGGGGCTGTGCCCTGGCGTGGCAGGGGGACCTGCTGGAATTCTTGACTCTTGAAAAGGTCAAATTTGAGCTGAGGGGAAGGATGGAGGGGTTCTACAATTCATTGGTGTTATTCATTATGCACTTTCGATAATTGGATCACATTGAAAATTAGGGGGGGGCGGCTGGGAGGGTTGGGGGGAGAGGGACTGTTTGTGTTAATGGTGACTATGGGTGATTCCTGATTCCTTTTTGTCATTTGTTTATGTCAACACGCAGGCTAATGTTAGGGGTTTGGTGGGAGGATGGGATTGTTGTTATTGATATGGGGGTAGGCATTACATTCGTTACTGATTATTGTTTATTGTTGGGTGTAAAATTGGGAGAAAATGTGAAAAAGGAGGAGAATAAAAATATTTTTAAAAACAAAAACTATAATTTAGACTGTAAGCTAGAAACATCCAACCTCTATTTTCTTTAAAGAAACCAAGAAAGAATCCTTCAGGGCTGCAACATTTTCAACCACTATATTAAGGATCGTAAGGAAATAACCTGTTTCTGTTCTACCCTTCTAGTAATCTAAGTTAAACAAGACAAGGAAACACACTCCTTGAGTCTGGCGCCTTAGACCACTCGACCATAGTGACAAGCTGCTGCATGTTAATTTTCATGAAATCATCTTGTATATGCGTCTTTTGTGTTTGTGGAGTAAGTGTTTGTTGCATTTCACATTTTAGATTTTGTGACACATAAATATATTTTCTTTCGATTTTTAAATTTACAAGAAAGCCTATTTTGTGTCTGTTTTTAAAAATAAAGAGAACTGAAATGAGGTGCTTAAAACACACCTTCTCAGACATATACTTTGTTACGTTCGATAGAGAAGTGGGAAGAAGGAGAAATTAGCCCATATCTCTCCCTTGTTTGTAACAGATTTCATAGACATTGGCGCAATATGCACTATATCATGGCACGCAAGATGCACCACCATTTTCTGAGTCTGTATTAATCAAACGTACAAACTTAGCAACTATTGCAGTAGAGTTCAACTTCAATGACGCCCTGTATGCCCAAATAGATGGTGTTGCCATGGGATCCCCTCTAGGCCCAGCTCTTGCTAATATTTTTGTCGGTTCCCATGAGAAACACATTTTCAATGGAATAACCCCTAACCTCCTACCGTTTGCATACTTCCAATTTCTATTAGCCAGGACTTGAAGCTATACAGGCAGATTTTTCAGAAAATAGATTGTGCTAATGAAAGTAGTTAAATGATGTATTTCAATTATATTTGTTATCATGGAATTTTAGAGGATCTCTGTGGTTGCCAATGGCAATGATTCCTGTTGCTATAATTTGCGTGACAGCTGTCTTCTAAGAATGCATGGACAAAATAAAAGAGAAATGATCAGAGTCACATAGTTGAACTGACGCACACTAAACATGGGATTAACTGTGTGGTTTATTGTACTCGGCAAGTGCACAATATCGGATCATACTAGCTATCTATTTTGCTAGTTCATAACAATCAGTTTACCAAAAACATGATTACAGAACTGTGTTTCCCTTTTAGGTCTATGGACTTTTGACCTGACAGTAACGCAACTTCTACAGGAGAATATTCCAGAATCCCAACGTGGAATTGTAAATGGTGTACAGAGTTCAATGAACTATTTGATGGATCTGCTTCATTTCATTATGGTTATGGCAGCTCCTAATCCTCAACATTTTGGGCTCTTGGTTATTATCTCATTTACGTTTATAATAGCTGGACACACAGTGTATTTTGTATACACAAAAGGAACTAACTCCCAGGTGGTTTTGGAGCAAGGCAGAGAAGTGAAAAGGACTACTAATAAAATGGAAAAAGCTGAATTCCTCCAAATATCACAGGATTCATACAATACTGAAGCAGGGCTCATCTGAGACTTCACTATTGACCAATCTAGACTGTACATCTGTGTAAGAAGAAGAAAATGCAAATTCTTTCTACCTCCTTCCCATTGTGACACCGCCGATACTTAGATATTCAACTTCTGCCTGACTTCCTCCACACATGTAGAAGTAAAAATACAACAATTTTACTGTACGTAACAAAAGTTTATGCATAAAAATATTTTCAGCAGATTCAAGAAGAATTATTTAAATCTTTATAAATCACCCTAGAGAGAGGAAGAAACTTAATTTGTGGTCAGTGGAAAACAAAACCAAATGGTATATCAAATACTCATTGTTCCAGCTTATCAGGGAGATACATTAATCGGTTAAACTTGCAGGTTAGGTCCTGATGAAATCAGGAGTTGGAGCCAGAAGAGGCTACCAGCAAGTAGGGTTTATGAAATGTTTTGTAGTTTCCTTGTGTGCCTGGCTATCAGCAACAGAAGGAGTGTATCTTCAAACCTCTTCCAAAAACCATAATTGAGGCCAGTTCTAGGGGCGATGGGACATGTCCAGGCTGAATGGTTGCACCTGAACAGAGTTAAGACCAATCTCCTTGTCAGGCTAGTGCTGTTGGGGAGGGTTTAAACTAACTAGGCAGGGGTTTAGTGACAGGAACCACATTAGAGAGGTTCACAAAGAATTGAGAAAGACAGATGTCTCAGAGTAAAAAATATCAAGGTAGGATCACAGTAAGAGGGATTGTAATAAAATTTTATTTCAGTTTGCAGTGCATGTATGGGACTGCATGGAGTGTGGCAAATAAGTATAGTGAGCTACAGGCACAGGTAGATGTGTAGGAATATCATGATGTGGCAATAATGGAGACCTGGCTCAAAAAGGAGAAAGATTGGATACAAAATATTCCTTGATACAGGTGTTCAGGAACGATGGGGAAGGAAAGAAAGTAGGAAGGGTGGCAGTATTGATTCAGCAGAATATTATAGTGCCCAGGAGAGATGGTGTCCGTGAGAGATCAAGGACAGAATATATTTGGGTTGAGCTAAGAAACACGAGAGGCAGCTGTGTAAGGCAGACTTCTTCCTGGTGAGGGACAGAATTCTTGCCTCATGATAATTAAAGACCAACAACAAAATAAGTAAAATAGGCAAACTGGTAGCCAGCTGGCCCCGATATTTGCGCTGGGCTGCAGGGAGCACGCCTTCAGTGCATAATCAAGCCCAATGTCCTTGATTTTGTAGTTTATGGCTCAATTTATAAAGCCGAAGCTTCTGTCTGCATTCATAATCACATTTTGTACATATACTCCCAGGTCTCACTGTTCCTGCGCCATTAGAACAGTACAGCACAGAACAGGCCCTTCGGCCCTCGATGTTGTGCCGAGCCATGATCACCCTACTCAAACCCACGTATCCACTCTATACCCGTAACCCAACAACCCCCCCTTAACATTACTTTTTAGGACACTACGGGCAATTTAGCATGGCCAATCCACCTAACCCGCACATCTTTGGACTCTGGGAGGAAACCGGAGCACCCGGAGGAAACCCACGCACACACGGGGAGGACGTGCAGACTCCACACAGACAGTGACCCAGCCGGGAATTGAACCTGGGACCCTGGAGCTGTGAAGCATTTATGCTAACCACCATGCTACCGTGCTCCCCCATTGATAGAATTGTATTTTATATACCCATCTTTGTTCTTCATCCAAAATATATCACTTCATACTAAACAATATTGAAATGAATCGGCCATGTGTCCACCTCCACTAGCCTTCAAACCTATCATGAACCTCATCACAGTCACAATAAGTTTTACATAATTTGCAAATTTTTTCGATTGGCTCCATTTTTGCTGGCAAGTCTATTATGTTGCACTTTAGCAAACACATTTTTGGAAGTCCATGGGCGGGATGGGATTCTCCGACCCCACGCCAGGTCGGAGAATCGCTGGGGGGGGGGGGGGGGGGGGGCGCGATGCCGCTCTGCCGATTCTCTGGTCAACGCAGCCCCCCGATGATTCTCCCCGCGCGATGGGCCGAGTTCCGGCGGCGTTCTCGTATGGTCCTATCCGGCGGGACCTCTGCGTTCATGTTGCGGGGGGCGGCCTGGGGGTAGAGGGGGGTCCGACCCCGTGTGGGGCCTCCATGGTGGCCTGGCCCGCGATCGGGGCCTACCGATCGGCAGGCTGGCTTATCCTGGTGGGGGCCTATGGTCCTCCGCGCTGGGCCCCGTGGCACTCCGCCATGTTGAGTCGGTCTGGCGCGGAGAAGGCAACCAATGCGCGTGCGTGAACTCACGCCGGCCGTAGTGCGCATCCGCGGACCCGCAGCGTCCGTTCTGACGTCCGTGTCGGTAGCTGAAGCAGCGTGAGGCTCTCCAGTGCCGTGCTGGCCCCCTGTACGGTGCAGGATCGCTGCTCCTAGGGGCCTGTTGACGCCGTCGTAAAACGCTCTGGCGTTTACGTTAGCGTCAACACTTAGCCCCAGGATCAGAGAATCCCACCCCATGTATGTGACATCGAGAGCAATTGCAGAGTGGTTAGCACTACTACCTCACAGCTCCAGGATCCTAGGTTCAATTCCAGCCTTGGGTGACTGAGTGGAGTTTTTCACTTTCTCCCAGTGTCTTTGTGGGTTTCCTCAGTGTGCTCTGGTTTCCTCCCACAATCCAAAGACGTGCAGGTTAGGTGGATTGGCCATGCTGAATTTCCCTTTAACGTCCAAAGATGTGCAGGTTAGGTGAGGTTATGAGGATAGGACATGAATGTGGGTAGGGTTCTCTTTCAGAGGGTTGGAGCAGACATGATGGGCCAGATGGCCTGCTTCTGTACTGTAGACTTCTATGGTTCACCGACTGCCCAAACCCACTTCAATCCATGGACCAACCCGAATTATTTGTCAACCTCAAGGATTTCCACTCAATAAAAGTGTGGCTGATTTTTTAACCACAAGTTATCAGGTGTATGTGCTGGATTCCTGGGAAGCTGTCATGACACTTTTATTCTACATAAGTCCTAGTTCTCTGATGGCATCAGACTGCCACTTCAAACTTGGCAGATGACATGAATCGGATCAGTGAATCCCAACAGCACTGCAATGAATGAGAACTGCCCAACCAGACGTATTGTTGAACAAGCCATAGGCATAACAAAAATGCACTTTAGGTACCTAGACGGATGGATGCACCCTTCACTATGGTTCTTTGCAGTGATTTTTGTAGCCAACAATCTTCTAATGGTGGTCTTCAACTAGAACCAGAAGGCTACAGAATTCTCTCAAGAAAGTCACTTTCACTTTTAACAATTGGGGTCTTCACACTGAGAACCCCCCCCCCCCGGCCCTGAGGTTGGCTTAAACCTGACAGGCCTCCACCATATTGACTCCCAGTCTCACTGAGACAACCTTAGAATTCTCTACCTGAGAATTTAAACAAAGGTTGTCCATCCACTCCACACATCGAATGCGTGTCTGCCGTTTTTTCAGAATAAGATAAATTCCAGTGGAACTTCCATAAGACATAGGAGCAGAATTAAGCCATTCGGTCCATCGAGGCTACTCTGTCATTCAATCATGACTGATATGTTTTCTGATTCCCATTCTCCTGCCTTCTCCCCATGACCCCTGATCCCCTTATTAATCAAGAACCTGTCTATCTCTGTCTTAAAGACACTCAGTGATTTGGTCTCCACAGCCTTCTGCGGCAAAGAGTTCCATAGATTCACCATCCTCTGGCTGAAGAAATTCCTCCTTATCTTAGTTTTAAAGGATCATCCCTTCACCCTGAGCTGTGCTCTTGGGTTTTAGTTTTTCCTACTATTGGAAACATCCTCTCCATGTCCACTCTATCTAGGCCTCTCAGTATCTTGTAAGTTTCAATAAGATCCCCCCTCCCAATCTCCAATGAGTACAGATCCAGAGTCCTCAACCGCTCCTCATATGACAAGCTCTTCATTCCAGGAATCATTCTTGTGAACCGTCCACAGGTTAAAGTGACTGCAGAGGGAAAGGTCAGTTTTAGCTCCCTAGCTTTTCAATCAGAGATTTGAACTTTCGCAGAGCTGATAGGAAGAGAGTGCTTAAACCAGCTCCTGGCTGTGCTTGATGTATGACCAGAACTGAGACACAAAATGGAGCTTACCTGGGTGTCTCAAAATCTTCCAGAACCTCTCTCACAAGCTCGATCAACCCTAAATGAGAACAGAAAATGTCCCAAAATTTCAAAGGCACTGATTGGCTGCTTGGCAAGTCCATCAAAATGACATAACGGACTATGCCACCGGGCACCAAGAGATGTCCTGGGCCAGTACATTAGATTGGAGGTGTTTTCAGTTTGATCAAAGTCTGCAGTATAAAACAAAATTTGCAAGGTTTCAGGACAGGAATTTGAAAAGAGAAACATGAAACAGACAAGGATTTAACAGGTTCTTTACATTCCCCCCCCCCCCCCCCCCCCCTTGAATGCCAATGAGAGAAAGGGGTCTTGGAAACAATGAACCGCCCCTTTCACATCCTCTCAGTAGTCCCACTGCTTCCCACTCAAAACCAACAAGGTTGCTTTTCACTCAGTAATGAAGAATGGGGTAGATAGAAAAGTGATGCAAAACAAATTAATGTGAGTGAACATAAAATTAAGAACATTACATTTTATCGTACACTCCTCTATCTTTGTGCAACTACAATATTCCTCCTTTTTCTACCACAAGAAGAGGTAGAGGCAGGCTGCTTACATCCTTGCTCTGAGATTTTCTTGGCTGCTGACTTCTGATGTCCATGAGGGCCCCACCAAAAAAATACATTTACACTTGTGTAAGGGCAAACTTGGAGTAATGGCAACATTTTGGGCACCAAGGTGACTGTCCCCTATTTTACAGGACTGCCCTCTATTTTGACTGTCCCGCTAAAGAACATCTTTTGCACCATGTTTGTGGGACGGCCTGTGGGGAGGCTGATCCTGGGAGCCTTGAGTGATTCCAATAGGATTGCAAATGTGTCAGCCAGCAAATACATGATAATATTGTGAGCAAACAAGATACTATGTAAGTTTCAGTTGATTTTAATCACACCCCACTCCCTCACTTGCTGTTCTTGTGGTCTCAAAACCCCTCCTCTCCACCCCCTCATGTTTAAACTCTGTTTAACAACCTGCTCCCACTCTCCTGTCGCCCCTGCTCTTCAAGTTCACCAGCATACCTCTGCCCCTCAGTGCTCCCAAGGTCAAATTGTCCTTCATATGACTTCGTAGCTATCAACCACTCTGCCGAGCATTGACTGATGGGGAGTGGAAACAGGTGAGAAGTAGAATGGTTTTGACTCTGTGAACACCACTTCCATATATCCCTTTTTGCATCAACCCTCGCCTGGACAGTAGGTGGTGCGGTGACCCCGAAGTGGAGGAGGCAGTGCTGTAGGTGGCGCTGTGACCTTCATATGGAGGCGGCAGTGTCTCCAGTGCTATCAGTGGCGGTGTGACCCTGAGGTGGAGGCGGCAGTGTCTCCAGGGCTCTAGTAAGAAGTCTTACAACACCAGGTTAAAGTCCAACAGGTTTGTTTCAAACACTAGCTTTCGTAGCACTGCTCCTTCCTCAGGTCCACAGCAGGGCTCGAGGTGGCGCTGTGACCCCCAGGTGGAGGCAGCAGTGTCTCCAGGGCTCTAGGTGGTGCTGTGCCCCCAGGTGGAGGCAGCAGTGCCACCAGGGCTGTAGGTGGCGCTGTGAACCTCAGGTGGAGGCAGCAGTGCCTCCACGGCTGTAGGTGGTGCTGTGACCCCCCAGGTGGAGGCAACAGTGTCTCCAGGGCTCTAGGTGGCGCTGTGACCCCCGAGGTGGAGGCAGCAGTGCCTCCAGGGCTCTAGGTGGCGCTGCGACCCCCAGCTGGAGGCAGCAGTGCCTCCAGGACTGTACAGTAAGAAGTCTTACAACACCAGGTTAAAGTCCAACAGGTTTGTTTCAAACACGAGCTTTCGGAGCGCAGCTCCTTCACCTGAGGAAGGAGCTGCGCTCCGAAAGCTCGTGTTTGAAACAAACCTGTTGGACTTTAACCTGGTGTTGTAAGACTTCTTACTGTGCTCACCCCAGTCCAACGCCGGCATCTCCATATCCAGGACTGTAGGTGGCGCTGTGACCCCCAGCTGGAGGCAGCAGTGCCTCCAGGGCTGTAGGTGGCGCTGTGACCCCCAGGTAGAGGTAGCAGTGCCTCCAGGGCTGTAGGTGGCGCTGTGACCCCCAGGTGGAGGCAGCAGTGCCTCCACGGCTGTAGGTGGCGCTGTGACCCCCCAGGTGGAGGCAGCAGTGACTCCAGGGCTGTAGGTGGCGCTGTGACCTTGAGAAGGAGGCGGCGGCGGACTGTTTCCGGTGTGATTCTCTTTCCGGTGACGAATTTCCTGGTGTCGGTGGTGTGCAGAGTGATCCGGACAAAGATGGTCAAAATGAGTAAAGAGACAAAACAGCGGCTGCAGCAGGTGTTCCGCTGCGGACAGTTCGCCATCCGCTGGGGATTCATCCCGACCATCCTGTACCTGGGTCAGTCTGGGCGATGGGAGCGGGTTGGGTACGGTGCTCGTGAATTCACCTTGTCCACAGTCAGGCATCGTGTGAGCCCTGGACTGAGTTCCCATCCCCAGACCCCATCCTTCACATAGATCTGCTGCTCCTTCACATCAGCTACTGAAACTCTTGTCCTTGCCTTTTTCATTTCTACAAGGGGCTATTTTAATATTCCATGTCTTGGAAACTTATCCAAAACTCCTCAGTCCATATCTTAACTGCAATGTCCACCTCACCTATCATTTCTGTTCTATCGAACTGGCTCTGGCTCTCCCAGTATCTCCCAATTTAAAATTCTTACATTAAAAGAAACATTTATGGACTCGCCCACGTCTCTCCCTCTCACCTGCAATATCCTCACTATATCTCCGACTCTGGCATTTTCTCTCCTTTCACCCAGCCCTCAGCAGCTGTGTGTTCAGCCATCAAGGCCCTGTACTCTTTCCAATCCTTTCCCTCTCCATTTCCCCCTTCACTTAAACGCTGCCACTTTGACCAAGCTTTGCACCATCCTGTTAATATTTGCTTCCTTATCACTTGAAAAAAACACATCGTTGAAGCTTTTTGTCTTGCACTCAGAAGACAGTCAGATTGTAAACGTGTAAGATAAAAATGCCTTTTTTCAGCAAATCTCAAATTCTGTACCACCAAATGACTATTTGCTTTGCATGGTGCTGGCATTTTCCTGATCACACATCTGTGGAGCACCTTGGGATTTACCTCTACTTTAAAGAAGCTTTATGAATACAAGTTAATGTAATCTTTAATACTTAAGAAAATTAAGAATTTTTGCAAAATTATCTGAAAAGCTATGTTGCTTTAACTTCGGGCCTCACGGTAGCATGGTGGTTAGCATCAATGCTTCACAGCTCCAGGGTCCCAGGTTCGATTCCCGGCTGGGTCACTGTCTGTGTGGAGTCTGAACGTCCTCCCTGTGTGTGCGTGGGTTTCCTCCGGGTGCTCCGGTTTCCTCCCACAGTCCAAAGATGTGCGGGTTAGGTGGATTGGCCATGCTACATTGCCCGTAGTGTAAGGTTAATGGGGGGATTGTTGGGTTACGGGTATAGGGTGGATACGTGGGTTTAAAGTAGGGTGATCATTGTTCGGCACAACATCGAGGGCCGAAGGGCCTGTTCTGTGCTGTACTGTTCTATGTTCTATGTTAGAATATAGAAGATATAGAACAGTACAGCACTGAACAGGCCCTTCGGCCCTCAATGTTGTGCCGAGCCATGATCACCCCACCCAAACCCACGCATCCACCCTATACCCGCAACCCAACAACCCCCCCCCTTAACCTTACCCTTATTAGGACACTACGGGCAATTTAGCATGGCCAATCCACCTAACTCGCACATCTTTGGAGTGTGGGAGGAAACCGGAGCACCCGGAGGAAACCCACGCACACAGGGGGAGGACGTGCAGACTCCACACAGACAGTGACCCAGCCGGGAATCGAACCTGGGACCCTGGAGCTGTGAAGCATTTATGCTAACCACCATGCTACCCTGCTGCCCCTATGTTCTATGTTCTAACTTGCATAAATAGTGTAACAAAATCCCCGTGTGTGTGTGTGTGTGTCACAGTGGTTTGCACTGTTGCTTCACAGTGCCAGGGTCCCAAGTCACTGCCTATGCAGAGTCTGCACGTTCTCCCTGTGTCTGCGTAGGTTTCCTTCAGGTGCTCCGGTTTCCTCCCACAGTCGAAAGGTGTGCAGGTTAGGTGGATTGGACATTCTGAATTTTCCCTATGTGTACCCAAACAGGCGTAGGAGAATGGCGACTTGGTGCTTTTCACAGTAACTTCATTGCAGTGTTAATGTTAGCCTACTTGTGACAATAAAGATTATTCTTATTATTAAATGCGCATTTAACAAGTATATAATGTTGACAGGTTACTTGGCTATTTGTAGACGTGAGCTTCCCCAGCTTGAAAGCCTTGGAGGATAAATTTGAATTGCCAGCAAGGAATGGGTTTAGGTATCTGCAGGTTCGAGACATCTTGAGAAGGCATGTTCTGGCCTTCCGCTGCTGCCGCCACGGGGGATAATGGACAGAGTAGTCTTCAGTACGGGAAAGGTATCAGATATTTACCAGGAACTTTTGGAATCGGAGGAAACTCCGGTGGAGGAACTTAAGGGCAAGTGGGAAGATGAGCTAGAGATAGAGGCGGGTTTGTGGGCAGATGCCCTAAACAGGATTGACACATCCTCATCATGTGCCAGGCTTAGCCTGATACTATTCAAGGTAGTCCACATGACAGTGGCCCGGATGAGCAAGTTTTTTGGGGTAGAGGACAGGTTGTGCGAGGTGTGTGGGAAGCCCAGCAAATCATGTCCACATGTTTTGTGCATGCCTGAAGCTTAGAGGGTTTTGGCAGGGTTTTGCTGAGGCAATGTCCACGGTACTAAAAACACGGGTGGTGCCGAGTCTGGAGGTGGCGATCTTTGGAGTATTCAGGGGGCGAAAGAGGTCGACGTCTGGCCTTTGCCTCCTTGAGAGCCCGGAGACGGGTCTTATTAATGTGGAGGGACTCGAAACCCCCGAGTGTAGAGACCTGGGTTACTGATATGGCTGGGTGGCTGTTTAGCACACTGGGCTAAATCGCTGGCTTTAAAAGCAGACCAAGGCAGGCCAGCAGCACGGTTCAATACCCATAACAGCCTCCCCGAACAGGCGCCGGAATGTGGCGACTAGGGGCTTTTCACAGTAACTTCATTGAAGCCTACTCGTGACAATAAGCTATTTTCATTTCATTTTTCATTTCAAGAGGGTCAATGGTCGGGTTCACCCGGAGGTGGCAGCCATTCGTCGACTTTTTGGGGGAAAATTAAAATGGCAGCAGATGCAGTATTCCAAGTGGGGGGCGGAGCCGGGCTAGATTGTTGTTTTATGGTTGGGGTGCGTGAAGATTGGGATGGGGGTGGAAATGTTTATTGCACCTGTTTATGTCGCTGTTATTGTTATTATTATAAAAACTTGCAAATACCCTAATAAAAATATTTTCTAAAAAAAGTATTTTGTATATTATGGGACAGGTTAGTGGTTAGCACTGCTGCCTCACAGTGCCAGGGACCGTGTTCAATTCGGCCTTGGGTGACTGTGTAGAGTCTGCATGCTCTCCCCGTGTCTGTGTGGGTTTCCTCCGAGTGCTCCGGTTTCCTCCCACATTCCAGAGATGTGCAGGTTAGGTGGATTTGTCAAGCTAAATTGTCCCTTAGCGTTCAGACGGTTATGTGGTGTTACAGCTATAGGGCAGGAGTGCGGGCCTAGGTATGGTGTTCCTTCGGAGGGTCGATGCAGACTCAATGGACCGAATGGCCTCCTGCACGGTAGGGGTTCTATGATTCTATGATATGCTTTAAAAAAATTATTACCTCAAATGTCAGTGTGCATGGTTCAACAAGATCTGCTATGGCAGACAATTTTAATATAGTCACAGAATGCACTCGGCACAGTGGCACAGTGGTTAACACAGCTTTGTCACTGCACCAGGGATCTGGTTCAATTCTGACCTTGGATGACTGTAGAGTTTGTGCGTTCTCCCTGTGTCTGTGATTGGGTTTCCTCCAGGTGCTGCGGTTTCCTCCCACAGTCCAAAGATGTGCTCCAAAAGAAAGGTTAGGTGGGTTACGGGGATAGGTGGGATGCTGCTTCGGAGGGCCATTGCGGACTTGATGGGCCGAATAGCTTTTGTACTGTCGGGATTCTATGAAATCACCATGGAAAATGTAGCAATGTATCGAGTTGGATTTTGCTGTAGAAGTAACAGGAACCATGCTGTCCGTTACTAAAAGTGTAAATTGGAATTTACGTGTCGAGGTAAAGTGCGGCACTTGTGATGCTGCTGCTCCAAGCTGGCCTGCTCCTCCGAAAGCTGGGCTATACCGATCTCTCACAGAGAGCCACCATTGAAACACACAAAACAGAATGAAGTTGCTGTCCTATTATCATAGATTCCTAATAAACAGACCAGAAAAGAATATATTGTCCATTTTGATGTAAGTGAATTTTTAGTGGTATAATAAATTGAAATTACTGCCAAACAAGCTCTGAAACTGAAAATTACAATTTATAAATCTGGAATTGCATTTCTTGGGATTAGAGACGCAAAGGCCAGAATGCAGGCCTTTCTCGCCTCCTGGCTCCGAAGCTACCCCAAAAATCGTGCGCCCCAGCCCGGCCTGACCTGACCACTTCAGACAAAGTCCCCGCCACCCCCTTCCAAAACCCCTCCAAGGCCGGACATGCCCAAAACAAATGGTTGTGGTTCGCATGGCCTCCCGAACACCTCCTGCACCTGTCTTCCCCTCCAAAGAACCGGCTCATCCTGGCCCCTGTCATGTGCGCCCTATGCAGCACCTTCAGCTGAATTAAGCTGAGCCGTGCGCAAGAAGAGGACGAGTTCACCCTCTCCAGGGCGTCCGACCACGTTCCATCCTCAATCTCTTCCCCTAGCTCTTCCTCCCACTTCGCTTTGAGCTCCTCTACTGAGGCCTCCTCCTCCTCCTGCATCAACTGATAAATTGCCGAGATCTTCCCTCACCGACCCACGTCCCCGAGAGCACCCTATCCTGCACCCCCCTTGGCGGCAGCCGCGGAGCTCCGCCACCTGCCGCTTAACAAATGCCCTGATCTGCATATACCTGAAAGCGTTCCCAGGGGGGAGGTTCCACTTACCCTCCAGCTCCTCCAGAGTCGCGAACTTCCCATCAAGGAAGAGGTCCCCAATCTGTCTGATGCCTGCCCTGTGCCAACTCCCAAATCCAGCATCCATTCTCCCCGATGCAAAACGGTGATTGCCCCGTATCAGGGCCCAGACTGAGGCCTTCACTTCCCCCCTATGCCGCCACTACTGCCCCCAGATTTTGAGGGACGCCACTACTACCGGACTCGTGGAGTACTTTGCCGGGGGGAGTGGAAGTGGGGCCGTCACCAAAGCCTCCAGACTCGTATCCACACAGGACGCCACCTCCAATCTCTTCCATGCGTCACCCTCCCCCTCCGTCACCCACCTGCGAATCATTGCCACATTCGCCGCCCAGTAATACCCACACAGGTTGGGCAACGCCAAACCTCCTACCTCCCTTCGCTCCAAGAATACCCTCCTCACTCTCGGGGCCTTCCGCGCCCACACAAACCCGAGAATAGACATATTCACCCTTTTGAAGAAAGCCTTTGGGATCAATATGGGGAGGCACTGGAAAAGAAACAAAAACCTTGGGAGCACCGTCATCTTAATCGACTGGACCCTGCCCGCCAACGAGAGCGGCAACGCGTCCCACCTCCTGAACTCTTCCTCCATCTGCTCCACCAGCCACGAAACGTTAAGCCTGTGCATGGCCCCCCAGGTCCTAGCTATCTGGACCCCAAGATATCTAAAGCTCCTCTCAGCCCTCTTCAATGGGAGCTCACCTATCTCCCTCTCCTGATCCCCCAGGTGCAGGACAAACAGCTCACTTTTCCCCACATTGAGCTTGTAACCCGAAAAGTCCCCAAACTCCTCAAGTATCTTCAACACCTCTGGCATCCCCTCAGCCGGATCCGCGACGTACAACAGTAGATCATCTGCGTATAACGACAGCCGGTGTCCCTCTCCCGCACAATCCCCCTCCAACTCTTCGAATCCCTCAGCCCCATGGCTAGGGGCTCAATTGCTAACGCGAAGAGCAGGGGAGACAAGGGGCACCCCTGCCTCGTCCTCCTGGAAAGCCGAAAGTCCTCCGACTCCTCCCGTTCGTCACCACACTTGCCACCGGGGAGCTGTACAGCAACCTCACCCAGCTAATGAACCCCTCACCAAACCCAAACCTCCTCAACACTTCCCACAGGTAACTCCACTCCACCCTATCAAAAGCTTTCTCCGCATCCATTGATGCTACTATTTCTGCCTCCCCAGCCGCCAGCGCCATCATCATAACATTAAGGAGCCGCCGCACGTTGGCATTCAGTTGCCTCCTCTTTACAAATCCCGTTTGGTCCTCGTGGATAACCGTCGGGACTACATCTTCCACCCTCCTGGACAGTACCTTTGCCAACAACTTTACATCCACATTAAGGAGCGAAATCGGCCTGTACGACCCACACTGAAGGGGGTCTTTGTCCCGCTTCAGGATCAAAGAAATAATTGCCCTGAACATCGTCGGGGGTAGACCCCCCCCCCCCCCCCCCCCCCCCCCCCCCGCCTCATTCAGGGTCCTCACAAGCAGCGGGCCCAGCAGATCCGAAAACTTCTTGTAAAATTCCACCGGGGACCCGTCAGGTCCCGGCGCTTTCCCTGTCTGCATACTTCCCAGCGCCTCCATCAGTTCCTCCAGCTCGATTGGGGCCCCCAGACCCTCCACCCGCTCATCCCCTACTCTTGGGAACTCCAGCCTATCCAGAAAGCGGTCCATCCCTCCTGCCTCCCTAGGGGGCACCGCTCGGTACAGTCCCTCATAAAAGGACCTGAACACCCCATTGATGTCCTTGCCACCCCGCACCAAGTTCCCTCCTGCATCCGTGACTCCCCCTATCTCTCTCACTGCCTCCTGTTTCCGGAGCTGGTGGGCCAGCATCCGACTTGCCTTCTCCCCGTACTCATACACCGCCCCTTGTGCCCTCCTCCACTGCGCCTCCGCCTTCCGGGTGGTCAGTATATCAAACTCCGCTTGGAGATTGCGCCGCTTCCTCAAAAGCCCCTCCTCCGGGGCATCCGCATATCTCCTATCCACCCTTACCATTTCCTCCACCAGCCTCTCCCTCTCGGCTCTCTCCCTGTGCGCCTGAATGGATATCAGCTCCCCTCTGACTACTGCCTTCAGCGTTTCCCAAACCACCCCAACTTGCACCTCCCCGTTGTCGTTGGCTTCCAGATACCCCTCTGTACCCCTACGGACCCGCCCACACACTTCCTCCTCTGCCAAAAGCCCCACATCTAACCTCCATAGCGGGCGCTGGTCCTTCCCCTCCCCCAGCTCCAGATCCACCAAATGTGGAGCATGGTCAGATATGGCTATCGCCGAATACTCTGCCCCCACCACTCTCGGGATTAGCGCCCTTCTGAGAATAAAAAAGTCAATCCGGAAGTAAGCCTTGTGAACATGGGAGAAAAAGGAGAACTCCCTACTCTCCGGCTTCAAGAACCTCCAAAGGTCCACCCTTCCCGTCTGATCCATGAACCCCCTCAGCACCGAGGCCGCCGCCGGCCTCTTGCCCGTCCTAGACTTCGAGCGATTCAGAGCCGGATCCAGCACCGTTTTGAAGTCCCCACCCAGGATCAAACCCCCCGTCTCCAGGACCGGGATCAGGCCCAGCATTCGCCGCATGAAGCCCACATCGTCCCAGTTGGGGGCGTACACATTGACCAGGACCACCCGCTCCCTCTGAAGTCTACGACTCACCATTACAAATCTACCTGCACTGTCCGCCAGCACATTGGATGCAACGATCGACAAGCTCTTACCGACCAAGATTTACACCCCTCGGTTCTTCGCATCGAGCCCCGAATGAAACACCTGTCCCACCCAGTCTTTTCTTAGCCTTACCTGATCCGTAACCTTGAGGTGCGTCTCCTGGAGCATAGCCACTCCCAGCCCCTCAAGTGAGCCAAGACCCGGGACCGCTGCACCGGACCATTCAGCCCCCTCACGTTCCATGTGACCAGCCGAATCTGGGGGGTCCTGCCCCTCCCTCCGCGCCGATCAGCCATAGCTCTCCCTCAACCCACCACGTGACCAGGGAACCCCCCAAGCCCGTTCCCCACAGTGGCAGACCACCCTCCCAACCCCCCCCCCCCCCCCCCCCTTCACCAGCCGTTTCCTTACAGCCCCTACTGCAGCAACTCAGTACCCCCCTCTTCCTCCCCCCGAGCTAGGGCCCCCCTAGCTGCGTTACCCCTAACATTGTACTTCCGTAAGTCAGCCGAATCCTGCTGACCCCGGCTACTCCCGCCATACCAACGACCCCCCCCCCCCAATGCAACACAACCACCAATCCCCCCTCCCAGTGCCGGCCCCGCCCCCAACTCCTCCGGCGCAGGAAGAAAGCCCGCGCTTCCATCCCGAACCCCGCCCCCCAACCCAACACGCGGGAAAAAGACGGGCACATGACCCAGTGGGACCTCAAACGGCTCCCCAACTCCCCACCAGTGGAAAGAAAAACAAAAAGTGCCACGGTAAATAAATAACAGCCCCAAAAGACGAAAACTCAGAGCAACGAAACGGCAACATCAAACACAGCCAATATAAGCAAAAGGATACCAAGGAGGACAGAGCCTCCAAACAATGTACATCTATCCCCAGCCCCCCAGTCCTCAGTTCGAGTCCAATTTCTCTGCCTGGACAAAAGCCCAGGTCTCCTCCAGAGAGTCAAAGTAGAGCTGGCGGTCCTCGTAAGTGACCCAGAGGCGAGCCGGTTGTAACAGGCCAAACTTCACCCCCTTCCTATGAAGCACTCCTTTCGCTCGATTGAAGCCAGCCCTTCTCTTCGCCACTTCCATGCTCCAGTCCTGATAAATCCTAATGTCCGCATTCTCCCACCTGCTGCTCCTTTCCTTCTTCGCCCATCTCAACACGCACTCACGGGCGACCAAGCGTTAAAAGCGGACCAGCACCGCCCTGGGCGGCTCGTTCGGCCTGGGCTTCTGCAGCAGCACCCGATGGGCACCCTCCAGCTCCAGGGGTCCCCAGAACGACCCCGCGCCCATCAACGAGTTCAGCATCAGGACCATGTAGGCCCCCAAATCCGAACCTTCCAGCCCCTCCGGGAGGCCCAAAATCCGCAGGTTCTTCCGGCGGGAGCGGTTCTCCATCTCCTCCATCCTTGGAAACCATTTCTTGTGAAGCGCCTTGTGCGACTCCACCTTCACTGCCAGGCCCAGGAGCTCGTCCTCGTTCCTCGAAGCCTTTTGCTGCAGCTTTCGAATCTCCGCGGCCTGAGCCGTCTGAGTCGCCATGAGCTTGTCCAGCGAGGCCTTAAACGGCTCCAGGATCTCAGCTTTTAGCTCCCTGAAGGAGCGCTGAAGCAGCTCCTGCTGCTCCCGCGCCCACTGCTACCACGCTGCCGGTTCGCCACCCGCCGCCATCTTGTTTTTTCTGCCTCGCACCTTCTTCTGCTGCAAAGTCGACTTTTTGACCGCTCCACTTCTAGTCCAGCCCATCCACCGGCCGCTGAGCACAGTGGCTGCGTTCCCACCTGGGGAAAAGCCGAATCAGTGCCATTGCGGGCCCTTAAAAGAGCCCTAAAGTCCAAAAATAGCGGGAGCTACTGAACGTGCGGCTTAGCTCCGCATCGCCGCAACCGGAAGACCCGCCCCCGCTTCTTCAATGGCCTTGGTGAGATATTTTCACAGTTGTTCCCTCTGCTGCTAGAATTCAGCTTTCATAAAGGCCCTCAAGTCAGTTTGAGGCCTCTAAGCCCGCCCTTCCCCCGCCTGCATGCTGGAAGAGGCTTTTATCTTTGCTGCAGCTTCAGCCAAATCTTTCACTGTTTCTGCGGGTCTGGTAACCAAGAAACATACCATTCCTGGGGGAAAGTACTCCTCCAACATTAACCTACACCTTTTCATCAAAATTCCATTCCGTATTGATTAAAGAAGAGCTCTTTTCTGTAACCTTAGGCAGGAGCTGCCTTGTGTGTGACCACTCACTCCATGGTGCACACCGGAAGCCCATTTCTTGGGATTTTTAATGTGTATGGAGATTTTACGAAGAAATAACTTTTAAAAATCTTTGTGCATATTTTATTTCTCAAATCAATTTTTCTTTCTCTTTATTTCGCTTTCGATGTCTGCCTACTTTGTCCAACCCCCTCATGGTTTTGAATACCTCTATCAAACGTCCTCTCAACCTTACTTGTCCAAGGAAAACAGCCGATACTTTTCAATCCATAACTGAAGTTCCACATCCCTGGAACCATTCTCATTAATCTTTCTGCACCTTCTCTAATGCCTGTAAAGTCTATTCCTTTGAATTAACCTCTAGTTATTGGCTAACTTCTATTGCTCCCAGCTTTGGTCTATGTATGAAGATGCAGTTGCGAATGTTGTTTTCCTTAATGTAGTCTTCAGCTGGCCTCTCGCCATGTTCCTGACTCTTGATCAGGCAAATTTACTATCCAGTACAACTCTGTGCTCCAGCCAAAGCTGCCTGAATCCATTTGGGGTCTGTTGTCTTGTTTACACATCGTTTAACAGTTTTGCACTAGGAATAACATGACGGATTAAAAATTGGCTTGTGGATAATTTGTACCTTGAACAGTAAAACCCGAACTTGCCAAAAAAAAAAATCTTGGACTGGACCTATTTAGCATCAGATTTCCTTTTATAATTTAGAGTTCCCAATTCTTTTTTTCCAATTTAGGGGAAATTTAGTGTGTCCAATCCACCTACCCTGCACATCTTTTTGGGTTGTGGGGGGTGAGACCCACGCAGACACGGGGAGAATGTGCAAACTCCATACAGTGACCCGGGGCTGGGATCGAACCGGGTCTTTGGCACCGTGAGGCAGCAGTGCTAATCAATGCACCACCGTGCTGCCCTTTGGCATCAGATTATTATCATTAAAAAAAAAAATTCATTCTCCTCTCTCAAACCACGAAAATGTAGAAAATAGATGAAAGCATGTAAAGAAAAGGACGATGTCCTGGCACATTTGCCACATGTGGGATTTTTGTTGGCAAATGGGTGTGAACACGGTAATGGGGCACCTGGAATGTCTTAGTGGATAGGTTGGATGGACTGGGCTTGTTTTCATTGAAGTTTAGAAGAGTAAGGGGTGACTTGATTGAAGCTTATAAGATCCTGAACATAATTGACAATGTGGAAATGATGACGCTTCCTCTTGTGGGTGAGTCCAGAACTAGGGGGCACTGTTTTAAAATTAGGGGTCGCCTTTAGCACACTGGGCTAAATCGCTGGCTTTTAAAGCAGACCAAGGCAGGCCAGCAACACGGTTCAATTCCCATACCAGCCTCCCCGAACAGCCGCCGGAATGTGGCGACTAGGTGCTTTTCACAGTAACTTCATTGAAGCCTCTTTGGGATAATAAGTGATTTTCATTTCATTTCATTTTAGGACAGAGATGAGGAGAATTTTTTCTGAGGGTTGTGCAACTTTGGAATTAGCTGCATCAGTTGAGGTGCGGTCATTGCATATTTTTAAAGCCAAGGTAGATAGATTCTTGTTGGGCAAGGGAATCAAAGATCATCGGGGCAGATGGCAATGTGGAATCTGAAACACAAAGAGATCAGCCATGATCTTATTTAATTCTTTTTAAAAATTTATTTTTATTAAAAACATGTATCAAAACAGGTTACAGTGAATAAACACCCCGGGAAACATACTTCCCAATAATTAACTATGCAGTCTGTACAGATCTTTCCCCTTTTTCACCCTCCCCCACGACAAACAGCCCCTCAAACACAGTCACAAACATCCCCCACCTTTCCTCAACCCCCCTTGAAGAGCCCCATAACTCATACTTTATCTTTTCTAATCGCAGGAAGTCGTACAGGTCACCCAACCATGCCGCTACCCCTGGTGGCGATGCCGACCGCCACTCCAGCAAAATTCGCTGCCGTGCAATCAGAGAAGTGAAGGCCAAGACATCGGCTATCCTCCTCTCCATGAGCTCCGGCTTCTCTGAAACCCCAAATATCGCCACCAAAGGGTCCAGGTCCAGGTCCCCCACCTCCTCCACTATCCTGGCTAAGACCGCGAACACTCCCGCCCGGAATCTTCCCAAGTCTTCACAACCCCAAAATATGTGCGCGTGATTCGCTGGCCCCCGCTCACACCTCACAATCATCTGCTACTCCCTGAAAGAACCCACTCATTCTCGCCCGAGTCATATGCACCCTGTGCACCACTTTAAACTGTATCAGGGTCATCCTTGCACAAGAGGAGGTCCCGTTTACCCTACGCAGTGCCTCACTCCATACTCCCCAATCGATCTCTCCTCTCAACTAGGCTTCCTATTTCTCCTTGACCTCTACCACACGCTCGCCCCCAGCCACTTGTATATATCCCCAATTCTTCCCTCTCATTCCACATCCGGAAGCAGCAATCGCTCCAGCAGGGTGTATCCCGGCAACCTAGGGAACACCCTCCAGACCTTTTGCGCAAAGTCCCTAACCTGCAGATACTTGAACTCAATCCCCCTCGGTTGCTCTACCCTCTCCCTTAGCATGATCTTATTTAATGATGGAACAGGCTGGAGGGGCTGAATGGCCTACATCTGGTTGTTTTGTATGTTTGTATGCAAGTGCGTTTGGACCATAGTAATTTCGTAGAGGATGGTCCCATTCTGAGGCAATGAGATGCTTTAAACTTGTTGCAATTAGATTGTTTGGAAGATATCACCTTGTTGGAGTATAAGTTTGTAACACTTTGTAATTAATAGTGTCTTATTGAAGTATCCTGTCTTGTTTAATTGCATCGTTGTTTTGCGAGTTGTAGTTTAGATTCCTATAGTATGTTGAGAAACTTCATCGTTAGGTATGCAGTAACTACTAAAATGTGTACTGTATGAATGCTTTAGGAGGATTTACAACAAAACAGATTTAGCTTCCAAGGGTACTGAGACAATAAACTTTAAACCACAAACTTTAAACAGGATTTGGGTTACGCATGTTCTTCTACTCCCAGAATTACGTATCTCATTCGCACATGACCCATGGCTTAGGCACTGACAGAGACTTACCATGTTCCAATAGAGGAAGTGAGATGTTCTGAGGGGGTCATTCTGTTCTACTTGCGCAATTTCTGAGAAGTGATAGTCTTTTGTTTTCATTAATGGAATGTGAGCATCACAGACAAGGCCAGTATTCCTTGCCCATCTCTAATTGCCTTTGAGATGTTCATGGTGAGCCACTGCAGTCCAGAGTGCTGTTAGAGGGGGAGAGCGAGGATGTTGATCCAGTGACGATGAAGGGACAGTGATGCATTTCCAAGTCAGGATGATGCATAGAAACGCCATTCAGCCCAACTAGTACATGCTGGTATTTATGGAACCTCCCCCTGCACCCCCATCCTTTCTCCTCTATTAGTATAACCCCTATTCCTTTCTCCCTCATATCTAGCTTCTCTTTGAATGTATCTATGCTACTCAATCACTCCCATTGGTAGGGAGTTTTACATTCTTAACAGTCCGGATGAAAAATTTTCTTCTGAATTCCCTAATTCATTTTTTGATGACTATCTTGGTGACTATCTGGCCTCTTGTTTACTCTTTCCTACAACTGGAAATGTTCCCTCTGTGTCTACTCTTACCAAAACCGTTCATAATTAAAGACATCCATTACGTCACCCCTGAGCTTTCTCTTTTCAAGAGAATAGAGACACAATCCAGTCCGTTCATTCTCTCCTGATGAGTTTAACCTCGCAGTTCTGGTTTCAGCCTTTTAAAGTTTTTTCGCATCCTCTTCTATCATTTTTTTATAAAATGGCAACTAGAATTGTACACCATACTCCGCAAGTGTAATTTCAACAAGGTTTGATACAAATTTTGAAATTTTCAATTCTGCAATTTGAAAATAACCCCCAGTCCTTATAAAGAAGGCAAAAGCACATGGGATACAGGGTAATTTGATGAGGTGGATTCAAAATTGGCGTAGTTGTAGGAGACAGAAGGTGATGACAGATGGCTGCTTTAGTGACTGGAAACCAGTGTCAGTGGCGTACCACAGGGATCTCTGCTTGGTTCCCTATTGTTTGTCATTTATATAAATGACAGATAACTGTGGGCGGTAGGAACAGTACATTTGTTGATGACACACAGATTGGCCAGGTGGTTAACAGTGAGGTTGAGTGTCTTGGGTTACAGGAAGATATAGACGGGATGAGCAGGTAACTGGCAGATGGAATTTAACCTTAAAAAGTGAGAGATGATACACTTTGGAAGAAGTAATTTGACAAGGAAGGCAGTGAATGGCCTAACACTGGGAAGTTCCAATGAACTCGAGGTGTCCATAGATCTCAAAAGGCGGGAGGGCAGGTTAATAGGGTGGTGAAAAAGGCATATGGGACACTTGCCTTTATCAATTGAAGCGTAGATTCCAAAAGCAGGGCGGTCATGTTGTAGTTGTATAGAACTTGGTGAGGCCACAGCTGGAGCACTGTGTGCAGTTCTCGTCGCCACATTATACGAATGATGTGATTGCATTTGAGGGGGTGCAGAGGAGATTCACCAAGATGTTGCCTGGGATGGAACATTTAAGTTATGAAGAGAGGTTGGATAGGCTTGGGTTGTTTTTGCTGGAGCAAAGTGTCGAGGTGTGCGAGATTATGAAGGGCGTGGATAGGGAGCAGCTCTTCCCTTAGTCGGAGGGTCAGTTACAAGGGGACACAAGTTCAAGGTGAGGGGTAGGAGGTTTAGGAGGGGATGTGAGGAAAAACCTTTTTATCCAGAGGGTGACGGTCTGGAAGGTGGTAGAGACGGGTTGCCTGACATCCTTTAAAAAGTACCTGAATCAGCACTTGGCATGTCATGATAGTCAAGGCTATTAAACGAGTACTGGCAGATGGAATAAGGTACGTCAACCGAAGGGCCTCTTCTGCACTGTACTTTTTGTGATTCTGCTATTGGTGTGACTTTATTAATCTAAGTGATTTGATTTAATGATTTCTGTATTTATATCTCTTTCCCCACTCCAGATCTTTGTTTCTATATTGCATTTATAAAGTTATATTCCAAGAGGAAGTGGCCAGCTTATCTTTTGTACCAAAATGCTGTAATGTTCTATGTAATATGTATCGAAGTTCATTTGCCAATTAAATGTCTTCAAGTTTATTAATGCCATCATGTAATTTGTTGCTGGCATCCTCTGTTGACTATCACCCCTTTACTCCAGTTTGGTGTCATTCGCAAACTTTGAAATTGCTTCTGATTTCAATGTCAAAATCGTTAATGTAGATTGTGTAATTGTAAACAACAGTTTACCCAGCACTGATCCCTGTGAGACCAAACCAGAGGAAATAGTTTCTCTCTCTGGTGAATCCCTTCATTATTTTAAACATCTTGCTTAGTTCATTCCATAAACTTCTTGGTATCTACATTTGGCTGTGCTTTTGCCTGACCTGGGAGTACTCACTCCTGAATTGGGAGTGCTACACTATTGGCCTGCCACTTGATAAGCAGGACACGCAATGCTCCTAATTAATCTTTTGAAAATGAATGGGATTAGACAGTCCAGACCGTCGGTTTCAAAAAGCTTAAGAGTAGAAAAAGGCAAAAAAATTAAGTTTGAGTCAGATACTGAGATTTCAATACTGCAGAAAGCCTAGGAGAGTATAGATGCAACATGAAATTAAAACAAACACGGGGAGAATATGCAAACTCCACACGGACAGTGAGCCAGAGCCGGGATCGAGCCTGGGTCCGCAGCGCCGTGAGGCAGCATGCTAACCACTGCGCCATCGTGCTGCCCTATCAGCATCCATTCCTGAGAATAAATATTGACATTGAGGCAGGATCCATTGACTTCGATGACAGCCAAACTGGCGCCGCACCTGGACCGATTCAGCGACCGTTGAGCACCAGCGCCACGTGGAACACAATCGATTCCAATGAGAGGCGTTGCCGGATTTGCGATTGACACTGAGGAGGTTGACAAGCTGCAGCCACATATACACACTTCACTCCCCACACACACTATCTCAGCCAGCCAACAAAATGGCAGCAAGGAGAGCGGCACCAAGATTCATGGACGCTGAGCTTGAGATGCTGCTGGATGCCAGAGAGAGAGAGGCGGGTGACCCTGTACCCCGGAAGAGGGAGGCTGTCAGCTGCTGCTGCTTGCCATGCCTGGACGCAGGTGGCAGAGGCAGTAAGCACCAACAGCAACACCATCTGGACTGGCCAGCATTTCCCTAAGAAACTGCATGACCTTTACGGGTCGGCCAGCAGCACTGTGCCCCTGGCACTGAGCACTGTCCCACACACCTGTAACCCCACCCTCGACATGGAGGGCGGAAGAACCCCCATCCTACACCACATGCCGACATCCAAACTGGCCGCTGTGGCCGGGTACCTCGTCCACTGAAGCCACCAGCTGCCCACTCCCTGGGCTGCATGCGTCGGAATGTCTAACACTATACCTTCTGTCCCCCCAACCCTCCCCCAGGAGAAGGCCAGCCATAACCGTCGGGAGCAGGAGAAGACTGAAAGGGAGTGCCAGATCCGCAGACCAAGGCAGAGCAGCGGGCCCTGGACAAGGGAGGTAGTCAAGGCGGAGATCGGCGTCGGGCACAGAAGTGAGACCCTGCTGAGCTGCGACTCTCATGGCACTCTACCCCCACCCCCTCCCCCCCCACCACCCCAAACACCCCCAGGCCCACTGTCTAAGCTCACGTCCAGTCTTGAGTCTTGATGGACCTGCTAGTGATGGGATGGGTCCTTCTGGTGTCCCGAGCTAGCGCCAGAGCCCTATGTGCCAAGCAGAGACAAGGGCACGGATGAGACCCAGGCCACCCCAGAGCTCGAGTCTGATGATGACACTGAATTCCCATCACAGCTGTCTCCAACGCCCTCCACCATCCCAGAGACACTCACCTCGGTGGGTACTTTAGTGAAATGGCTCCTGGGACACTATCTGGCGTGCACCATACACATGCTCCGGTACAGTAGGTGGAGGTAGGAACCCTAAAGGGGACGGACGGTCAGAGGGTGGGCTGACCCCAGCATCTAGCTGCCGTCCAGAAGGGCTTTGGGCTTATGGAACGGACAGTCCCAGTTGGTGAACCTGGAGGCGATCATAGTGTCCCGTACGCATTGGCCCTGGCGTACACGTTGTGTGGCCTTCTGTGCCTGCCTGGGCCCCAAGACTTGTCCATACTCCCCCTCCTCGTCTGATGAGGCCTAGCGTTCATCCTCCTCCAGCAGGCCACCACGATGTGGGTGACCCTCCCAGTGCTATACTACAGGGCCCCTCCAGAGTGGTCTATGCACCTGAACCGCATCTTCTGGATGCCGAAACACCACTCGATCATTCTCCTGGTTGCTGCATGGACGTCATTGTAACGGGTCTCAATGTCAGTCTGTCATCAGCCACAACCGCAGCTGATAGCTCTTGTCGCCCAGGAGCCAATCCCCCTGCTGATGGTGCACCTCAAAGAGGCTGGGAATTGATGAGTGTGCCAGAATGAAGGCGTCTTGCACACTGCCCAAGTATTGGATGCAGACGTGCATGATGCGCGTCGGATTGTCACACACCAGCTGCATGTTCCTTGCATTGAGTGGAATTCACACGCCACCCTCCCTTGCCGGCCAATGTCAGGACCAGCAACCCACAGTTGCGCCTCCCTATGTCCTGCCTCCTCTCTCTCTTCCTTAGCAGCCATAGTGCCTGTTTCTCGATTTTTATAATTCACGCAGTCGAGAATTCTCCCCAGTGGAAGTGGCGAATTGCGGAGCCACCGGGGAATACCGGGTCAGGCCCACTAATGATATGCCAACGGCGTTTACTGTATGTGCGGAGTGGAACACATTGACACCGCTGTTGAGTCACTAGAGAATTTCAATTTGGCGAGAAATCGGTGCCCGCCACAATTTCAGCACCAAAAGTGATTCTCCACCCAAACGCGTTTCTCAATTCCAGCGTCAGCCAAAGGATAATCCCGCCCGAGGTGTTACATTTTGGCAAGAAAAAAAGGAGGTTACATAGTGAGAAATAAGAATGTAAATGGGATATGGGAGTAAAGGGATCTGGGAGTGTAAATAATAACATCAGAAAGGATAACGACACAGGTAACGAGGACATTATTAAAAAAACAATCCAAACATTACGTTTTATTGTTGGAGTAGTAGAATTGGGAAAAAAAGGAGTTATGCTAAACATTCATCGAACCTTGGTTAGGCCTCACCTGGAACACTGCATACAATTCTAGTCAGCATATTATGCAAAAGGTGTAGAAGCACTGGATAATGAAATAAGATTTACAAAGCTGAAACCAAAGCTAGAGGCCATTAATAAAAGATAGTCGCCAAGAAATCTAATAGGGAATTGGGAAGAAACGACTTTATCCAGAGAGTGGTGAGAATGTGGAACTCACAAACACAGGGAGTATTCGAACAAATCCTGTGCATGCATTTAAGTGGAGGCCTGTCATGCATTCAAGGGTGAAAGAAATAGAGGATTATGCTGATCGAGGTAGGTGTTAAAAGATGGGGGGCAGCTCAAGTAATAAAGCAACTTTTATTCATACAGCATCTGTAACATAATGAAATACCCCAAGGCCCTTACTTCACAGAAGCATTATAAAACAAAGTCTGACGCTGCGCCACATAAGGGGAATTGAAGTTGATGAACAAAAGCTTGGTCAAAGAAGTAGATTTAATGTATCTTAAAGGAGGAATGCAAGATGGAGAGGTACAGGGAGGGAATTCCAGAGCTTGGGATCGAGCCAACTGAAGGCATGACTGTCAGTGGTGGGGAATGTATACTTGCGAATGCACAAGAGGCCAGAATTAGATAAGTACAGATAGCTCGGAGGGTTGTCAGGCTGGAAGAGATGACCGAGAAAAGGACCGGCAAGGCCATGGAGAGTTTTAAAAAGAAGGATGCAAATTTTAAAATCAACATATTGCTTGACCTGGAGCCACTATTGGTCATTAAGCACAAGGGTGATAGGGGAACAGGACTTGCTATGAGTTACGATGTTGGCAGCAGAATTTTGGGCGTTCCCGAGCTTACAGAGTTAAAATGTGAGTCCAGCCAAGATTGTGTTGGAATAATCAATTCTAGATGTGACGTTGGCATGGATGAGGGTTTCTGCAGAAAATTAGCTGATCTCGGCAAAATCGAGCATGGACTGTTGGGTTGAATGGCCTGTTTTGTGCTCTTTATTCTATGTAATCCTGTATACTCTATTGCGACTTATTGCAGTATCAGGTGCTAAATAAAACTTTCACAATTCTGAAGGAGTATTGTGCTTCGGTCACAGCTTCTGGACCGAACTCCAAATCTGAATTCCATTTTCCATGCTTTACTGGGTACTTTTCTGCAGAAACACAAGCAGTTATTTGTTGCAGCATATGTATCGGTAAAGATTGGTCAAATACATTTTATGCAGGACTTGACTATTGAAACCAGCAGATAGGAGATTTAAAGGCAAAGTAGGCAAATATGACCTCGAGACGAAGAGACAATGTGCTAACCTAGTCATGGCGTCATATAACCTATCTTGCATCAGAGAGTTGAGTGTGCCAAAAACAATTGGAGCGATGCATACTGTTTCATATATATTTGGCAGTTGTTTTGTTTTTTTCCATCAGTGTACTGTACCATTTTGGGTATTGTACTTTATTGTCTGGCTTATCAGGAACTGTCCTGCAGTTAATTACTGCAATTTTGTTTACCATGTATATAATATATTTCGTGAATCTGCTATGCACTGATCTTCTCTGACTGATGGAAGTGCGAAGTTTGTGTTACACTTTTGGATAGTGTCTAAATTATGGCTGTCCTTTAGACTTATTCCAGGTGTTTTTATACATGTTTATTTGAATTTGTCATAAATACTTACTTATTTTCCTACAGGTTTTAGGAGAGGTGGAGACCCTGGCATGCCGGAACCCAACCTCCTAAGGTAGATATCTGAAACTGCAATAATCACTTGGTAAAGGGTACCCAGTATTATCCTGTAAGCTGTGCAGCCATCCAGAGGTTCCTGTGCAGCTTGAGCATAAGGAAAGATTTAAAGGGCTTTCACAATTAAATGCATAGCCTGTACACTCCAAAAATAATTCGAATAAAACATTGGGATGTATTTATTTTGAATAAAGGAATATGCCTATATTTTCAATGAAGGGCATTATTTTGTCATTTTTAAGCTTAGGAGAGGTAAAATGTACTTTAATTCTTGCAGTCATTGCTCAATCTCACCTTGTCCTGTTTGGAAGAAGATGCAGATAGGATGTTTAGGCTCAATTTTTTAAGAAAGTATTTTTGTTCGACAGATTTTCACCATTTTCACAATACAAAAACAACCCCAACCAAACAACCCCCCCCCCCCCCCCCCCCCCCAGCAATCGACGGTAACCAACTCCTAAAATTGCATGATGAACAAACCCCAACAATTGTAGAACCCCATCCTTCACCCCCCTCCCCCTCAGCTCGGACTTCTTCTCCAGGGTCAGAAACTCCAGCAGGGGCCCCCACGCCACTCTGAGGCACAGGGTGGAGAAGCTGACCTCCACCTCAATAATAATAATCTTTATTATTGTCGCAAGTAGGCTGACATTAACACTGCAATGAAGTTACTGTGGAAATCCGCTAGTCGCCACATTCCAGCGCCTGTTCTGATACACGGAGGGAGAATTCAGAATGTCCAGTTCACCTAACAAGTACGTCTTTCATGACTTGTGGGAGGCAACTGGAGCACCCGGAGGAAACCCACGCAGACACAGGAAGAACGTGCAGACTCCACACAGAAGAACACAAGCTGGGAATCGAACCCAGGTCCCTGGAGCTGTGAAGCAACATTGCTAACCATTGTGCTACTGTGCTGCTCCTCCACCCTATTTAGACTATCGTTATCCAAGCAGTTTATGGCCTTCTCATTATTTCCTACAAAACTGCTCTACTTGATATTTGGCTGTAAAATCTAAATTGCCGATTAAGTATTCATCCTGTAAGGCTGTTGATGTCTTGTATTTTGCAAGAGGAAAACATGATATTTCTTTCGAAGTAACTACGGATAGTACTGATGCTCAATTATCTAACAAGATGTTTGTATAGAATTGTGCCTCTGTGTGAGAAATGTCAGTTTTATCATTATCCAAAATATAGATAGATGGAAAAAGCCCACCACTCACTCTACGCCCCCTTCGCACCTCGTTCCCAAAATTCCTGCGATGTGGTGGGAGTGATATCCCTTGAGAACAAGGCAACATTTGACTGTGTGACATCAGGGCACTAGCAAAAGTTAAATCAATAGGAATCAGGGAATATTTTCCACCATTTGGAAAAATGAAGATGGTTGCCATTGTTGAGGGACAGTCATCTTAACCCTCGGACATTGTTGCAGGAATTCCTGGGGAGTGTCCTTGGCCAACCACCTTCAGATGCTCATCAATGATCTTCTCCATTATAAGGTCAGAAGTGGGGATGTTCGCTGATGACTGCACAGTGTTCAGTACCATTTGGAGCTCCTCAGATACAGAAACAGTTCATTGTTGCCTGGACCAAGACCTGAGCAGCATGCAGCCTTGGACTGATCAGTGGAAAGTCACATTTAAGCCACTCAAGTGCCAGACGATGACCAACTTCAAGAAGAGAGAATCTAACCATCTCCCCATTTTACTCAGCAGCATCACCATTGCTGAATAACGACTATCAATATCCTGGGGTTATCATTGACCTAAACCTTTACTGGACCAGCCATATAAATACTGTGGCTACAAGAGCAGGTCAGAGGCTGGAAGGCTAGATCAGCGGCGAACAACTCATCTACTGACTCTCACAGCCTGGCAACCATCTATAAAGTGTAGGTCAGGAGTGTGATGGAATGTTCTTCGCTTTCCTGGATGAGAATAGCTCCCACAACACTTTAGAAGCTTGATACCCTGACAATGCAGTTTGTTTGATCGGCACCCCATAAGACCCCATCTACCACTCACAGTGCTACACAGTTTGCATGATCGACAAGATCCACTGCAGCAAGTCGCCAAGCCTCCTTCAAAGGCACCATTCAAATCTTGATCTCTACCACCTGGAAGGGGAGCAGGTGCATGGAAATAGCATCAGTGGCAAACTTCCATCCATATCACACACCATCCTGACTTGGAACTATATTGCCAGTCCTTCACTGCTGGGTTAAATAACTGGAACTCCCTCCCCAGCAGCACCATCGATGTAGCTATGCTACATATACTGCAGTGATTAATGTAGCGGCATGGACAATTGGGGATAAGCCTGCCCTCACTAGAGAGGTTCTCCCGTGGTTATAAAAAAGACCTTTTGTGAACAAGGTTAATGAAACAAAAGCTTTGAATGCTTCTTAACTCCACTTGAAAGATTCCTCAAAAATAGCAAGCATGGGCTATTTAACCCCTTAAACGTGTATTGCCATTCAGTGAGATTATGGCTGATCTACGACTTGAAAACCAGTTCCATTTACTTTATCTATATTTCTTACTGAATTTCTGCTTCCATCTATTGCATGTACTCGTATAAAAGTTGATTTTTTTCAGAGCAAATCTTTAGGCAAAAGTAGGAGCTTGACTTGTGCACAAAGAATATTTTTGAGGGGTTCAAATACATGTATTTAAAAAAATATATATTTAATCCAAACACCCTCAAAAAGCAGCCACATAGCACCAACAAAACATAGTACATTGAGTTTGTTCAATTTTTCCCCTTTTAATCCCCAAACCCCCCACCACAAAAACATGGACAAAAACAGCCTCCACCATACCACAAATCCCTCCTCTGTTCCCCTGAGGGCAAACTTAATTTTCTCCAACCTGAGGAACTCGTATAGGTCCCCCAACTACGCCACTTCTAAAGTGTTGTGGAACCTCCAATTTAAGAGAATTATCACCGAGCAATCATAGAGGCGAAGGTCATGACATTATCCCCCTTCCTCTCCTGCGCACCAGGCACCCAGAAATGGCCACCATAGTGTCCAGCGTCAGCTTCACCCCCACAATCCCTGACAGACTCTCGAACACTACCTCCCAGAAGTTCTCCAATTTTGTACACCCCAAAACTGTGGGAATGGTTCGCCGGCCCCCTCCCACACCTCTCGCACATATCCACCACTCCCGGGAAGAACCTACACATCCGGGCCAGAGTCATTTGGGCCCTATGCACCACCTTGGACTGTATAAGGCTCATCCTTGAGCATGCAGAGGTTGAGTTGACCCAGCGTATTACTTCACTACAAACTCCCCACCACATCTCCATCCCCAATTCCTCCCACTTCCGCTTAATCCCTTTCACTAAGGCCGCTCCCATCTCCCCCAAACACCCATATATATTCCCAATCTTTCTGTTCCCCCCCACAGATCAAAACCCATGTATATTGGAAGACCAAATGTTATCTTAAAACATGGAAAATATTCACCAATTACTGATAAGCTACGCCATGTTATGGTAGGTAAACGGTGGTAGCCATAACCTAGATTTCTGCTTGAGCACTATGACGGCTTAACCACACCCGGGCGCCATATTCCACTTTATTTTCCACTGCAAATAAAAATTGAGCTCACGCTTTCATTTACATTAATTGTAGTGCCATCTTCTCCCATTGTCTCTTGAAGCAGAAGAAAATGTACGTAATCCAAAAGAATGAGTAGATATGACTATAATATCAGGAAATATAAATTACCAGTATTAACAGGTTATTTATCGTAGCCGTGGCTGGTTTAGAGAGTGGAATTAATGGAAACACACTTTCGGACCTGACAACACTGTTCATTCGGTCTGTTATTGTTTTGCTGCCGTCTCACCTCTGAATGGCTTTCTAACTGATGGTATTTCTTATCTCAAATAGCTTTATACGACATAATATGGAGTGTGGTGCCAAAAGATATTGTGATTAAAGTGGAGATAATCTAATAGTATTGGTAGTATGACGGTAACATCAGGAACTTTATAATTACTAGTGGTAAATTGTGTTTTTACATTATTTTGGTGTAACATTGTACGCTAAAAACATGAAAAAACACGTTTACTATCTCTCAAAAACTAGAGTTGACTTATACACTAAAGTTAAGTTTCTGGCCAAAAGTTGGGGGTTGACTTTTGCATGAGATTGACTATTACTCGAGTATATATTGTATATTACTTACAGTGCCACCTCTTTTTGTATTATCAGCAAATGCAGATGATGGGATAGACAACCACATCTCCCAAGTCCTTAATGGAAGTGGTGAATAGTTAAGACATCGCAATTAGAGTACCTGTCCATCAGCCTAACTCTGTCTCCTTCAGCTCTGGCAATTTCCCAACCAATTCATGCGGGGAAATGGTGGCGTAATGGTAATGTCACTGGGCTAGTAATCCAGATGCCCAGACTACTAATCTGGGGACATAGGTACAAATCCCACCACAGCAGCTTGTGAAATTTAAATTCAATTCATAAATCTGAAATGTAAAGCTCGCCTCAGTAATGGTGACCATGAAACTCTCATTGATTGTTGTAAAAAATCAATCCACAGCAATGCAGTTTCTCTTAACTGCCAATGAAATGGTTTAGCAATCCATTCAGTTTAAGGGATTATTAGGGATGTCCAACGAATGCTGGCCTTCCCAGCCTCGCCCACATCCCATGAAATATATTTTTTAAAGGTCTTCTATTCTGAGGACTTCAGCTTTAGCTGATAGTCTCTCCTGATGAATTTTTAAGATCATAAGACATAGAGCAGAATTAGGCCACTCAGCCCCTTGAGTCTGTTCCACCATTCAATCATGGCTGATATTTTTCTCATCCCCATTCTTCTGCCTTCTCCCCATAACCCCTGATCCCCTTATTAATAAAGAACCTATCTATCTCTGTCTGAAAGACACTGTGATTTGGCCTCCCCAGCCTTCTACGGCAAAGAGTTCCTCAGATTCACCACCCTCTGGCTGAAGAAATTCTTCCTCATCTCTGTTCTAAAGGATCGTCCCTTTAGTCTAAGATTGTGTCCTCTGCTTCTAGTTTTTCGTACTAGTGGCAACATCCTGTCCACTTCCACTCTATCCAGGCCTCGCAGTATCCTGTAAGTTTCAATAAGATCCCCCCTCATCCTTCTAAACTCCAACGAGTACAGGCCCAGAGTCCTCAACTGCTCCTTTGTCTTCTGATAGCCTATATATCATCTGCAAACTTAGCAACAGTACCTTCAGTTCCTCCTTCCAGATCATTAATGTATATTGTGAAAAGTTGTGGTCCCAGCACAGACCCCTGAGGCACACCACTAGTCACCGGCTGCCATCATTTAAAAGACGCCTTTAGAACATAGAACATTACAGCGCAGTACGGGCCCTTCGGCCCTCGATGTTGCGCCGACCTGTGAAACCAGCTGAAGCCTATCTGACCTACACTATTCCATTTTCATCCATATGTCTATCCAGTGACCACTTAAATGCCCTTAAAGTTGGCGAGTCTACTACTGTTGCAGGCAGGGCGTTCCACACCCCTATTACTCTCTGAGTAAAGAAACTGCCTCTGACATCTGTCCTATATCTACCACCCCTCAATTTAAAGCTATGACCCCCCGTGTTGGTCATCACCATCCGAGGAAAGAGACTCTCACTGTCCACCCTTCCTAACCCTCTGACGATCTTATATGTCTCTATTAAGTCACCTCTCAGCCTTCTCCTCTCTAATGAAAACAACCTCAAGTCCCTGAGCCTTTCCTCGTAAGACCTTCCCTCCATACCAGGTAACATCCTAGTAAATCTCCTCTGAACCCTTTCCAAAGCTTCCACATCCTTCCTATAATGTGGTGACCAGAACTGCACACAGTACTCCAGGAGCGGCCGCACCAGAGTTATGTACAGCTGCAGCATGACCTTGTGGCTCCGAAACTCAATCGCCCTACTGATAAAGGCTAGCACACCATATGCCTTCTTAACAGCCCTATTAACCTGGGTGGCAACTTTCAGGGATTTATGTACCTGGATGCCGAGATCTCTCTGTTCATCTACACTACCAAAAATCTTACCATTAGCCCAGTACTCTATATTCCTGTTACTCCTTCCAAAGTGAACCACCTCACACTTTTCCGCATTAAACTCCATCTGCCACCTCTCAGCCCAGCTCTGCAGCTTATCTATGTCCCTCTGTACCCTATAACATCCTTCAGCACTATCCACAACTCCACCGACCTTCGTGTCATCTGCAAATTTACTAACCCATCCTTCTACACCGTCTTCCAGGTCATTTATAAAAATGACAAACAGCAGTGGCCCCAAAACAGATCCTTGCGGTACACCACTAGTAACTGAACTCCAGGATGAACATTTCCATCAACCACCACCCTCTGTCTTCTTTCAGCTAGCCAATTACTGATCCAAACCGCTAAATCACCTTCAATCCCATACTTCCTTATTTTCTGCAATAGCCTACCGTGGGGAACCTTATCAAACGCCTTACTGAAATCCATATACACCACATCAACCGCTTTACCCTCATCCACCTGCTTGGTCACCTCTTTATCCCCACTCTGCTGTCTGCCAGTCAGCCAATCCTCTATCCATGCCAGGATCTTACCCATAACACCATGGGCTTTGAACTTATCTAACAGTCTTCTTTGTGGCACCTTGTCAAAGGCCTTCTGAAAATCTAAATAAATTACGTCCACTGGTTCTCCTTTGTCTAACTTTCTTGTTACCTCCTCCAGGAACTCTTAACAGATTTGTCACACACGACCCCCCTTTTACAAAGCTGTGCTGACTCAGTCCTATTTTACCTTGCACTTCCAAGTACTTTGCGATCTCATCTTTAATAGCAGACTCTAAAATCTTACCAATGACCAAAGTCAGGCTAACCGGCCTATAATTTCCCGTCTTCTGCCTCCCTCCCTTCTTAAACAGGATTGTTACATTAGCCACCTTCCAGTCTTCTGGGACCCTTCCTGCCTCCAGTGATTCCTGAAAGATCATCACCAATGCCTCCACAATTTCCTCAGCTAATCTCTTTTAGGACCCTGGGTGTAGTCCATCCGGCCCAGGTGACATATCCACCTTCAGACCTTTCAGTTTCCCCAGAACCTTCTCCTTAGTGATGGGCACTGCACTCATCTCTGCCCCCTGATTCTCCTGGAGCTCTGGCATCTCGCAGGTGTCTTCCACCGTGAAGACTGATGCAAAATAACTATTCAGTTCGTCTGCCATTTCTTTGTTTCCGATTATTCTCCAGCCACATTTTCCTGTGGTCCAATGTCTATTTTTGCCTCTCTTACCTATATATTGAAAAAAACTCTTCCTATCTTCCTTTATATTACTAGCTAGCTTGCACTCCTATTTATCTTCTCCCCCTTATTGCTTTTTTAGTTGTCCTCTGCTGGCTTTTAAAGGCTTTCCAATCCTCTAGCTTCCCACTAATCCTCGCCACTTTGTATGCTTTTTCTTTAGCTTTTATGATGTCCTTGACATCCCTTGTCAGCCATGGACGCCTTTTTCTCCCCTTAGCATGTTTCCGCCTCCTTGGGATGAATTTCTGTTGTACCTCCCTAATAACCCCCAAAAACCCCTGCCCTTGCTGTTCCACTGTCCTTGCTGGTAAGCTCCTTTTCCAGTCAACTCTGGCCAACGTCTCCCTCATGTCTTTTCCACTTGGGAAAAGTTCTTGGGAATTTTGTCACTGTTTAGTGTCATTGTTTTCTTCATTACTGTTATTTTGCCTACATTAATTTTGGGGAGTCCCTATCCATGATTCAATGTTAGTTTCCTTTGGCTTTCTTCCTGTAAATACTGACGCAAAGTATTCACATCTAAACCATTTTTAAAATTTACATTGACAGTATCACTGTTACAAGTTGTCAAGGGACCCATGTTGTTTCTGACTATCCTTTTTTTCATATAAATCTAAAAATGTTTGTTACTTTTGATATTCCTTGCAAGTTTCTTTTCATATTTGTTTTCTGTCAGCCTTTACCATCCTTTGTCACCCTTTCATGTTCCTTGTACCTTTCTCAGTTGGCAGGATCTGTGGGTTTTTTATGCATTTTTGTATACTACTGTATTTCTTTTAGTTTCATGTTATTCCTTCCTCTTTAGTTTTTAGTATGGGTTTTCTTTTGGAAATAAAGCTCAGTTCTTTTCAGTGTCATGTCTTGTGATGTCTCGCTGATCATTTTCTGTTTTACCCAATAACAGATTTGCAGTTTATTGTGGTCAATCTCTGATATCACATTGAAGTCAGCCATACCTAAATTTTTGTTTTGCACACTATGCTGAATTTGATAATATGATTACTATTAGATTGATGTTCACTTGCTATTAAACTAAATCTGATTTGTTAATAAGTCCAAAGATGTGCAGATTAAGTAAATTGACCATTTTAAATAGTCTCTTAGTATCCAACAGTTAGTGGGATTATGGGGTTACAGGAATAGGGCGGGGAGTGGGTCTTTCAGAGGGTCGGCATAGACTCGATGGGCAGAATGGTCTCCTACACGGTGGGAAAATCGATGATTCTATGAAATCTAATATGACACAGCCCCTTGTTAGGTTTAGGCCATTGTTTCAGAAACGATCCTACAAGCACTCAAGAAATTCACTGTTTCTGATATCTGATAGTCAGTATATGTGAATGTGTGTGAGAGTTAGAACTTCGATCTAAACTACTCTGCATTGCCGATGCTTGTCAAATCGAAGCATTTATTCAAATTAACACTTCACAACTGCTTCCCAGGGGTCTAAACAAAACTCCTGCCGTAGTCTTAAATCATTTTCTATTTTATAATTCTACCCAAAAGGTTTTTACCACCAGCTTATTTCTTGTTATATCCCCTGAAGTAGTATCACCCATAATCACCCCATTCACCCTTACTACCATTTTCTTTATCTTTCCTGTCAACCTCATAATATGGAATATTTGTCTTGCCCATTTTGTGACTATGTCTCAGTAATGGTTCCCATATCATACCCTTTTGCAGTTCATTCAATTTTGTCATGCATATGTAGTTTTAGTGTTTTGAGTGCTTTACAACCATCACTCTTTGAGGTAGAATATTTATCATTTTTCATGATAGTGGTCACCAACAAAATCAATGGGATTCAGAGAATCATAGAATAATTTCAGTGCAGAAGGAGGCCATTTGGCCCATCAAGTCTGCACAAACCCTCCAAAAGAACACCCTACCTAGGCCCGTGTCCCCACCTTATCCACATAACCCCATCTAATCTTTTGGGCAATAAGGGGCAATTTAGCATGGCTAATCCACCTCACCTGCACATTTCATAGAATTTACAGTGCAGAAGGAGGCCATTCGGCCCATCGAGTCTGCACCGGCTCCTGGAAAGAGCACCCTACCCAAGGTTAACACCTTCACCCTATCCCCATAACCCCACCCAACACTAAGGGCAATTTTGGACACTAAGGGAAATTTATCATGTCCAATCCACCTAACTTGCACATCTTTGGACTGTGGGAGGAAACCGGAGCACCCGGAGGAAACCCACGCACACACGGGGAGGATGTGCAGACTCCGCACAGACAGTGACCCAAGAGGGAATCGAACCTGGGACCCTGGAGCTGTGAAGCGATTGTGCTATCCACAATGCTACCGTGCTGTCCAAACATCTTTGGACTGTGGGAGGAAACTGGAGCACCCGGAGGAAACCCACGTAGACGGGGAGGAAGTGCAAAGTCCACGCAGACAGTCACCCAAGGTTGGAGTCGAACCCGTGTCCCTGGCACTGTGAGGCAGCAGTGCTCGGCATTCTTCCACTGTGTAACCCAAATGTCAACTACGCCTGCTATCAATTCTACCTACATTCAAATCACGATCTAACACACCCAGTTTGTTTCCTGAATTTCAAATTTGCTCCCAGCACCAGGGCAAGGATTAACTCTTTCGTCAGTGAAGTGGGGCCTAAGAAGAGCCTTTGGATTCAGACATTTGCAATTTGCTCAGGCTTTCACTTCTTTCATTTCTTAAGCTGCATTCTTAGCCTTTGCTGCTTTCACTTTGGGCTTGGCCTTTGTTTTAAAAAAAAGCTTTCTTACAGTCTGGGCCTGGTAGAATGATGTCTGCATGACGCAATGCTCAAGTGCAGATGGCTATTTTCCATTGGCAGGAGATAGTGAAAATGAATCACTCCAATGATGTGACAAAGCAATTCTTCTATGTCCTCAAACTTAATTGGTGGAAAATTTGGCCGTAAGCTTTTATTCATCCAATTGAGACCTTTTATGTCAAATTTGATCACCCAAAGAATGGAGATTTAATAAATGGAGTCAAGGTTTAAAAATATTAAATTAAAAATGTTATATCTTAAAAAAGATACTGATAACTGATATAAGTTTAAAATGTTTGCAAAATGGTTTGAACCCGGCTCTGGTCACTGTCCGTGTGGAGTTTGCACATTCTCCCCTTGTTTGCATGGGTTCCGGCCCCACAACCTAAAGATGTGCAGGGTAGGCGGATTGGCCACGCTAAATTGCCCCTTAATTGGAAAAAATGAATTTGGTACTCTAAATTTATAATTTAAAAAATGTTTTCAAAATAGGGACAAAGTAGGGAGATTGTAAATGGAGACTTTACTTCATGTTTTTCATTTTAAGTGTCTATTTTTATAACACTATTTGCATGACTGTATAAAGTGTTACAAAACAGCTCTTGGTAGGGGATTTTTACTGAAGAATATGAACTAATTTTAGTTTAACTAAAAAAATTCACTGGAGCTACCAATCGTTAAATTTATAGATTGTGATGCATGTTTTGAACAGCAGATGCAAGAAATTGAAAAAAGAAAATGTTGGAAAAACTCAGCAGGTCTAGTAAAATCTGTCCAATATGGCAACTTCAGACTTGGTGAGGTAGAAATGTGATGGGCTTGATGCTGTTGAAAAAGAGGGGACAGTCAGGTAGAACCAAAGGAAGGTCAGTATTGGAGAGATTAAATGACGGTGTTACTGTGGAATCCGTAATAAACTGTTCCTCAGCAAAGGATGTGGGTCTGCAGAGACAGAATGATGGATGTAGCTGAAACAAAATGTCGTCTCTGTAAACTGTAGTAACCACCCATGGACAGGTGAGGAGATAAGGTATGCAAACAAAGGATTGAAAATACTCGTTTTCTATTGGTCCACATACACTGTTTTCTATTGGCTAGAAATGCTGTCCTTTCGTTGGTTTAAAATGGAAGTAGGTATTACTGCTTCACTAGATTCAGGCAGAATATCGCAGTGAATCCCACTGTGTTCTCCTTGTGCACAAGCCAATTAAGTTTGATTAAAGAGTACTCACCGTGCCTAATTTTTAATTTCCACACTACAGAACAAAAGGCAAAAGGAATGGTAATGGGTGTAGTAAAGAAACAAAATATTGGTCTAAAGTGTCAATGACAGAATAAAGAAAAGCTATTTATGAAAGCAAAAGCATGAAAACATTTGTTATTCAATCTCTCCTGCCCTCCAACCTATCCCTAACCTTTTTTTGTTCTACCTGACCTTCTGCCTCTCCCTCTTCTGACTCCCCCTTTTCAACACCATGAAATTCATGACATTTCTACCTCTTTTCAGTTCTGAAGAAGTCATATTGGACTTGAAATGTTCACTCTTTTTATTTATTTTGTTGTATGAATATTAATATTATGCAGACTTTGATAATAGATATCTAAAAAGTAATGATGTTTAGATTTATATGATCACTACCAATTAAATAACTTATCTGACCGTTGGTAATTAAACATTCCTGTTATCCAAAATCTCCAAGTACAAAGCTCTCAAAAATAATCACAGGCCAATCATCCAGAAGAGTTGAAAATATTTTTTAAAAAATAAATTTAGATTACCCAACTATTTTTTCCAATTAAGGGGCAATTTAGTGTGGCCAATCCACCTACTCTGCACATTTTTGGGTTGTGGGGGCGAAACCCACACAGACACGGGGAGAATGTGCAAACTCCACACGGACAGTGACCCAGAGCCGGGATCAAACCTGGGACCTCAGCACCGTGAGGCAGCTGTGCTAACCACTAGGCCACCGTGCTGCCCGAGTTGAAAATATTTTAACCATGATATATGGAGATACATTATATCCAAAGTCACTGATTTGAAGCTTTCAAAGAAAATTTGATGCAATTGTGAAATATCACTCACCGAACACTGGTTAAAAATTACCTCAACATTTGCTAACTCAGTATACTGAACATACAATTTGACTTATCCAGTCACTATAATCCAATGAGCATAATTATTAGGGGAAAGAATTTTCAGGGAAAATACTAATAAAAATCGCTTATTGTCACAAGTAGGCTTCAATGAAATTACTGTGAAAAGCCCCATGTCGCCTGTTTGGGGAGGCTGGAACGGGAATAAATGAGAAATTCTACAATCCCATATAGAAAAAAGAACAACTTGACTTATTTGATTCCTTTTTTAATTGTTAGGAATCTAAAATTGCTCTGTACTTGCTTTGCAGTGAGTGTAAAATAGAAGTTAGCAGATGTTTTTTTAAAAAATCATCCACTTGTTTAACGAACAAGGGTCATGATGGCACAGTGCAGGAGAGCACAGATGCCCTGTTTGCTTTATGGTGGCACAATGCAAGTTCATCTTTGTAATTTTCCACACTGCATTGCTCGTACAAGAGACCATTGGAGCCTTTGGTAGAGCAGAAGCTAAATGCATCCCTATGGAATAAAGACAAAGGGACAGATTTCAGTGTCATTTGAAGACATTTGGGAGCAGCCCACTCACCTGCCTTGGGGGTTGGTGGGAATTTGCATATGTGTAGGGATAGGGAAAAATAATGCTACAATTTGAGTATGTTTCAGTTTTACAAAACGATTGTATCTGATTAGC